>NW_027187316.1:10351040-10433669 GCF_028583685.1 Petaurus breviceps papuanus
AGACCCCTGCAACAACAGCACTGTCCTTCACCAGTGGACAGTATTCATTCTGTCTGCAGGACAGTCTCCAGACCCCTGCAACAACAGCACTGTCCCTCACCAGTGGACAGTATTCACTCTCTGTCTGCAGGACAGTCTCAGGGCTTCTTAACCAAATGCCAGGTTCCAGGACTTCTTCAACAGGACAGTCTTTCACCAGTGGACAAATCTGGCAAAATAACATCAAAACAGACAGACAAAGTACCAGCAAAACAGCCATGTCTCCTCAGTCCTTGGCAGCTCAGGGGGCAGGTCTCAAAAGTCCAGGGCAATGCAAAGCGGCCACCAGCAATTCTCTTAGTCTTTCTCTCTCCACGACGTGCTGCTTCCAAAAAGATCTTCCGCCTCTCTCTAGTGTCTCTCCAAATCTACATTACCAGCTCCTCCCAGTTCAGGACTTTCTTTTCACATCAAAAAGTCCATCCCACAGGTGGGATTAACAAGCTCTGGGTTTTAACACAATCAATTTGAAAACCAAGCCAATACAGGGGAATCTTTAATTGCCATTACTATCACAAGGCCTTAAGTTACATATCATATATAGCTAGATATCATCATCATGATCATGATCATCATGATCATCATTGTGATTATTATTGTTGTTATCCATCAACAAATACATGCTGGATGGAAATGTTTTGAATGCAATGAATGTTGAGAATACTTCAGTAAGAAGACCAAAGACCCTTATTCTCCATCACAGTATCCAGACTGGGGTGAAATTACTTGAATGGGATAAATGTGCAAAATTCATCATTCAGATGGGATATCTTAACATCCATGAGAGAATCCATACTGGAGTGATATGCTTTAAGTTTAAGAGGATTATAATTTTTTATAAAATTTTCTCAGCCTGCCCATGAACAATAATATTTCTCCAATTGTTTAGATGTCTTTATTTTCATGAAAAGTATTTCATACTTATGTGTCCTTATGACTCCTGTATCTGTCTTGGCAGGTAGATTTCCAAGTATTTTATATTTCCTGCAGTTATTTTAAAATGCATTTCCTGGGGCAGCTAGGTGTTGCAGTATATAGAGCACCCACCCTGGAGTCAGGAGGAACTGAGTTCAAATCTCACCTTAGACTCTTGACACTCAACTAGTTGTGTGACCTTGGGCAAGTCA
This sequence comes from Petaurus breviceps papuanus, assembly GCF_028583685.1. Taxonomy (NCBI): domain Eukaryota; kingdom Metazoa; phylum Chordata; class Mammalia; order Diprotodontia; family Petauridae; genus Petaurus; species Petaurus breviceps. The sequence goes on from NW_027187316.1 coordinate 10,352,207, forward strand.
CTTAATCCCAACTGCCCTGTCTTTCCCTCTCCAAAAAGCAAAAAAAAAAAATGCATTTCTTTTTCTATCTCCAATTAAATTAGATTTTTGTAATATATAGAAATACTGATGATGTGTGTGTATGTTTATTTTATATCCTGCAACTCTGCTTAAGTTGTTAATTGTTTGAACTAGTTTTTCAGTTGACTCTCAAGAATTCTCTAAATATACCATCATATCTTCTGCAAAAAGTCATACCTTTGATTCCCCAGTGCCTATGTTTATTCCTTCAATTTTTTTTCTAATATTATTACTATCACTAACATTTCCATTGCAATACTGAATAATCTTGATAATAATGGACATCCTTAGGTCACCCTGATCTTACTGGAAAGCTTCTAGTTAATCTTCATTACAGATAATGCTGAAATTTGATTTTTGATAGATACTACTTGTCATTTTAAGAAAAAAAACTATTTATTCTATGCTTTCTAAGATTTTTAATAAGAATGGGCACAGAAATCTCTCAAAAACTTTTTCTGCACCTAATGCCATAAGAAAAATTTTAAAATTGATAGAAAAAAGTCATTTATACTTAGTTTTCCTTATATTGAGCCAGCACTGTACTTTGATAAAGCTCTAACCTGGTCACAGTGCATGAATTTTGTGGTGTATTCCATAAAATCTTCTTGCTACTACTTTAATTAAAATTGTTGCATAAATACTCTTTGAGAAAATTGGTTTCTAGTTTTATTTATCTGTTTTGGGTCTCCCTGGTTCAGGTATCAAGAAGTTATTTGGCAATTGGGGTTAAGTGACTTGTCCAAGGTCACATAACAAGTTGAGTGTCAAGAGTTTAAGGTGAGATTTGAACTCAGCTCCTCCTGACTCCAGGACCTGTGCTTTATTCACTGTACCACCTAGTTGCCCAGGTACAACACTTTTAAAATGTATTTTAAAAAAACTAGTTTATATATTATTGGAATTTTTGGTAATTTAAATGTTTCATAGAAAACACTTGTAAATGCATCTGATTGTGGGATTTTATTCTTAGGGATCTTATTTATGACTTTTTCAATTTTTGTAGAATTATTTAAATATTTGGTTCCCTCTTCTGTGAATCTGAACAATTTATTTTTGTAAATATTCACCCATTTCTTTTAGATTGTCAGATATCATATGTAATTAGCATGTAATTGGGCAAAATAATGCCTAGTAATCATTTTAATTTCATCTTCATTTGTTGTGCATTCACGTTTTAATTTTTGATATTGGTAATTTGGTTTTCTCCTTTCTTTGTTTTAAAAATCACATTAATTGAAAAGAGTGGAAACAGCCTCAGACTTGAGAGTCACTGAGAAAAGACGGAGTCTGAAGTGAAGGGCAGGTGGCATGCCCACCTCAGCTGACCAGCAGGAGACCCCAAAGCCTGGGGGGGGGGGGTGGAGCCAGCAAGCACTAACAACATAAGTCCAGCTGTGCCTTACCAGCAGCAGGGGAATCTGTAGACACCAGCACTTGCAGCCACCAGCTGCTGAGCCTGCCTGAACTATAGCCCAAAGGCACAGGGACAGAAACCTGAAGTGGCTAGACCACCCTTCTCCCACACATTACTCTGTGAGTCTCAGGGTAACTCAGGGAAAACACTGAGAGTGTTTCCCCTGAGAGAGTCTGGGCCTTAGCCTCAGTCTAGACAACCAGAGGCTACAGCACACAAAGTCAACAACCAGGTGAAAAATAATTTTAAATTTAATTTTAAAATTTTTTAATTTTAAAATAAGAAAGATTTTAAAAGCCAAATTAGAGAGGCAGAAGATAAATTTAAATCTACAGTGACCAAACTGGAAAAAAAATCTCACAGAAGAAAACAAATCCTTAAAAAATAAAATTTGTGAACTGGGATGGGAGGTTCAAAATCTAACTGGAGAAAATGCCTCCCTAAAAATAAAAACTGAATATATGGAAAAGGAGATTCAAAAACTAACTGAGGAAAATAACTCACTAAAAATTAGAATCAGTCAAATTGAAGCTAAGGACTCTATTATGCATCAAGAGTCAGTCAAACAAAACATAAAGATTGAAAAATTAGAAGAAAGTGTAAAATATCTCACTGGAAAAACAACTGACCTGGAGAACAGATCCAGGAGAGATAACATAAGAACTATTAGTCTACCAGAAATCCATGATGAAAAAAGCAGCCCGGACAACATCCTCCAAGAGATTGTCAAAGAAAACTGTCCTGAGGTCCTAGAATCAGAGGGTAAAATAGTTATCAAAAGAATTCACCAGACTCCTCCTGAAAGAAATCCCAAATTAAAAACTCCAGGAAATATAGTAGCCAAATTTCAGAATTACAAGCTCAAGGAGAAAATACTGCAAGCAGCCAAAAAGAAACAATTCAAATATCGTGGCACTAAAGTCAGGATTACACAGGACCTAGCAGCTTCTACATTAAAAGATAGGAGGGATTGGAATTTGATATTTCATAAAGCAACAAAGGACCAATTACCTTGCAAAACTGAACATAATTTTTCAAGCAAGGAGATGGTCACTTAATGAAATAAGGAACTTCCAGACTTTCCTGGCAAAAAAAGCCAGAGATCAATGGAAAATTTGATCTCCAATTACAAGACTCAAGAAAGTCTTAAAAAGGTAAACAAGGAAAATGCACACACACACACACACACGCATACACATGCATATAACTTGGGATTCAATAAGAGCAAATTGTTTACATCCTATATGAGAAGCTGATACCGGTCAGTATTGAAATTAATAGAATTATTGTGACATTTAAAAGGGATATACATAGACAGAGGGCGTGGGTATAAATGAACTAATCTGATTATAAAAAAACTTATTAAAGGGTACAAAGGGACTATAATGGGAGAAAAGGAAAGGATGAGGTAGAAAAAGGTAAATTATGCCATACAAAGGGGCATAAAAACATACTATAGTAGAAGGGGAGGAGGGAGGGAAATGAACATCATATGAACTTTATTCTCATTGGTTGTGGTTCAAAGAGGGACCAACATAATCAGTTAAATTTAGGATTCTAATGTGAAACGACACAAAAAGTCATTATAATAGCAGGAAAGGAGGGAGGGAGAGGAGCACTGTATGAAATTTACTCTCTTCAGTTTGGGTTCAAGGAGGGAATAACATACTCCATTGAGTATAAAAATCCATTGTTCCCTACAGGCAGTAGGAGGGGTAAGGTGGGGGTAAAAGGGGGGGGTGGTTAGAAAGGAGGGAAATAGCAGTAAGGGGAAAGGGTAGGTAAAGAGTGGGGACAGAGAGAGGAAATACTGACAGAGGAGGTGGTCAAAAGGAAAACTCTTAAGGAGGGGAAGGGATAAGGAAGAAACAAAAACATGAACAGGGGAAGGAATAGGATGGAGGGAAAGACACAGATAGTAATCATAACTGTGAATGTGGATGGAATGAACTCTCCCATAAAACAGAGGCAGATAGCAGAATGGATTAAAAACCACAATCCTACAATATCCTGTCTACAAGAAACACATTTGAAACAAGGGAATATGCACAGGGTAAAGGTAAAAGGCTGGAGTAGAATATATTATTCTTCAGTTAAAGTAAAAAAAAGCAGGAGTAGCAATCCTTGTCTCAGATAAAGCAAAATAGATATATAAAAAAATAAAACAAAAATAGATCTAAGTAAAAGAGACAACAAAGGAAACTATATCCTGCTAAAAGGCACCATCGAAAATGAAGCAATATCATCATTAGTATATATGCACCAAGTGGTACAGTATCCAAATTCCTAGAGGAGAAGTTAAGGGAATTAGAGGAAGAAATAGATAGCAAAACTATACTAGTTGGGGACCTCAATCTCCCCTTCTCTGAACTTGATAAATCTAACCACAGAATAAACAAGAAAGAAGCTGAAGAAGTGAATAGAATTTTAGAGAGGCTAGACATGATAGATCTCTGGAGAAAACTGAATGGGAATGAAAAGTAATATAGCTTCTTCTCAGTGGTACATGGCACATACACAAAAATTGATCATGTACTAGGACATAAAAACCTCACAGTTTAGTGCAGAAAGGCGAAGATGTTAAATGCATCATTCTCAGATCATGATGCAATAAAAATCATATGCAATAAAAAGTCATGGAAAGATAGATTAAAAACTAATTGGAAACTAAATAATTTAATCCTAAAGAATAAGTGTGTCAAACAGGAAATTACAGAAACAATCAGTAACTTTTCTAAACTATATAGAGAACTTAGTCAAATTTAAAAGAATACAAGTCATTCCCCAATTGATATGTGGTCAAGGGATATGAACAGGCAGTTTTCACAGGAAGAAATTAAAGGTATCTATAATCCTATGAAAAAATATTCTCAATCACTACTGTTTAAAGAAATGCAAATCAAAACAACTCTGAGGAATCATATCACACCTATCAGATTGGTTAAGATTCCAAAACAGGAAAATGATAAGTGTTGGAGAAGACGTGAGAAAATTGACACACTAATGCCTTGTTGGTGGAGTTGTGAACTGAGTCAACCATTCTGGAGACCAATTTGAAACTATGCCCAAAGGTCTATAAAACTGTACATACCCTTTAACCCAGCAATACCACTTCTAGGGGAGGAAATTGAAAACTCAAATGCTTATGAAATTGAATATTGAAAACTAAAAATAAATAAATTAAAAATAAAAAAAAACCTGGAAATGATCAAAGAGTGCCTTGTAAGAAGTGAAGTATAACTGCTTAGATTCATCCAAGGTCAAATTTGGAAGAGACCTTAGAGATCATTAAGCTTAACTCCATTGTTTTACAGGTGAGAAATCTGAAGTCCAGCCAACTTAAATGAGTTGTTCAGTGTGACCCACCTTGTAAATAGAAGAGTTACTGTAGAATAATTTAGCACTTATGATTTTTAATTCAGTATGTTATTCCACTATTCTGTACTAACTTTTTCAGGTTTAGAATCTCCAAGTTAAAATTCAATTTAGTTTAATTCAACAAACATTTACTAAGCACTAATATTTTAGGGTTTTGTTGTGCTCAGGTATCAAAGATACATTCCCTTCTTTCACAGAGCTTGCATTCTACTAGGAATAGGGAGAAAGGTGAGGATACATCTTGCACACAAGCAAGTATAGTACAAGGTAGGAATTTATGAGGGCAAAGAAAGATTAAGAAAATCTTCTTGGATGGATCTCATTGAACCATTCCAGGTGCCTTTTTAGTACTGAATGAAGAATTCAGTCTATCTGAAGTTATAGATACAAAATAGGGAAGAGTTATAATTCATTTTAAATAGAGGGTAGAATAGATTTCCTGTCTTAGGTCTTACATAATGCTAAGATTAAAACACAAAGTAACCTTTAAATTCAGTAATTAAAATGAGCAATTTCAACAGATTATAACAACAAGTAAAAGGACAAGTAATTAATTTAGTGGCCCAGGAAAGAACACTAAATCATGACCACCATATAATTACATGGAATAACACAAGTATATTCTTTTTTTTTTCTTTTTGGAGGGCAATTGGGGTTAAGTAACTTGCCCAAGGTCATACAGCTAGTTTTTTTGTGTTAAGTGTCTGAGGCAGAATCTGAACTCAGGTCCTCCTGACTCCAGGGCCAGCACTCTACTCACTGCGCCACCCAGCTGCCCCTGATACAAGTATATTCTAAATATTTGCTGCCTCACCCCCATCTTTGTGTGTTACTTCACTTTATTTTCCCTTTCTACTGCTTTTCTAGAAGCTTAGTCCTCAGGTGGTGAATATTTTTTTGTTTTCTTTTGTCTTTTTTGTTTTGAATGGGGATGTGTGGTTATAGCAATTTATAAAGATTGAGTTTTCATATATAGTGCTTGTCATCTCAACACCAAATCTAGTGGAGAGATGGAGTACCCCTACTTGATGAAATCACAGTATTTTGAGGTTTTTAAACAATGAAGTAATTGAAATGTCACCTTGATGCTATCAACTAGAGTCCCAACTTCATCGTGTTCATCCTACTGTTAACCAGCTGTGGTTAGTAACCCCTAATATCATTTAACCAATGAACATCAATTAGGTTTCAGAAATGGATATTGTGAAAATAGAGCAAAAGTAGAAGTCATGAAGCATTTCTACCAGACATCACCTCAGTGAGGTGGACAATATTTTAAGGTAAATTTTTACTGATATCATTTTGCATATCACTAACATTTCATGAATTCATCCTCTATTCTTTTCTTAAAAAAAAAAAAAGAAAAATAGGAAAAACAGCTCCATAAAACCAATGAAGGATGTATCAAAGTATGGCAGCAGAGAGACAACCTGAGATTAAGCAAATACGCTACGGAAACATGGATGGCAAAGATGAAGAAAAAGGCAGCTGTCTCATGTAGATTAAGACAGGACCAGAGATACTGTAAAAATATTTAATCTTTTTTAACTTCAGTTTTCTCATCTTGATATGGGTTTAGAAGAGTGAGTTCAAATCTCAGATTTTGCATGTTCTTCCTCTATGACTATGGTCAAGTCATTTCCTGTTTCTTAGTCTTCATCACCTATTCATATAGACTTTACCATTCTGTACAGCAACATGGAATTTTGCAATGAAAGTGACTGAAATGTCTATATCTTTTGATCCAGAGATCCCGCTGGTAGGCATACACCCTAAGGATATCAGTAAGAAAAAGCCCAATATTTGTAGTACTTTGCATGATAGCAAAGAGCTGAAAACAAAACATGTCTCCACTGATTGGGGGGAGGGGGAAAGGCTAACATGTTTCTGTTTATTAATGTGATAGAAGGTTACTATGATAAAAGAAAAATGTGATGAATATAGAGAAGCAAGGAAAAATTGATATATATATATATATATCAATTGATACAAAGTAGAAATAAGGAGAATCAAGAAAACAATGACAATGATTCCAACTATGGAATGGAATGGAAAGGATTATAACAAACTAACTGAAATTGAAATCTCTGAAATTTTAGTAACCAGGTATGATCCAAAGAAAAGATATGAGAAAGCACCTCACCTTCCTCCCCTTTCTATTATTTAAACTAGTACATGGCTTTGAATGTGGATGTTGAATTAACGTCATATACTTTGATAATTCTAGGTAGCTTTATTGAGCTGTTTTTACTTTTTTTTTTTTAAAGAAAAATAAGGGATGATTTTCTGGTAAAAGAACAGAGGATAATATCACGAAATATTGGTGATGTACAAAAGGTTATTAATAAAAATTTACCTTAAAATATTATCTATCTCATTGAGTTGACATCTGGTAGAAATGCTTTGTGACTTCCACTTTTACTATGTTTTCACAAGAAATATCCATTTCTAAAACCTAATTGATGTTCATAGGTTAAATGAAATTAGGAATTACTAACCACTGGTGATTAATAGTAGGAAGAACATTGAATTTGGGTCTCCAGTTGATAGTATCAACTACATACCCCTGGGTCCCCAAGGGTACTTCTAGAACTCTGAAAAGGGGATGTAGCCTTGCTAGATCTAAACCCAAGAAATATGACTCATCATGTGAATTAGAGTTAGAAGACAAAACTGTAGAGCTTTTCAGCACTGCAAGATTATTTCTTGGAGTTAATATTCTAGAAAATATTTTCCCTTCTCATGGACTCATTTTCCTACTTTGTAATATAACCTAAATTAAGATAAGAGTGGTTGTATCAAGAAAGTACTGTTTCTAGAATCAGAGCATCTGGGTCATATACCATCCCTACTTCTGTTTATTGCATGTGCTTTTTGGCAAATCACTCCACCACTTTTGGTCTGAATATCCACCTTTGTCAAATAAAAAAAATGGTCTAGATAGTCTCTGAAGTCCCTCGCAGCTTCAGATCCTGTGATCATTTTTTGACAGTTACTAGCACAGTATTTGTAACATATCCTACATATCTAGGAAAGTGTTCATTGTATGTGTTGTGATGCTTTTCTGCTTCCTAATTTCATAAGATCCAAGTTTATGGCATCTGGGAATAGCTGTTGATTGCTGAGTAGGGAAACCTCCTCTCTGTGGCTATAGCAATTGGGGTCTTCCTACATTTTTTCCTGAAATAAATCCTTTCACAAGTTGTTGAACTCAATCTTCAGAAGAGTTGTAGAGAGTGGACATGATCTTACAACAAAAATAAATCATCTATAATTGTATGTATTAAAAAGGACCAGGAGAAACAAGTGAAACTGGTTCTGATTCTCTAAGAATAAGAAATATTCTTAAAATTCTCTTAAATAAGAAACTCATTCTCTAAGAAAAATAGGACTGAGGGAGGACTTATGAGAACCAGACTAGAATTACTGAGTATAAACTTTTGGATTTCACCCTTAAATTGTTCTATATTCCTTAAAAATCCATAAAGAATACATAAGAAGAGAAATAAAAATAAAAAGCATAAAATATCTGGGAATTAATGGCACAGGAAACACAGAAGACTTAAGTAAACATTAGTTCAAAATAATTTTTACAGAAATAAACAAAAATTTTCATAAATCAAGAAGAGAGTGACTCAGTATTCATATCTAGGTCATACTAATAAATTAAAAGTGATGAAACTACGAAGATTACTCTATAATTTTATAACAATTCAATCACCAAGGAGATGCAAGATTAGATAAATTAATGAAAAGTTCAATTATAGAAATAAAAAAATAAGAATTTGAAAAATTGTAATAAGGGAACTTATTACTATGAAATATTAAATAAAATTTTCAAAATTATGTGATACAGGATTAAAAAATAGACACATGCAGTTCAATAGACATAGAAGAAATGCACATTATGTTCCAGTGTCTGATAAGCCTAAGAATGCTGTTGCAGAGACAGTCCTTAAAGGATTAATAAATGACCCTGAAATCCAAGTTTCTTTTTATTGTTTTTTCTTTTTCAGCTATTAATTTATTTTTAATTGGCACTGGAATACTAGCTGTATTCTTATTTTGATGATGATCAAATCTTTGAAAAATACAGGGCTGGAGCATTGTTGGCAAGGGATCATTGGACTCATCCACAATTCAATACAAAAGATTGGGCCAGCCTAGTGCTTAGGTAGCCCCTACTTGATCCAGAATGCAGGCATCTTAGGTCTAATTCAGAGCTCAAGTGGCCCAGATTGAACCACAGTAGAGAAAAAGCATACCAATACTTGGACAGCTCCTGCCCAAGAACCAAAGGAGAGAAGGCAAAAGAAAAGGACATGACAATAACTGGGAAGTAAAGTACAGGAGCCTTGCAGAAAGCATGCTATCACTGTCATCATTAACATTTTATTGGGGTCTGTTAGGCTAACAGAAAGAAAAGCATTCTATTCTGGGATCAGGATTCTAAAAGGAGAATGAGACAGAAGTCAAAATTCACTAGACCAAGTCTTCAGACAAATAACCCCAAAGTCAGGAATTCTTGGTGGAGCTTAGGGTCTGTCATAATCATTACATCTAGCATCAAGCATCACTTACCCATACCATATGAGAGTACATAAGAGAGCAGAGTCTGGTCAAACATGAAACCCCAATCCAAAAATAGAGTTTTGGAGATGTGAATGAACAAAGCAAAACATAGCACACAGTGAAGAAATAGTTTGAATTGAGAGAAGTCCAAGAAGGAAAACGAGAAGAAATTCAAATAGATCTTCAGGGAAATAATGTCATTGTTACAACATTTACAAGAGTACCTAGAAGAAATGAAGCAAGAGATTCAAATTGTGATTTTAAAGGCAATGATAACTAGCATAGAAAGACTGCCAAGGAAAATTAGTAGCTTAGAAAAACTGATGGTGAATTCTACATAAAAAGCATACCCTGAAAAATCAGAATGAGCTGAGCAGAAAGCAATTATTAGAGGCAGCAAAGCATATTAAAAAAATAAAAATATTAAAAATTAGAAGAAAATGTGCCCAAAAAACTGACATTGAAAGCACATCAAGGAGAAGGGATCTAAAAATGATCATATTACCTGAAAATCATGACCAACTCTGGCCCCCATTGCTCATTTTCAAGAAATCTTAAGAAGAAAACTTTCCAGATCTATTAGAAACAGAGGACATAGTGAAAACAAAAATTCACTAAATTCACTAAAAAATATTCACCTCCTGAATGAAACCCCAAAGTGAAAAATCCTAGGATCATCTTAGTCAAATTTAAAGCTTTCAGATCAAAGTAAAGATACTGCAGGCATCCCAAAAGAAAGAGTTCCATCATGTCAGACTTGGCAGCTGCCACTCAAAAGAAGAGATGAGGTTGGAATATTATATTCCCAAAGGCAAAAGATAAAGACTTAAAATTAAGAAAATCTATCTGGGGGGCGGTTAGGTGGTGCAGTGAATAGACCACTGGACCTGGAGTCAGGAGGACCTGAGTTCAAATTTGGCCTCAGACACTTGACACACTTACTAGCCATGTGACTTTGGGCAAATCACTTAACCCAAATTGCCCTCCAAAAAGCAAAAAAGAAAAAAGAAGAAAAAGAAAATCTACCTGTCAGCACTGAGTGTAATTCTTCAGGAGGAAAAGGGAACTTTAATGGAATAGGTGTGCAAATCTACCTGATGAAGGTGCCAGAACTACAAGTAGAAACTTTGGAAATAAACACATGTATCAGGTGAAGCAAGTAAAGATATTTGATTAATTGTAAGGAACTACATGATCATGAATTATTTACATTCTAAGAAGAAACTGCTTTCCTGTTTGAACCCCAAGAATTTTAATGTTAATGTCCATAGAGAATGTTGAATAAAACAGGCAGAGGACTTGAGTAACAATATGCACTGTTTTGATGTTCTCATGAGAAAAAGGAAGTGTGAAGGAAGGAAAAATATACAGGAGTAGGGAGATGAGGATTAATAGGAGGGAACTTATCCTATATAATATGAGTGCATTAGATGAAAAATATAGAAACATGCAAAAAAAGAGGAGGGGAAATGAGCATCCACAAACCTTCATTTCATATAAACTGAGCAAAGGAAATTCAAAGTCTTAGACACTCATATATTCATTCATACACATACATGTGCATGCAAACATGCAAAGAATTTAATGTAAAAATAAGTTATACTCAGAAATGAAATAGGAGGCAAAACTGAGAGAGAAGACAGGGATTGAAGAAAAAGAGCAAGATGGATGAGGTACTAACAAACTCCAATGTCAGAGTCACTTTGATGTTAATATCTCTTACTAGTAGTAATTTGGAATATTTTTCTTTTCCTTTTTTAAATCAAATTTTATGTTTATTTTTCATTTATATGATTCATTTTCACAAGATTTGGAGTTACAAATTTTCTCACCATTTTTCCCCTACCCACCACCCCAAAACAGCAATCCCACTGAATATTCCCTCCCCCAATCTGCTCTCTCCCATATCTTCCGACATACCCCCTCCAGCTTTCCAGTAGGGCATGGTGGATCTCTATGCCCCAGTGCCTGTATATCTTATTTCCCAGTTACATTATAGAATAATAATAATTATTATATATTTTTAAACATTTGACTTTAAAACTTTGAATTCCAGATTATTTCCCATCCTCCCTTGTCATCCACCCTTACTGGGAAGATAAGCAATTCAATATAGGTTGTACATGTGTAGCTATGCAAAACATTTCCATAGTGGATATATTGTGAAAGACTGACTATATTTCCCTCCATCCTATCTCACCCCCACTTGTTCTATTCTCTGCTTTGATCCTGTCCCTTTTCAAAAGTGGGTGTTTCCAACTACCCTCCCCCCCCCCAGCCTGCCCTCCCTTCCATCATCTGCCCTCTCTTCCCTTTCCCTCCTACTCTCCTGTAGGGTGAGATACTCTATTTAGTGTGTATGTCATTCCCTCCCTAAGCCAAATTCAATGAGAATAAAGTTAACTCATTCCCTTTTGCCCTCCTGTTCTTCCTCTCCATTGTAACAGTTTTCCCTTGCCTCTTCTATATGAGATAATTTACCCCCTTCTGTCTCTCCCCATCTCCTCTCATTATATTCCTTTTTCACCTCTTAATTTGACCTTTTAAGTATCACCCCTGCCTATTTAATTGGTTCTGTGCCCTTTGTTTATGTATACCTGTATACATATATACACACACTCTCACATATGTATTCATACACACATATACCCTCCTATATAGGCATATATGTATGTATACATATATACATGCATACATATATACTTATACATATACACACAGATACACACACATTTATATTCCCTTCAACTATTCTCATACTGAGAAAAGTTTCATAAGTTACAATTATCATTTTTCCATTTAGGAATGTAAATAGTTCAACTTTGATAAGTTCCTTATGATTTCTTTTCCCTGTTTACCTTTTTATGCTTCTCTTGCTTCTTGAATCTGAATGTCAAATTGAATATTCAACTCTGTTTTTTTTCAGTAAGAATTCTTGAAAGTCATCTATTCCACTGAATGACCATATTTTCCACTGAAACATGATACTCAGTTTTGCTGGGTAGGTGACTTTTGGTTTTAATCCCAGATCCTTTGCCCTCCAGAATATCATATTCCAAGCTCTTTGATCCCTCAGTGTAGAAGCTGCCAGGTCCTGTGTTATCCTGATTGTATTTCCACAATATTCAAATTGTTTCTTCCTGGCTGCTTGTAATATTTTCTCCTTTTTCTGGAAACTCTGGAACCTGCTATAATATTTCTAGGAGTTTTATTTTTGGGATCTTTTTCAAGAGGTGATTGGTGGATTCTTTCAACCTCTATTTTTCCCTCTGGTTCTAAAACATCAGGGCAATTTTCCTTGAGAATTTCTTGAAGGATGATTTCTAGGTTCTTTTCTAGATCATGGATTTCAGGTAGCCCAATAATTTTTAAATTATCTCTCCTGGATCTCTTTTCCATGTCAGTGGTTTTTCCAGTGAGATATTTCACATTGCCTTCTATTTTTTCATTTGTTTGAATCTGTTTAATAGTATCTTGATTTCTCATAAAGCCATTAGCTTCCATTTGGTCCAATCTAATTCTGAAGGAATGATTTTCTTCAGTGAGCTTTTGAGATTCTTTTCCATCTGGCCAATTCGTCTTTTTAAGGCATTCTTCTCTTCGTTGCCTTTTTGAGCCTCTTTTGCCATTTGAGTTAACTTATTTTTTAATGTGTTATTTTCCTCAGTCAGATTGTAGACTCTCATTTCATAATTTTCTTGCATTGTTCTCATTTCTCTTCCCAATTTTTCCTCCACTTCTCTTATTTGGTTTTCAAAATCCTTCTTAAGGTCCTCCATGGCCTGTAACCAGCTCGTATTTTTCTTGGAAGCTTTTGCTGCAGGAGTTCTGACTTTGCTGTCTTCCCCTTGTTCCATGCTTTAATCCTTTTTGTCCCTAAAATAGGATTGCAAAGTTAGATTGCTCTGCTTGCTTTGCTTCCTTTGCTTGCTCATGTTGCTACTCAATTACTTTACTTTTGAGCTTTTTGCCACAGTAGAACTCTGCTACCAGAAAGGAGAGCTTTGTCCCAAAATGCTGGGGTTTTCTCAGCTGCTGGAGCTATTAGTTGGCTGCCTTCTCTGAAGCCTCCACACACTCTGGCAAACTGGTCATGCATCCCAGGACCTCCACCATAGACAGTGATTCAGATCCAAGCATTTTAAAGCAAGAGTGTTTACCCCTCAGACTGGTCACTTGGTACCCCTACAATCTGCAAGCCAGGAGCTCTGAAGCATCCATGAGGCAGTAACTACATGGCCACTGTGCCTCGGCCACTTCTCATCCCAGGGGCAAAGGCCAGACCACACTCCTAAACTCCCTGTTCCTCTAATGTCTACACTGACCTCTCACTTTGTCTTTGGCATCTATGGGTTGATGATTCTGGAAACCATCACAGCTGCTGGTGATCTGAAGTCTCTCTAGCTGGTGGCTGGTTGTGGTCACCCTGAGGCTAAAACCTCTGGCTCACGTGGGGCTGGGCTAGGCTCTCAGAATGCTGCACTGGCCCCTTCCTGCTGGCCTACCAGGCTGTATTCAGCAGGAGGTTAGCTTCTCTCTGTCATTTTGTGGGTTCTGTAGCTCCAAAGTTTGTTTAGAGTCTTTTTTTTTACATGAATTGGAGGAGGTGGAAGCTGGAGCCCTGCAGAAGTCATGTTTCTACTCTGCCATCTTGGCTCTGCCTCCAGAACATTTTTTCTTATGGTTGTTAATGGTTTGAAATTCTTTTTTAAAGAACTGTTTATTTAGGTCTTTTAATTATTTATCTTTGGGAGTTGACTTTTAAAAAGAATTTCAGATATATAATGTATTTGTACATGTTTTCATACACATATGCTTACATATATGTATGTATATATGTCTATAAATTTATTACATGACATGGTTACCAAACCCTTTTCAGATATTTAAGATTAATGGTGGCAAAGAATGGGAAACTGGGGGAAAGTTCATCAGTTGAACAAGTTGTACTATATGAATGTAATAGAATACTATTATGCTATAAGGAATGATGAGTAGGCAGACTTCAGAAAAACCTGCAAAGACTTACATGAACTGATGCTGAGTGAAGTGAGCAGAACCAGGAGAATACCACACACAGTAATAGCCACATTGTAGAATGACTAGTTTTCATAAACTTGGCTGTTCTCTGTAATGCAAATCTAAGACAACTCCAAAACATTCATGATACAAAATGCTATCCATATCCAGAGAAAGAAGTAGGGGAATATGAATGCAGATTGAAGCAAGCTATTTGTTCCCCTTTTCTTTTGTTTATTTTTTGGCATGGTTTGTCCCATTAGTTCTAATTCTCCTTTACATCCTGACTAACATGAAAATATGTTTAATATGAATGTATAAGTAGAGCATATTTCAGATTGCACACCATCTTGGGGAAGGAAGAGGAGAGACAGGGGAAGAAAATTAAAAACTCAAAATCTTATGGAAGTGAATGTTGAAAACTAAAAATTAATAAATTATAAACATTTTTAAAAGAAATTTAAGATTGAATATGACTTCTAGGAATAAAGAGATTTTAGTCTTGCTCTATTTTGCTGTAGTATAACCATATCTGATGTATCACATTCAGTTCTGGGTGAAGCAGTTTATGATATCTGTGTTCAAATATTTAAAGGGTTGTCATGTCAAAGATGGATTCATCTTATTCTCTTCTGCCTCTGAGGATAAAAACCAAGTATAATGTAGAAAAGAGACAAATTCAGGTCTGGTATCAAGAAAGAAAATAAAGTTCCTATATAACACAGTTTTCTCTATGAGAAGAATGACTTGTTTCAAGAGGCAGAGCATGTACCCTTCTTGGAGTTCTTTAAGTAGAGACTAGACGACCATCTGTTGAGTATGCTGTGGTTAGGATTGTTTTTCAGATGAAGGTTGGGTCAGATGAATACCAAGATCCCTAATTAATTCTAAAATTCTCTAATTCTATGAGATTATATCCTCAATCATCAACATTATGTCTAGCACATTGATAAATTGATTGAGAATTTATTGTGAATATATACTTCTAGGGAGCATAAGAGGTGAAATTAAATTCCCTTTACTTTCAAAATCTGTAAAGAACCCTGATAATCAATTCATAAGACCTCCATCAAGTCCTTGCCTTAATACCCTTGCTTAATACCCTTAGGCAAGTCACATGGTACAGTGGAAAGACCAGCATTTAAGTCTCACCTTTATCATTTACTAATTTTTTTACTTGAAGAGTCTGAGCCTCAGTTTCCATATCCATAAAATAACCATAATAACCTGTAGTATCTACCTCCCAAAATTATTGTGAAGCTTAAATGAGATAAATGTAAAATGCTTCATGAACCTTAACCTTCTATATAAACACCAGTTACTATTTTCTTTTTTATTATGAGTTTCTAGTTTTATAAAGTAGAAATGTACCAACCTCAGAAGAATAAAAATTGCAACAGATCTAAAGGGTCAGACTTAGATGTATGATGGACACAAGCAGGATGTAGCATATGATTTACTTCATTTTTTTCTGATAGAACTTTTTGAGATTCTTTTTTTAAAAAGCAGTTGGGGTTAAGTAACTTGCCCAAAGTTACATGGACAGTTATTTTGTGTGGGTGTTAATTATCTGAGGCTGGAACTGATCCTGGGTCCTTCCGACTCTGGGGCCAACACTCTTACTCACTGGGCCACCTAGCCACCCTGGATGTTCATTCTTTTTTTTTTTATTTTTGGAAGGCAATTGGTGATAAGTGACTTGCCCAAAGTCACATGGCTAGTTTTTGTGTTGTGTCTGAGGCTGGATTTGAACTCAGGTCCTCCCGACTCCAGGGCCAGTACTCTACTCACTGCGCCACCTAGCCGCCCTGAGATTCTTGAAGTTGAATAAAAGACATCATGAAAGAGAACAGCAATTGGAAATAGGGATTTTTGACATCTAAAAAGGTTTGGTTAAAGGAGACAAATAGTGATTTACAGTTATTTCATTTTATTCCCTTAAGCTAGAGAAACTTGTATAAGGAGCTAGGAGATCTACATCCTAACTGATGAACAGATAAAGAAAGAGTTTTTATACATTTTAGGATTATCCTAATTCAGGATGACCATGACTTCCATTTGTTACCGTCTATACATGAGAAAGGGTTGTAAATGCAAATTGACAACAAATGGAGCAGGGTCTATTTACATTTTATGGTCTCAGGATGTCTGTTTTTCTCTCAAGATAAGGGGGATCTCACCTCCAGCTTATCTGGTCTCTGAGAAGTTACTGACCCAGGAAAAAGCATTTTTTTAGTCAATCAAAGCAGTTTGTTTGATTAATTCAGACTTTCTCCAAAATATGATATTTAAGGATTATCAGAACTGGCCAATCACATTTCCAGTATGAGGGAAACAGATGGGAAACCCTTGCTTTTTCATAGTGGATTCAGGATATAAATGTGATGCCAATTTCCCTTTACTAGGTGTCCTACTCTCTTCCATAAATATTAAAAAAATAACAGCTAACTCTGTGTTTGTTTTATCCCTTTTATCATTTACATAAGACATTAAGCTCCCTGAGGACAGGGGCCATATAAGTCATTTTTTCATCTTTTATGCCCAGCATTTACCACACTTCTATGCATACAATAGTAGATGCTTAAGAAACATTTGTTGTTCATTGAGCACTGGTCTACTATTATGCTAGTTTCCACACAATATTGAAAAACAGAAAGATTTTTGATCATCTACATTGAGTTGTATAGATTCTCTTTGGATATCTTATGGTAAGACACGGACATATATCACATAAGATAAGAAGACTCTTGATCACTCTTCTCACTGGCTTTGAACTAGCCTTCCCTCATGCCTGGGATGTACTCCCTCTTTATCTCCATCTCCCAGAATCCCTCTCTCCTTTCAGATGCATCTGAGGCACCATATTCTACATAAAACATTTTGTAATTCTCCCCTGTAATCTCACAAATGCTAGGGCCCTCCCACCCAAACCTTACTATATGTGTGTATTAACTTCATATTCATCTTATTTATATTGTTACATGTACTACTCATCTCCTATATAAAAATGTAAGCTCTTTGTAAGCAGGGGTTGTTTTATTCTTGGTACCTGATTCACAAGCATCCAGCACAGTGTTTGGCTCATAGTAGGTGTTTAATGAATAGTTGTTGTTAAGTCAACAAAATAATGATCTGTACTGGTGGTGGAATGGCCCATACACATAAACTATATTTCTCCTAGTTCTGCTCTTCTCTCTGAGCATCAGTTTATATAAGTCTCTCCAGGTTATTATGAAATCTGTCTGCTCCTCATTTCTTATAGCACAGTAGTATTCCATTACATTCATATACCACAACTTGTTCAGCCATTCCCCAACTGATAGGCATCCCCTTGATTTCCAGTTCTTTGCCACCACAAAAAAAGCTGCTATAAATATTTTTGTATATACAAGTCCTCTTCCCACTTCTCCAATCTTTTTGGGATATAACCCTAGAAGTGGTATTGCTGAGTCAAAGGGTATGCATTTATTTATAGCCCTTTGGGCATAGTTCCAGATTGCTCTCCAGAATGGTTGGATCAGTTCACAACTTCACCAACAATGCATTAGTGTTCCCCTTTTTTCCACATCCTCCCCAGCATTTATAATTTTCCTGTTTTGTCATCTTAGCCAATCTGACCAGTGAGATGTGATACCTCAGAGTTGTTTTGATTTGTATTTCTCTAAACAATAGTTATTTAGAGCATTTTTTTCATATGCTTATAGACATCTTTAATTTCATCTTCTGAGAATTGTCTATTCATATCCTTTGACCATTTATCAATTGGGGAGGGGCTTGTATTCTTATACATTTGACTCAATTCTTTGTATATTTTAGAAATGAGGACTCTATCAGAGGCACTGGTTGTAAAAATTCTTTCCTAATTTTTCACTTTCCTCTTAATCTTGGTAACATTGGCTTTATTTGTATAGAAGCTTTGCAATTTAATGTAATCAAAATTATCCATTTTGCATTTTATAATGCTCTCTAACTCTTGTTTCATCAGAAAGACTTATATCCATAGATCTGACAGGTAAACTATCTCTTGCTCTCCCAGATTGCTTATAGTATCAGCCTTTATACCTAGAACATGCACACATTTCGACTTTATTTTGGTGTATGGTGTTAGATATTGGTCTAGGCCCAATTTATGCCATACTATGTTCCAGCTTTCCCAGCAATTTTTGTCAAATAGTGAGTTCTTATCCCCCAAACTGGGGTCTTTGGGTTTATCAAACAGTAGACTACTATAATCATTGGCTGTTGAGTCTCATGTACCCAATCTATTCCATTGATTCACTGCTCTATTTTTCAGCCAAGTAGTTTTGATGATTGCTGCTTTATAATACAGATTAAAATCTGGTATGGCTAGGCCACCTTCCCTAGCATTTCTTTTCTAATTGCCTTGATATCCTGGAACTTTTGTTCTTCCAAATGAATTTTGCTACTATTTTTTCTAGTTCTATGAAGTAATTTTTTGGTAGATTGATTTGTATGGCACCAAATATGTAATTTAATTTAAGTAAAATTGTCATTTTTATTATATTAGCTCAACCCAGCCATGAGCAATTGATGTTTTCCCAATTAGTTAGATTTGACTTTACTTTTGTGAAAAGTGTTTTGTAATTGTGCTCATATAAATCCTGGATTTGTTTTGGCAGGTAGATTCCCAAATATTTTATAATGTCTACAGTAACTTTAAATGGGATTTCTCTTTCTATTTCTTGCTGTTGGATTTCATTAGAGATGTATAGGAATGCAGAGGACTTATGTGGGTTTATTTTATATCCTGCAACTTTGCCAGATTTATTTGTTGTCTCAAGTACTTTTTTACTTGATTCTCTAGGATTCTCTAAGTATATCATCATATCATCTGCAAAGAGTGATACCTTAATCTCTTCTTTGCATAATTTGATTCCTTCAATTTCTTTTTCTTCTCTTATTGCTACTGCTAATGTTTCTAGTACAGGATTGAATAAGAAGGGTGATGGTGGACATCCTTGTTTCACCCCCAATCTTATAGGAAATGCTTCTAGCTTATCCCCATTACATATAATACTTGCTGATGGTTTTAGCTAGATGCTACTTATTTTTTTAAGGAAGACTCCTTTTATTCCTATATTTTCTAGTGTTTTTAATAGGAATGGATGTTGTATTTTGTCAAAAGCCTTTTCTGCATCTGTTGAGATAATCATGGTTTCTGCTAATTTTGTTGTTGATGTGATCAATTATACTGATAGCTTTCCTGATATTGAACCATGCTTGCATTCCTGGAATAAATCCTACTTGACCAAAATGTATTATTCTTGTGATAAGTTGCTGTAGTCTTTTTGCTAATATTTTATTTAGAATTTTTGCTTCTATATTCCTGAGTAAAATTGGTCTATAATTTTCTTTCTCCATTTTGTCTCTTCCTGATTTAGGTATCAGTACCATATTTGTGTCATAAAAAGAATTTGGTAGGACTCCTCTAATTTCACTGAATAGTTTGTTAAATATTGGAGTCAATTGTTCTTTAAATTTTTGGTAAAATTCATTAGTAAATCTGTCTGGCCCTGGAGACTTTTTCCTAGGGAGTTCATTGATGGCTTGTTCAATTTCTTTTTCTGAGATGGGGTTGAGTTGTTTACTTCCTCTTTGGTTAATCTGGGCAATTTATATTTTTGTCGATATTCATCCATTTCAGTAAGATTGTCAAATTTATGTGCATACAATTGAGCAAAATAATTCCTAGTTATTGTTTTAATTTCCTCTTCATTGGAGGTAGATTCACCCTTTTCATTTTTGATACTAATAATTTGGTTTTCTTCTTTCTTTTTTTTCATGTTGACTAAAGGTCTATCATTTTTTCCCCCATAATACCAGCTCTTAGTTTTATTTATTAATTCAATACTTTTCTTAAATTCAATTTTATAAATCTCTCCTTTGGTTTTTATTATTTCTAATTTAGTATTTAATTGGGGATTTCAATTAGTTCTTTATCGAGCTTTTTCAGTTGCATGCCCAATTTATTGCCCTCAATTTTTCCTATGTCACTTATGTGTACATTCAGGGATATAAAACTTCCCCTGAGAACTGCCTTTGCTGCATCCCACAAGTTTTGGTATGTTGTCTCATTATTCTCATTCTCTTGAATGAAGTTACTGATTGTTTTTACAATTTCATGTTTGACCAACTCATTCTTTAGGATTGAGTCACTTAGTTTCCAGTTAATTTTTAATCTATCCTTCCATGGCCCTTTATTACATATAATTTTTATTGCATCATAATCTGAGAAGGATGCATTTAATATTTCTACATTTCTGAACTGAATTGTGAGGTTTTTATGCCCTAGAATCTATATTCTTTTTTTTATCCCCATTCAATTTTCTCCAGAGGTCTACCATACCTCCTTAGCTTCTTTCTTGTTTATTTTGAGCTTAGATTTGTCAAGTTCAGAGAGGGGGAGATTGAAGTCCCCCACTAGTATAGTTTTGTTATCTATTTCTTTCTCTAACTCCATTAACTTCTCCTTTAGGAATATGGATGATGTACTGCTTGGTGCATAAATGTTTAGTAATGATATTCCTTCATTTTTGATGGTGCCTTTTAGTAGGATATAGTTTCCTTCCTTATCTCTTAATTAGATCTATTTTTGCTTTGTCTTTGTCTGAGATAAGGATTGCTACCCCTGCTTTTTTTTTTTTTTTACTTTAGCTGAGGCATGATATATTTTACTCCAGACTTTTACCTTTACCCTGTGTGGATCCCCCTGTTTCAAATGTGTTTCTTGTAAACAGCATATTGTAGGATTAAGGTTTTTAATCCTTTCTGCTAACTGCCTTCATTTTATGGGAGAGTTCATCCCATTCACATTCACAGTTATGATTGCTATCTGCATCTTTCCCTCCATCCTATTTCCTTTCCTGTTTATGTTTTATTTTCCCCCTTCTCCCTTACCCTCTTTTAGAGATTTCCTTTTGACTCTGCTTTCCTCAGTATTACCTCCTTATCACCCCCCCTCCCTTTTTCTACTCTTCTCCCTTACTACTTCTTTCCTCCTTTCTAACCACCTCTCCCCTTTTCATAGCCCTTCCTCCTTCTACTGCCTGTAGGGTATGATAGATTTTTATACTTAATGTAGTATGTTATTTCTTCCTTGAACCAAGATTAATAAGAATAGATCTCATGCAATGAACCTTTCCCTCCCCTCTTTCCCTCTATTATGATAGGTTTTATGCCTCTTCTTGATAGAGTCCTATACTTAACTGATTATGTTATTCCCTCCTTACACCAGAACCAATGAGGGCAAAGCTCACATAATGTTCATCTCCCTCCCTTCTTTCCTTCTACTATAATGTTTTTATGCCTCTTTGTGTGGCATAATTTATCCTTTTCTGCTTCATTGTTTCCTCATCTTCCATTGCCGTCCCTTTGCAGCCCTTAATAAGGTATTTTATCATCATTTTGTGTAATTTATACCCACACCCGCTATTTATCTATGTCCTTTTCAGATGTCACCATAGGTATAGAATTCTCAGTATTAACAGGTATCAGCTTCCCACATAGGGATGTAAACAATTTGCTCTTATTAAATAACAAGTTATGTGTATTTTTCCCCCTATTTACCTTTCTATGTCTCTTTTGAGTCTTGTAATTGGAGGTTGAATTTTCCATTGAGCTCTGGCTTTTTCATCAGGAAGGTCTGGAAGTATGTTATATCACTGAATGAGCATCTTCTTGCCTGGAAGATTATGTTCAGTTTTGCTGGATAGCTGATCCTTGGTTGTAACCTGAGCTCTTTTGCCTTGTGAAATATCACATTCCAGTCCCTCTGTTTTTTCAATGTAGAAGCTGCCATATCCTGTGCAATCCTCTGCTTGCAGTGTTTTCTCCTTTACCTGATAGTTCTGGAATTTGGCTACAACATTTCATGGACTTTTAAATTTGGCATCTCTTTAAGCAGGTGTCTGGTGGGTACTCTAGATTTCTATTTTACCCTCTGGTTCTAGTATCTCAGGGCAGTTTTCCTTGATGAGCTCTTGGAAGATGTTGTCCAGGCTCATTTTTTCATCATGATTTTCTGGTAGACCAATAATTCTCAATTATCTCTCTTGGATCTGTTTTCCAGGTCAGTTATTTTCCCACTGAGATATTTTACCTCTTTTTCTAATTTTTCATTCTTGATGTTTTGTTTGACTGATTCTTGGTGCCTCATAGAGTCATTAGCTTCAATTTGGCTGATTCTGATTTTTAGTGAATTATTTTTCTTGGTTAGTTTTTGAAGCTCCTTTTCTATATATTCAGATTTCATTTTTAGTTTACACATTTTTTCTTTTTAAGGAGCTGTTTTCTTCATTGTAATGTTTTTCTAATTTCGCAATTTTGATTTTAAAATAATTATTCATTTTATCTTCTAATTCTCTAATTTGGTTTGCAAAGTTCTTTTTAAGCTCATCTAAGAATGCTTTCTGTGCTTGTGACCAGTTCATATTCCCTGTTGAGACTTCAGCTGTGGGTGTGGAGTCAATACTGTCTCCTTCTGAATTTGGTTTCTCCCTCTCACAATAATAGGATTCTAGAGTCTTTGAATTTGCAGTCTGTTTTTTACTCATTTTGAGGCAAGGCCTTAGCCACACCATTCCTCTAGGGTTCCCAAGCCTTTACTGTTTAAAATTTTGCTCTGGGGTACTAATTACTGTGTTTTCAGGGTCAGAGGTGGGAATTGGAGCAGCCAGGGTTCACTCTGTCATCCTGGTCCCTGGAAGTTCATATAGGTGTTTTTAAATTTCCAGGCTGTGTGTTGGTAGTCCCTGGAGTAGTTTCTGCCATTGCCACAGGCCCTGCATTTGCCTCTTACCCAGCTCTGTTGTTTCCCAGACCTTCCATGATAGGCCTGGGGATAGCCTCTGTGGTTGGTGGAGCAACTTGCCACCACTTTGATGAGGTCTTGTCTGGACCCCTGTGTGCAGTGTCATCTGGGCCCTCTTTTCTTCTATACTACTTCATTTGGTGATCTTTTCGGTTCCCATGGACTGATTTTTGCTGATGATTCTCAGATCTACCTATCTTGCACTAATCTACTTGCTGACCTTCAATCTAATGTCTCCAAGTGCTTTTCAGATATTTTAACTCAATATATCCAAAATCAAACATATTGCCTTTCCCTCCCCACCTCCTCTTTCCTGTTGCTATAGAGGGCAACACCATTCTCCAGTCTCTAGGTAATATCTTTCAGTATCTCTTACCCTTGCCAAAAATCCCCTATCCAATCTATGATGGAGGCCTGTCCAGTTCACCTTTGTGATCTCTGCAATATGCATCCTGTTCTCTTCTGACCCTCTGGGGTAGGGTCTTATCACCTCACACATGGATTATTGCAACAACCTGCTCATTGATTTGCCTACCTCAAATTTTCTCCACTTCAATTTATCCTCCATTCAGCCACCAAAGTGATTTCTCTAAAATGCAGGCTTGACCCTCTCTCTCTCTCTCTCTCTCTCTCTCTCTGTCTCTGTCTGTCTGTCTGTCTGTCTGTCTGTATCTCTCTCACACACACACACACACATATTTAATAAGCTCCAGTGGTTCTCTATTGCCTCCAGGATCAAGACCTCAGGTGGGTGCTTGAAGCCCTTCCTAACGTATCCTCCTCTTATGTTTCCAATCATTTTATGACCTACTCCAGAACATATATACTTCAAGCCAAGGACATGGGACTCTTGGCTGTTCCATGATCTGGAATACTCCAACTCTTGACTTGAGGTGTTTTCTCTGGCTGTTCACCAGGCCTAGAAGGCTTTCCCTCCACATCTCCACTTGCTGGTTTTCATTAGGAACACTTTTCCTGTGATTAGGTCCCTTGTACTAGCTTGCAGGGCCCAGTCCAATATTTTGGTTGTCCACTGGAAAAAGGTTGTCCAGCTAATTACATCTTGTCAACACATTAATAATTCATTGGCTGAAATTGCATTCTCTGACTATATCCACTGTGGGAGAGGGAGAAGGAAGAGAGGAGTGTGGAGCAAGAGGCAGGAATACTTGAATTGAAGACCATCCATCAGACACTACTTGTGTTACCCTAAGCAAAACACTTAACTTCTCTCTGCCTCAGCTTCCTCAACTATAAAATGAGGATATTACCATCCACCTTCTATGGTTGCTGTGAGAATTAAATCATGTCCGTAAAACACTTAGCAGAGTGCCTGACACAGATTTGTGTTCAACAAAAGCTTCCTCTCTTTCTCCTTCACTCTATCCCTTTCTTCATTTTATTTTCCATTGTTGTTTTGGTATGTACAACTTCATTCTGATCATTCTGATCTCTTTCACTTGTTCTCCACTTCAACTTGGCAGATGTCGATGATGGGAAACCAAACCACAGTGACAGAGTTCTTCCTCCTAGGATTGACAAATGACCCTGAGACCCAAGTTATTCTTTTTGTTTTTCTGTTACTGACATACCTTTTAAGTGTCACTGGAAATGTGACCATCATTATTCTCACTGTGCTGGATTCCCAGCTCTAGACTCCCATGTATTTCTTCCTCTGGAACTTCTCCTTCTTGGAAATTTCCTTTACAACTGTCTTTGTTCCCAAAATGCTAGTGAACATAGGAACTGGGAACAAGACCATTTCTTTAGGTGGATGCTTTACTCAATTTTTTTTGCCATCTTACTGGGAGCAACTGAGTTTTATCTTTTGGCTGCCATGTCCTATGACTGCTATGTGGCCATCTGTAAGCCTTTGCATTATACAATGGTGATGAACAAGAGGCTTTGCCTCCAACTTGTCCTCAGCTCCTGGTTGTCTGGCTTCTTGGTTGTTTTTGGGCCACATATCATGACCACAATGTTGCCATTCTATGCATCCAACATCATTAACCATTACTGTTGTGACTATACTATATTGCTCCAGTTGGTTTGTGCAGACACACACTTCATAAAGATGATTGAGTTTGTCTTGGCTGTGGTGACTCTTCTCTTTACATTAGTCTTAGTAATTATCTCCTATCATGTATTATGGGGACAATTATGAAAATCCATTCTGATCAGAAAAGGAAAAAAGCCTTTTCCACCTGCTCTTCCCACATGATTGTTGTCTCTCTCTCTCTTATGGCAGTTGTATCTTCATGTATGTGAACCCTTCTATGAAAGAAGCAGCAACATTTAATAAGGGAGTAGCTGTGATGAATACCTCAGTTGCCCCCCTTTTGAACCCTTTCATTTATATGCTAAGGAACCAGAAAGTAAAACAGGCATTCAAGAATTTGCTCAGAAGGATAAAGTTTTTCTCAATAAAGTGAAAATAATTGGGAGTGCTTTAGTAAAAGAAACTGTGTGACCAGCTTGCCAGAGTGTGTGGAGGCTTCAGAGAGAGCACCCAACTAATACCTTCAGGAGCTAAGAAAACCCCAGTGTTTGGGATGAAGGTCCCCTGTCTGGTGGCAGAATCCTACTGTGGCAAAAAGGCCAAAAGTCAAGTAATTGAGTGGCAATATGAGTAGGCAAAGGAAGCAAGACAAGCAGAGCAATCCAACTTTACACTGCTATTTTGGGGACAAAAAGGATCACAGCATGGAACAGGAGGAAAACAGTGAAGTTAGAACTACTGCACCAAAAGCTTCCAAGAAAAATACGAACTGGTTACAGGCCATAGAGGACCTTAAGAAGGATTTTGAAAACCAAATGAGAGAAGTAGAGGGAAAATGAGAATGATGCAAAAAAATTATGAAATGAGAGTCAACAACCTGACTAAAGAAAATAACACCTTAAAAAATGGACTAACTCAAATGGCAAAAGAGGCTCAGAAAGACAATAAGGGGAAGAATGCCTTAAAAAGCCAAATTTGCCAGATGGAAGAAGAATCTCAAAAGCTCACTGAAGAGAATTGTTCCTTCAGAATTAGACTGGAGCATAGTGACTTTATGAGAAATCAAGCTTTGAACATGATTTTCCAGAAGGCAAAAGAACTAGAATTACAACTAAGAATCACCTACCCAGCAAAATTGAATATAATCCTTCAAGGGGAAAAATGTACATTCAAAGAGACAGAGGGCTTTCAAACTTTTTTTAAGGAATCAGGGTTAAGTAATTTGCTCAAGGTTACACGGCCAGTTATTTCTGGGTGTGGTGCTAAGTATCTGAGCCCAGATTTGATCCCCAGGTCATCCCGACACTGGAGCCGGTGCTCTTACTTGCTGAGCCACCTGGCCGCCCTTCAAACATTCTTGATGTTTGAAGATAAACATTCAGAACTGAATAGAAAATTAAACTTTCATATATAAGACTCAAGAGAAGCATTAAAAGGTAAACAGGAAAGGGGAATCATAAGGGATTAGATAAGTTTAAACTGTTTTCAATCCTCCATGGGAAGATGATATTTTTAATTCATAAAAACTTTCTCATAATTAGTGTAGCTAAAAGGAACATATATAAACAAAAGGCACAGGTGTGAGTTGAATATGAAGGGATTATATCTTAAAAATAAAATTAAGGGGTGAGAGAGGAATGTACTGAGACAAGGAGAAATGGAGAGGGAGAATGGGGTAAATTATCTCGCATAAAAGAAGTAAGAAAAAGCTTTTACAGTGGAGAGGAAGGGGGGGAGGTGAGATGGAGAGAATGAACCTTTCTCCCATCAGAATTGCCTAAAAGAGGGAATGATTCGTACACTCAATCATGTATAGAAATCTATCTTACTCTACACAAAAGTAGGAGGGGAAGGGGTGTGTGTGTGTGACAGAAGTAAGGACAGATTAGGGGAGGGGGTAGTCAGAAGCAAAACACTTTTGAAAAAAGACAGGGTGAGAGGGGAGGGAGAATAGAATAAATGGGGCATTAGGATGGAGAGAAATACAGCTAGCAATAGTAACTGTGAAAAAAATTTGAAGGAAGTTTCTCTATTTCTCAAACATGGAGAAATGAGTCAAATGTGTAAAATTAAGAGCTATTCTACAATTGATAAATGATCAAAAGATACAATCAGTTTTCAGATGAAGCAATCAAAGCTATCTATACCTATATTTAAAAATGCTCTATTGATTGAAGAAATGCAAATTAAAATAATTCTGAGGTACTATTTCATACCTGTTAGATTGACTAATAGGACAGAAAAGTAAATTAACAAAATGAGACATTAATGTATTGTTGGTAGAGTTGTGAACTGATTCAACCATTCTGCAGAGCAATTTAGAATTATGTCCAAAGGGCTATAAAATCACACATAGCTTTTGACATAGTCTTACTACTGCTAGGTCTGTATCCCAAAAGAACTAAAAAAAAAATGAAAAGGACCTATATGTACAAAAATATTTATAGCAGCTCTTTTCTCGTGGCAAAGAATTAGAAATTGAGGGTATGCCCATCAATTTTGGAATGGCTTAACAAGTTGTGGTATATAATTATGATGGAATACTATTGTACTATAAGAAATTATGAGCAGGATGCTCTCAGAAAAACCTGGAAAGACTAGCATGAGCTCACACAAAGTGAATGTACTGTGTACAAGGTACAGCAGTGTTTTAAGATGATAAATTATGAATGACTTAGTTATTCTTAGAAATACAATACTCCAGGGGGCGGCTAGATGGTGCAGTGAATAGAGCACCAGCCCTGGAGTCAGGAGGACCTGAGCTCAAATCCGGCCTGACACTTAACACTAGCCATGTGACCTTGGGCAAGTCACTTAACCCCAATTGCCCTATCTTCTCCTCTCCAAAAAAGCAACCCCCCCAAAACCTCAAAATATAACTTTTATAGTAATGTTTTGCATGTCTATGCACCTATAACTTATATTGAATGGCTTTCCTTCTCAATCAGGTGGGAGGGGAGGTAGGAAGGGAGAGAATTCAGAGTTCAAAGTTTTAAAAATGAACATTAAAATTTTCTTCTACATGTAACTGGGGAAAATAAAATATTAAATAAACTAAAAAAACCTTTGAATTGAAAAGAGGGAGATATTGAGGCACACCGTGTGTGTGTGTGTGTGTATGTGTAGCATATTACCAAATTTAAAGAACTGAGGGGGAGAATAAACACAAAAGATATCAATGGAGATGTGTGACTACAAAGGGGAGTGAGGCTCTCATGTAGGAATTGTGACAGATGACCAGTGGACAGCCTATGGGATTCAGTGCCACCCACATGACATTAAGTCATGAAAGGAAGGCTACCAGCACACTTGGGTAGACCTCTATGAAAGGTTTATGGGAGGACAAGTAGAAAAGTCACGTAGACAACAAAGCTTGGAGAGGCTGTGTGATCCCTTTGGAGGGATTAACCATATGGACACCACAGATGCATGGTTATACTGAAGTTTCTTCTCTCTCCCCACTTTTGCTATTTCCTTCTTGCTCAATACCAGGGGAATCTTGCTTTTCTGATTTACTGGAGAAAAGACTTAAGGAATAAAAATGACCAAAATAGTATCATACATGTCTATAAGTGTGAAGCACAGATCTCACCCTCACTGTCCAAGGCCCTGTGTGGGCAGCTGGTCAAACACAACAGGAGACATACAGTGAGAGGGAGTGCATGGAGAATCCAGAGACAGGAAGGAGTTACTCCAGGGAAGGGCTCAGCAGTGCTAGCTTCCTGGTACAGGCAGGTGGCTTCCATGTTTGGGAGAGATGCTTGGAGGAGAAGGACCAGTTCCAGGGGACACACAGCCTCAGAGATCACATGGAGACTATCATAAGACAGTGGTGAGTCACTTACAGGGCCCTTATCCCATAAATACCACCACTTCTTTCCCCTCATAGTCCAAGATTTTACTTAGCTTCAAAATCTATTGAGAAAAGGCGGTTGTTATTAAAAACCAAGCCTTACCTGGGTAAAGGAAGTTACCCGTTAATTGTTGTTCTTGGCATCCTGGGAGATTTGACAGAACTATTCACACAAATCCCTTGTGAATCCATGATCCATAAAAGGGAAGAAAGCAGAGCATCTGAGCAAAGTGGAATAAGAAGCTCCTTCTGTGCTTCCAGGGATGTGTGGGCTCTCAGAGCAGGGACATAAGATATCTCAAAGAGCTGCCTTTGTGAAATTAGGTTCTCCAAAGCCCTTTGAGGCCTGGGATCTGGTCTGCTCAGCTCCTTTTTTAAAGTCAAGATGATGAAGAGTTGCAGTCAGAGCCAGAGGACCTTCTCACCCCTGTACCAGAATCATAGCCCCAGCCAAATCCAGACATCACCTCCTCCCTTGGAGAGAATATGAGGGTCTCAGGGCCATCCCACCAGTCTCTCACCTTTCTGACTCCTAAGGTGAACAGTGAGGTCAACCCCAAGGAAGATTAGCCCTAACACAAGGCCCCCGACTCCACTCACCATCTTTCCCTGGGCAGATGTATACTGTGCTTAGGAGAAGACACACCAAGAATCACAATTTCCCCTCTAGGAACCATCCTAATGTGGTGAGCAGACAAGTCTGAGAGCCTGAGAAGTTGGTTAAAGAGAAGAAGGAAGAGAAACCTAGTTCCTCTATCTCAGTGGAAAGGAACATATAAGCTGATTACAGAGTCCCCAAAGCAGGCTAGTTTCTAGGGCTGGGGCCACTGAGGATGCCAAGATCCTAGATCCCCATAGTCCTCAGCTCAGTACTACAAGCAAGAGGTTGCACTGGGGGAAAGCAGATGATATTGTAGAGGAAGATAATGGGCAACAGGAGACCAGAATTAGAAGCTGCCATGCCCTGAGGAATACTGGGTCTGAAGGATCAGGAGCTGCTTCTCACCCTATGACAGAATTCTGAAGGCTGGAGTGTTCCACTTGGCAGGTGTAGACTTGTCCATGCTTGGGAATCATTTCCATCACCACCAGGATCTTGTAGGTCCAGTGTCCATTGCTGATTGGTTCTGTGGACACAACCCCAGCTGTCTCCTCCTGACCATTCAAGAACCACTTGACCTCAATGTCCCTAGGACAGAAACCAGTAACAAAACATACAAGCTGGCTTGGCTATGCTAGGGGAACCATATTTGATGGATACAGAATCACTTCAGGCTCAACTAGAAGAAAAAAGAAAGATCCTGAGTGAGAGAGCCAGAGCAAATCTTCCTCATCCAGGCCCCACCTCTGTCCCCTCATCCAAAATCAGACTCAGAAATCCCTTTTTCCTCAAGGTCAAGGTGTGGGCAAGGTTTTCATTCAACTAGATATTTTAGACAGCAAGAAGTAGCCCCATGAGTCCTTGGACTCATCTGCATTCACGGAAATGGATCAAAATTATGAGCAGGTGGATTTTCTGATTACAAAAGTTTCTCAGCTTTACAACAGGTTCCTTCCCAGAGCCTCTCCCCTGTCAATCCACTGAAGAAATCTCTGGGTAGAAGGGTGTCTTTGGAAGCCAGATGGCCCTGGGATAGGCAGAGGTATGACCAGGTCCCTGTGAATTAGACAAGCTCAAAATAAAACCCTCATTTCTTCCCCCTCCTTTCCCTCCCTTTCCTTCTCCCATTTGCCCTCACTCTGCCTTCCCCTTTCTTCACATTCCATTCATTGCTCCCTTCACACTCCCTTCTCTCTTCCCTCCTCAACTGATCTCCTGTCCTTTCTTCATCTCATCCTCCTTTCCTTCCTTCCCCTCCCATTTCTGTCTTCATCCCTTTCCCTTTCTTCTCCATTCCTTTCCTTTCTTCATCTCCCCTCTTCCCTTTCCCCTTCCCTCCTGTCGCTCCCACTCCCCACTCCTCTGCTTCCAGGAGGACTCCAACAACCTATAACTGTCTCTGCACCAAGCCACCTGGGTGCTCGCTTCCTCCTGGATCTCCAACAGGCTGTTCATTTGCCTCCCAATGGGCTACCCCAGTTCGATCAAGGCCACAAACTCCCCCACGTCCCTGTTGAAGCAAGGGATCTCCTGGTGGTTGTAAATGGGTCTCCCCATAAATCGCATATGCTCAGTCCCATTGACAAAGTGACACTCAGCCTACATTTGCTCCAGAAAGTGCTCTGCAGGGACCTAGAGGCATGTGAGCTCTGTCTGGCATTGAAGCTACCCCCAAACCCTGACTAGGTATCCAGGTCAAAAGTGGCAATATGTGCTAATCTCTTCTAAGAATCAGGCTGATCTCTGTGGGCATGCCTAACTCTACCATTTTGAGCCACCCATCCTTCCCCTAGCCCCAGTGAGGTGACAAATTAGGAGACTAGAAGGTCTTCCCAGGCTAGTATTTCTTTCTTTGCACCCACAGCCGCCTTTCAACATGTCCATTCCTTGCTCCACCTCCGGAGTGAGTCTACACCTAAGCAACCCAGCACAAACATTGCAAGGAAATTATACCCAATGTCCAGCCTAAGTGCTCTTCCCTGATCTCTGAACCCACTTTACTCAGTATGTCTCCAAAGAATCTGTGTTCCCACAGCAATGGGGCTCTTCTTTCTAGTCTTCTTTCTATTTTCTTCTTGGTTCAGATCCTGGACTATTGCAATTGCCTCCTAATGGGTCTCCCCAACCCCTATATGTCTGTCTTTATTTCAACACTTTCTCCACCCAGTGGCCAAAACAATTTTCCTTTAGTGCAGGCCTGCAGTGCTACTCCCTTGTTCAATAAACTCTAGTGTCTCCCCATTACCTCTAGGATAAAATATAAAATTTTACTCTGCTTGGCTTGTCAAGGCCTTCCCAAGGAGGCCTCCACCTACCTTTTCAAGTCTCATTATGTTCCTGCACTCTTCAAGTCCAGTCAAATTCCAGGGCCTTCTTATTGCTCCTCCCACCCAATTCTCCATCATTTCTTATTTCCGTGCCTTTGGACTGGCTGTCTCCCAGGTCTGGAATGCATTCTTTCGTCATTACTGACTCCTAGAATCCTTTTGTTCCAGACTCAACTTACATTCCTCCTTCTACACGAAGCATTTCCTGCTAGTACCCTCCCTCCAAAAACTGCCCTACATTTTCACTGAATATGTATGTGTGTGTGTATGTATGTACATATAATTTGTGTGAGTATATATATATATATATACATACATATATATGTTAGTTTGTATATATCCTTTCCCTTGATGGAAAGTGAGTGTCTTGAGAGCAAGAACTCTGACTTTTGTTTGTTTGCTTTGTTTTTTTTTCCTCTGTATTCCCAGTGCATGTCACACAATAGTGCTTCTTAATTGATCATCTTCTTGCTACCTTTTGTGCTCATCCTCTCAGACATGGCATTCCCTCTCTCTCATCTCTACTCAGCACAACACTACCTGTCTTTCCAGGCTCAGCTCAAATGTCACCACCTCCAGTAAACCTTCCATAATCACTCCAGCCAGAAGAATCATAGTTATATGGTCTCTCTGCACTCTAATCCAAACCAGGTACATCGTTCAAGATGATTGTCCTAAAGGAAAGGTATGAGCATATCAGTCTCTTTCACCACTACTCTGCCAGCTCAGTGACCTCTGGTTGTCCTTGTTGGCTCTAGAAACAAATCTTCCCTCCTCTCTTGGGCACTTCAAGTGCTTTACTCCCAGACTCCAGTCTCCCTTTCCAGACTCCTTTTCATAGACTGTACAGCAGAGGTGGCAAATATAGCCCACAGGTCTCATGTGACAGACACCACTCCTGTGTGACCCAAGATTAACCCAGATTAAAATGTAATTGAGGAATATTTAGTGAAATAAATAAAAATACAATACAAATAGATAATATCAATATGTTGTTTTCTAAGTTGTTGTTGATGATGATAGCCAACATGCTCCATTTGATAGATGCAGACATCTCCACACTAGGGAGAGGTTGGTCATTGAACTTTTACAATGGAGGGGAAGAGGTGGGAGGTAAGAGAGAATAAGTAAACCTTACTCTCATTGAATTTGGCTTAAGGAGGCAATAACATACACACTCAACTGGATATAGAAATCCATCTTATCCTACAGGAAAGCAGGTGGAAGGGGATAAGAGAGGAGGGATAATAGAAGGGACAGGATATTGGGGGAAAGGGTAATCAGAAGCAAATACTTTTGAGGAGGAACAGATCAAAGGAGAGAATAGAATAAATGGAGAGTGGGACAGGATAGAGGGT
Organism: Petaurus breviceps papuanus; assembly: GCF_028583685.1. Taxonomy (NCBI): domain Eukaryota; kingdom Metazoa; phylum Chordata; class Mammalia; order Diprotodontia; family Petauridae; genus Petaurus; species Petaurus breviceps. The sequence continues at coordinate 10,385,621 of NW_027187316.1, forward strand.
CATATAGTTAGTCTTTCATAATGTGATTGTTAATGGAAGTGTCTTACAAGACTACGCATGTATAATCCTATATCAAATTGCTTACCTTCTCAATGAGGGTGGATGGAGAAGAAGGAAGGGAGAGAATGTGGAACTCAAAGTTTTAAAAATCAATATTAAACATTGTTTTTCCATGCAACTGGGAAATAAGATATACAGGCAATGGGGTGTAGAAAGCAAGTAAGTAAGTAAGAAAGTAAGATAGCTTGCCCTACAAGAAAAGAGAAGGGAAGGGCCTAAGAGAAAGTGGGGTGATGGAAGGGAGGGTAGATTGGAGGAAGGGGTAATGAGAATGCACACTGTCTTGGGGTGAGGGGAGGGGAGAGATGGGGAGAAAATATGGAATTCAAAATCTTGTGGAAGTGAAGGTTGACAAGTAAAAATAAATAAATTAATAATGATTTTTTTTTTTAAAAGTAAAGCACAAGACAAACTTAGACAGATGTAGGCTTTTTGGCTCAGTAAGAAGGCATATAAAATTCAGTTTTATGCTGATAGTAACAATCCAAAGCACTTTTATGATTCCCTGAAAGCTACGTATGGGCCAAATACCTATGGTGTATCTGAAGTACTCAGTGCTGTTGTAGCCACATAGATTAGTGATAGTGGCATGATCCTTAGGTTCAAGTCAGTTCTTCTCCACCTGAACTTCCAACAGAATAAGAGGTGTCGAATGCCATCATGTAGCAAAGCACCTGGTGCTGCCTTTTTCCAGGTGAAATTTATGAGGCAGGGGGTTCACTTCTCATACAAAAACTGAATGAAATCTTTTGGATTATATCAAAAGAGGAGGTTATCTTCCAGGAGTTCAGGGATGCCTCCATTGTCCATCTCTATAAAGGAAAAGGAAATAAGCTGTCTTGTGACAATCAGAAGGCGGGGGAGGGTGTTTCTCTCTTAGTAATTGCTGGTAAAATTCTTGTCAGAAACCTACTTAATAGGAAGGTAGTCATTTACCTGAGAGTCATTGTGACTACAGAAAGGGCTGAGGAATGGTAGATATGGTGTTTGTTGCCCAACAACTCCAGAAGAAATCCAGGAGTAAGATAGGGGTTTGTAGATAATGTTTGTTGATCTGACCAAGGCTGTCATTTGTAAAGGCTTGTGGAAGACTGTGGAAAAATTTGGTCGACTTTTTTTTTTTGGTTGACCCTCCTCCTTCTTTCCTCTAGCCAATCTGAGTCATTATTTACCGCACTTTTTGCCAGGTGAGGGAGGGGAAGGTGGGTGTTTGGGGAAGTTTCTTTACTCTTGGAAAGAGTCTCTGCATACTCATGAAGTGTCTCTGAATGAATATTTGAATGTTTAGAGCTTCCTGACATAAATTTGTAAGGATTGTGCTTTGGAGAGAGTCTTTCTTCTTCTTCTTCTTTTCTACATATAAGGCTTGAATGGAAAAAAAGATTCCACATATATATTATAGACATAATGTTTTTCTTATATGTCACTGAATGGGGGAGGAAGGGGAGGTTCCCATTAGTAATGAAAACACAGAGATTTTGTTTCTGCATGTAAAATTTGTAGGCAGATCTAGTTCCATTTCAGGATGCTGCACTGGTAATCTGAACAAAAGAGATGGCTGATAGGAACTATGTTTGGCTACTGGAGCCCTCTAGGCTTATTTGGCTACCTTAATTATAAGGCATGTAAGGACTTGAAAAAAGATTTCTTTTGCAAAAGTCAATTAATAAATCAATAAACCAATAAACATTTATTAAGCACATTATTATATACCAGGCAATATGTTAAGTGCTGGTATACAAAATGAGGCAAAATTAGTCCCTGCTATTAAGGATATTATAATCTAAAGTTTAGGACACCCCATAGGCAAATGAGGGAAACAGTAGAGTTCCATATTTTTCTCTGTAGACCAATAAATGAATCAGTTATTTGCTAGAAATGGAGAGTGTGAACCAGAAAGGCTGCTTATCATTTCTTGGGTATGTATCATTTTTGCCCAAGAGGGTGTTTGTGATCTATTAGATTTTTGTTGTCCATATGTATGTGCACACATATGATACTTTTCTCTACTTATAGGCTCACCTGTTTGTGGAAAATTACACTTATCCATGTGAAATATGATTTCAATAGGTTACTCTTTTGCATTTGAGTCTTTCAAATTAGTTGAAGTCTACTCTTCTTCCCTTCATGCCTTAGTTTTATAAAGTAGGGATGTGTACCTCTTTCCTCAACATAGATCCAAATCTCTTCTCAAATCTCTCTCTACACTATGATTAATGACAACAGATAGGATTTAATAGCCACCAAATTTTCTTCTCTGTGAAAGATGGGGGGAATGAAATTATAACAATGAAAGGACAGTCAAAAAGGTGGGTGGGTGTAGTGCATTGGCATGGGAAGAAGTCCCCATATCCTATACCTGGCTGTCAAGGTCTAATTAGAATTGCCTCCTGAATTCAACCATCTCCTAAAGTGACAAGAAATTATCCACTATTTTAATGAAGATACAGGCTTTGAATTAATCCCTCTTTAATAGGCAAATGAGGAGGAAAGCAATATTACCTATAATTACAGTCTCACCAAGATGCCCATCAGTTCTTGACTGGAGATGGGAAGAAACACCACTCCCATCTTTCAATTCATATTGTAGGCATCCAGAGCTAATTGGGTTGAGGATTAAAAGGAAGGTGAATCACCACTCAGAGACTGGGTGACCTACTTGATCCTTCCTATATTTGGTCCCATGTGGTAGATAGTTGAAATGGTCACTAGCTTTAATTACAAGCTTCTCTCTTCCAGGATTTCTCTAAACATAGTTCTAGAATTCCAGGTCCCCCGTGTGTCACCAACTGGTGAACTCTACCTGAGCCTCTCTTCTTCATAGCAGTACACATAGGTACAGAACTCACAAAGCTGGGGCTACATTAAAGTTCAGTTGTAATTACTCCATATTGAATATGTAATTTCTTTTAGGGAATATTAGAAAGTCCAAAGGGTCTGGAGAAAATGACCAACCTGTCTCCTTGCTTGTCATGGTTTTTCTCTGCTCTGGAAAAGTCTTTGTTTCAAATATCTTTACAAGGATCTATTTTTAAAGGTATATTGACAACTAATACAAATTTAGAACCAAAAGTCACTCCCCAGCAGATAAACTGTCAAAGACTGAGTAGTTCTTAAAAGCAGAATTGAAACTATCAACAATCATATGAAAGAATATTTCAGATAATTAATAATAAGGAAAATGCAAATCGAAACAACCTTGAATTTTTACTTCACAACCATAAAACTGACAATGATGATAAAAGATGAAACTCGTCAATATTTGAGAAGTTGTACAAAGACGTGTCCACTAATGTGCTCTTAAAACTGTGAATTGTTCAAATCATTTTGGAAGGCCATTTAAAATAAGGGGAAAAAGTGACTACAATGCCTGTGTCTTTGATCCTGTCTCTCCCTTCCCCCCTCTCCCCAGGTCTAGGTCTCTCAGGAACTCAGTGACAAAAATAAAGGCCCATATACACCAAAATATTACAGTAGCACTCTCTTCTTGTAGTAATTGGGAATCAGAAAAATGTAAATGCCATCAATTTGGCAATGGTTAATACAATGTTGTATTAATCAATCAATCAATAAGCATTTATTATATGTGTATCTCAGGTTATGTGACTCACACTGTGCCAACAATTGGATCTACAAAGAAAAAACAAAATCAGTCCCTGCCCTTAAATAATTTGCATCGTTATTTGGAGGATAACAGATACCCCAATAGGTAAATAAAATATATAAGTAGCTGTAGGGAGAAGACTAGCTGCTAAGAGGACCAGGGGGAAAAGCTTCCTTCAAAGGTGGCAGTTGTACTAAGTCTTGAAAAAAGCCAGGGATTGTGGGAGCTGAAGATGAGAAGTAAGAGCATTCCAGACATGGGGAATAGCCTCTGCAAAGGCACAGAGATGGATTATTATAGGTAAGAATCACTAAGTAACTCAGCATGGCAGGATTGGAGAGCATGGAATATAAAGATGTGAAAGAAGGCAGGAAATATAGGAAGAATCCACATTGTGAAGGACTTTAACTGCAAAGCAGAGGTAGTCATTTAAATTTAATCAATGTATGTCTGGGAGTCTATGTGTGACATGGTCAGACCTACATTTTAAGAAAATTACTTTAGCAGTTGTGTGGAAAATGGACTTCAGTAAGCAGAGACTTGAGGCAAGGGGTGTAATTAGAAGGCTGTTGCAAGAAAGAATGCTTCAAATCATTCATTAAAAGAGAAATGCTCATTAAAACAAGCCTGAGGTTTCAATTCATACCCTGAATATTGGCAAAGATGACAAAAAATGGCAATAGTCAATGTTGGAGAGGTTGTGGGAAGATAGGCATACTAATGCATTGTTGGTAGAGCTGGAGATACATATGACAATTTTGGAAAGCAAATCATAATCATGCAAGTAAAGTGACTAAATGTCACCCTTTGACTCAGCAATCACATTGGTCAGTTTGTAGCCCAAGAAGGCCATTGATTAGAAGAAATTTCCCATATATACCAAAATATTTATAGAAAGACTTTTTTTGATAACAAAGAATTAGAAACAAAGTAGATGTTCATCAACTGAGAAATGGCTAGACAAACCTTTTAATATGAATTGATGGAATATTGCATTCTGATGAAATAAGTTAGGAACATGATGAATACAGAAAAAGGATGGAAAATCTAAATGAATTGATGCAGACTGAAATAAGCAATGCTAGGAAAACTATATACATAATGACTAGAACAGTGAAAATGGGGAGAACAATCATATTTGCACACACAAACACACACATCAAAAGTGAATGCTCTCAAAGTTTGAAGAACAAGTATGACTTGAAAGAAAAGACATGAGAAGACACTTCTATGCCACTACTTTGCAAAAGTAGAAGATATATAAGCTTGACCCACTACAATCATTTGTAGGATTTTTTATATATGGATCAGTTATAGTGATTTTCTCCTTTTCCCATATTTTGCCTTTCAAAATGTTATTTGTTACATAGGATGAGAAGAAGAGGAAAAGGTATTAATGGAGGGGGAAGGTATTAATAAATACATATTTTTTAAAACTAAGAAAATTATTGTGTAGGTGAGAAATCATTACTATAAAATGTAGTGTTACTGAGCCCTAAAAAGCAGTTTTGATGATGAGTTCAGAAAAGTACGGGAAGACTTATATGAACTGATATAAAGTGAAGTAAGCAGATAATATAATAATAATAACCAAAATAATAAACTCAAGGACTACAGAAATTATGGAAATAACAATACTCATGCAATGAAAACTGAATGTTGTGAAGTTATATTGAAGAAGCTTGTCCCTAAAGAAAAGAAATGAGAAATATCTCTTTTCTACCTTCACCCTCACATTCTTTGCAAAGGTAGAGAACTATGGAAGTGAAATATGTAGTTAAAGTTTTTTGGTGTGTTGGTTATTCTTGCAGAACTTTCCCCTTGTTTAATTTTTGATATGGGGTTGTTCTTTGGTAGGGAGGATGAAGAGGTATACTCTCTGAAATATGAGTAATGTAAAAATGAAAGACATTAATAAAGCTTTAGCTAAAAAATCATAATATTTCATCTCAAACTCAACATATTAGCAAACATATAAAAGTAGACAAATTGCTAGAGAAATTAAAGCTAAATGATGTATGGTGTCTTTTAAATGAGACAACTAAGGAATGTATATATATACAGACGTGTGTGCATACATGTGTGTATGTGTATATGTGTGTATTTATATGTAGTATATATATATATATTTCTCTTTTTCAAAAATTAAACACCTGTTAGGTCACAGAGATATTGTGCACAAAAGTAAAATGTCAGGAATTGTAAACACATCCTTCATAAACTCTAACAAAATTAAAATAGTAATCACTTCAGGGGACACACAAAAAGACACAGACCAAGTGGAGATTAAACAATGGAATATTAAATACTGAATAGATTAAAAATAAACAAAATATCAGAGAAACAATTAATAATTATGTGAAAGAAAATGTTAATGCTGAATTAGTATAACAAGATTTCTGGCATTCAGACCTCAGGGGAAAAATTGCATTCGTAAAACCATACAACATAGAAAAAAGGAGAATATTAATGAACTGAATGTGTATTTTAGAAGCCATAATCACCACAACCACAACAACCCAGAAGAGGTAGGGTACCTTAGGTCTAATAGAAATACCAGTCTATGTAGGGAAAACTGACCCACCTATATCTGTGGTTCAGGAGTGACTGTGTTGTGGAACTAGGTGAAAAAGATATTGCTTATTAGGGCCATCTGGAGACTGCTAATCTCAGTTTTTCTCTCTCCCTGTTTGTCTATCTCTTTCTCTCTGTATCTGTCTATCTCTCTCTTACCATGTATTGGTTAGAAAAAGATAAGCACAGAAAAAAAATATGCTTCTTATTTCAGGTGAAATGGAATCCTTTGAACTAAGAACCAAGGGATCTTTGTGATGTATTCTCCCCTTTCCCCTTTGCTGATTAGGATATTTTCCTGGAATTATCTCTAGTGACTTCCTATTATTGAAACACAACGGATTTTTAAATTTTTGTTTTTATGCTTTTTTTTTGGAGGGGGGAAGGCAGGGCAATTGGGGTTAAGTGACTTGCCCAAGGTCACACGGCTAGTTTTGTGTTAAGTGTCTGAGGCCGGATTTGAACTCAGGTCCTCCTGACTCTAGGATTGATGCTCTATTCACTGTACCACCTCGCTGGCCCAACACAACAGTTTTTAACCCAGGTACATTTAATATTTTTTGCATTGTCTTATATGACTCAAGTTAATAGAGACATAATTTCTTGCTTTTATATAGTCTTCTTGAAGTGACTTATTTAAATATAATATTAATAGGACCATAGTGATGGAAGTAAAAATATAAATCTAATAAAATTCCCTTTATTTTGTAGTTGGGGAAACTGAAATCCAGGCAAGGTAGGGAAGAAGGATGAGTGCCCAAGGTAACACAGTAAGAGTATGGATATGAACCTGAGTGCTGTGACTCTCAATCTGGCTTTTTTTCCCCATTATATCCCATTGTCTCTGGGTGTGGTTCAAACAAACAGATGGACTTCATTAACAGGAATGAAAGAAAACTAAAGGATAAATGTGGAGCTGGTGGTGGTGGTGGGGGTTGTTTGAAGATATTGTGATCAGCTCTTCTGTGCCTTCACTGGGGTCACCAAACTAGGTTTGTTCTGAAACATGATTTCTGGATTATACAGAAGAAAGACTTTCCAGTTAGTAATGGTTTTCAGACATTAAAATAAAAGAATAAGTCCTGTGGGTATTTATAAGCAGGATTGAATCACATCAGTTTGACATGATGCAATTATTCTCCTGCTTGGGAACAGTGATATAGATCTCATGACCTCCAAATGGATAAATTACATTTCTGGGATGATGATTAAATTATTCATATTTTATCTTTTCTTCCTCTTGGGTTTGGACAGCTCCTGAATAGCTGGCTGGAGTTTACCTAGAGACCCCAAGAGGAGGCCTGCAGAGGGATTACCCAGTCCTACAACTCCCCATCTCATGGGACTCTGAGAGTTTCACTCCCTCACAGGGCCAAGCATAGTTCTGCTAATTGAGCTCATCAATGGAAATGAGGAGCATAAGTCTTAGAACCACAGATTCTGCTCCTTTCAGTCCCTTTGCCCCTTGCTGTTTTAGAAGCTGGGATATATTGTTGACCATTTAGGGAACTCCTACCAGGGCATCAAAAGTTTCCTTTCAAAAAGATGAATTTTTGTCTTCCATAGTTTCTTTTTCTTCTGGACCCACCAGATTACAAGTATAGTATATATGCTTTCATGTGTGTATTATGTATTATATTTCTTAACTTCTTAATGACTGGCAGTGGGATGAAAAGAGGAAGATAATTCATAGCTGGAAACAAAAATTTAGTGTAAGAATAGCTTAGATGTATAGAATTATTATCATGATATAAATATAATATGAAATTCAGGGGAACAATAAGATGATCTCCAAGGATTCTTTCATAGTGACAATATCATTGTATTTCATATTTCTTTTATGCAATTACCTCTGCTCCTGAGTCTAATTGTCCAGCCTATTCCTAATGTTTCATTTCTTTTACATTTGGTCATGTCAGATAAGAATTACACTGACTTAAAGTGTAATATTGGAAATATGCAAGACTCTTAGAGCTCAAAGAGTACTCCTAATAGCCTCTGGCTCCAGAAATGTCTTCTAGATTATAGGGAATTCACAAACAATGATCATCTTCCCCATTAGGAGCATTTGAATCCAAGCATGTGATTTGAAGTTCATTTTATTTCATTTCAAATTGTAACTGTTTACTGCTTAGAAAAATTTAAGTGTTGGAATTTTCACAACTTGAAATGAAATAAAATGAAGTTCAAATTACATTCCTGCATGCAAACTGCACTATTTTGGAAGGTGATCATTTGTTTGAATGTTTGGTTCATTCACAGAGTGGAGGCAGTTTAGTTAAGTGGGAAGAATAATTTCTTGGATATCTCTAGCCCTGGGTTCAGAGCCCAGCATTTTGGCTACCCAGGCTCATGCCTGTGTAGGAGACACTTAGGATCTCCTCAACAAGGATCTCCTCCTCCTCCTCTGTAGAATGAAGGGATTGAGTTAGAGGATCTAGAAGGTCCTCTTCTGCTCTGGCACCTTATGTATCTATTAAGTAGTGGTACAAAAAATATCTGACTTCCAAATATCCAACTCTTTCACTTTATTTTTTGGGGGGGGGAATTGGATGGAGAACTGGAGAGGGAGTCTTGGAGATATGGGCTGCTGGGCTGCTCAGAGAAGTCGCTGTGTCCCTGGGACCCAGTTTTCTCATCTCTTAAATAATTACACCAATTGTTGCTCCCAGGAAAGAAGGGGCATAAGTGACTTGAGGCCTAAAGTTGTGATAATGGGCCACTTTTACTCACTTTCTTACCTGCTGTTTTGCATTATATCAAGTACTTTGAATGTAACAGTCCTTTCTTACTCTTCTGATTGTGTACTTTTTGAATGTAGGATTCATTTCTACCAAGAAAAGAATAGTAAACATGTCAAAGGAGGAAGATTTACCTAGAATCCTCAAGAGATTAAGCTGTTCAACACTGACAAAGAAATGTAATCACTCTGTTGAGTCTAGGTTAACAGCTGGAATGAACCACAGCTAAAGCATCATATTAGTACTACTTCTAACAATAAATATATTATTACTTATTATATTAACATTACTATATGAATGAATGTTAGCTATAACAGTGGTTATTATTTGTTATTTATTACTGATAATTATTATTTTTACAAACATTCATAGAGTAAGTCCTATGTTCCAGGGACTGTGCTAAATACTTTATAATTATTATCTCATTTAACCCTTACAACAATCCTGTGAGGTAGGTGCTATTGTTATTCTCATTTTACAGATAAGGAAAATTATAAAAACTCCATGTCTATAGCACTTAAATCCTTTGTTAGGTTAAATTGGAAAAGCACACACTTGCAGGTGCACACACACACACACATGCATTTCTGTCTTTGCTAAGAACATTGCACTCACTTGGCTTCACCCCAGCTTCCCAGGGAGCCTGGCTGGTGGGCTAAGCTGGTCTCTGGCTGGTAGATCTCATCTCTACATTGACATGAGGGTCACCTATCTGTGGGTAAGTGAATATGCCAACAGCTCATCTCTCTCTAGAGAAGAAGAGGAGTTTTTTCTTCTGTGCCACTTGGTAAAAGGAAAGGGTTTTCTTCTTCTTCTTTGCTTGGGGAATTCAATTTGGTCTGGAGCCAGGAGGGCACTGCCCCAGAAAGTAAAATTAATCATTTCTATCCTCTCTTCAACCATGAAAAAAGAGAAGAGTGTGATATGAAGGGGAAATAGTGCAGCAAGAGAAAACAATATTTTGGGAACCAGAGGGGATGGTGCATGTCTTAAAAATAATTGCTAGCACTTATGTAGTGCTTTAAGGTTTGCAAAAGAAGCACTTTGAACAAATTATTTGTGTGAAGTATATCTTCACACCTACCCTGTGAGATATGTGCTATTATTATCCCAGTTTACACATTCAGGGAAACAGACTGGAAGATATTGAGTGACCTGCCTAATGACCTACTAGAAGTCTCCTGACTTGGTCCATCACTGCAGTCTCCACACCATCTGGGAGCCTCATATGCGAGGAATGGAAGATTGGTGCAGGAAGGGATGATGGTCTGAATTGCAGGTGCCAGAGACTACCTGTGATTATATATATACCTCTTGCTAAAACAGAAAGGAGACTGCTGTCTCCTCATCACCCCTGAGGCAAAACACAAGGGCAGCTGTAATCATTGTTTCCCAAAGTAGGAAAAGAAATCTTCTACTGGGTCTCTGATTTTGCTGAAACAGAGACATCTTTGCTTTTTACTGAGGGAGACAGTCTCCAATAGGGTGGTGGGTCCAAATGGTAGGAAATAGAAGCTTTCTCCCAATTCTGTAGTGACCCCCTGTCCATCCAAAATCAATGAAATTTTCTTCTATACTTCTTTCCCTCCAGTACAAACACAAATATGGAAATCTCTACAAATAGACGTAAGGTCAGTGCTTGAGCTCATAGGCAGATTTGCACCTTAGCATGTCTCACAAGGCTCACCCACTCATTTCACCAGAGATCCCTTCAGAGTTGCTCAGATAATAAAGACTCAGGTTTTAGTCTCACAGCCCATGAAAATGGAATTGGCTCATCAGTTTGCTATACTCTCTCCTAGACTGTTTTTTTTTTTTGCTTTTTGGAGGGCAATTGGGGTTAAGTGACTTGCCCAAGGTCACACAGCTAGTTTTTTGTGTTATGTGTCTGAGGTTGGATTTGAACTCAGGTCCTCCTGATTCCAGGGCTGGTGCTCTATTCACTGCACCACCGAGCTGCCCCATCCTAGACTGGTTTTATGTAACAATGAGTAAATGTCTTCCTCTCTGACCACAGTCCTCACTTGGTTTTCACCTTCACTGCTCTTCCAACCAGGATCCAGCAATGAAGAGTGGGGACCCTGGCAATTTCTCCACTGTGACAGAGTTTATTCTCCTAGGATTCAGAGCTCCCCCAGAGCTCCAGATCATCCTCTTCTTGGTCTTCTTGTTCATCTATATGGTCATACTGGTGGGGAACATTGGAATGACAATCATCATTAAGATAGACTCACAACTACATACTCCAATGTATTTCTTCCTTAGAAATCTGTCCTATCTGGACCTATGCTACTCAACTGTCATTGCCCCCAAAACTTTGACAAACTTCTTATCCACAAGAAAGACAATTTCTTACAATGGCTGTGCCACTCAGTTTTTCTTCTTTGCTCTCTTTGTCACAACTGAAGGGTTTCTCCTGGCTGTGATGGCCTATGATCGCTTCACAGCTATCTGCTCCCCACTCCTCTATCCTGTGCGTATGTCCCAGCAGGTATGTATCCAGCTGGTGGTTGGCTCCTACTTTTGTGGGTGCATCAATTCCATGGTTCAAACTGGCTTCACTTTCAGCTTACAGTTTTGTGGGGAGAACAGAATTGATCACTTCTTCTGTGATGTTTCAGCCCTGATCAAGATCTCCTGTGTGGACACCTCCACAAATGAGATTGTACTCTTTATACTTTCTGCGGTCATCATTATAACCACCAGTCTGGTGATCCTGGTCTCCTATTCTTACATCCTTACCACTGTCCTGAAGATCCCCTCCACTCAGGGCAGGCATAAAACCTTCTCCACCTGTGGGTCTCACCTTGCTGTGGTAAGTTTGTTCTATGGAACAGTGTTCTTCATGTATGCACAGCCTGGGGCCCTCTCATCTCCAGAGAAAAGCAAGGTCATAGCTGTATTTTACACACTTGTCATCCCTATGTTCAACCCTCTGATCTACAGCCTGAGGAACAGGGATGTGAAGGAGTCTGTGAAAAGAATCATGGGTAAGAAAAAGTTCTCTCAGTGACCTCCACAGGACAGGAAGTAATGGACAAAGCTAGTCTTGTAGGGAACTTGAATTTTGTTGAGCATATGAACAAAGTGAAGTGTTGAAAAAAAAAGTTCTGTAAATTCAGTTATCCATATACTTACCTTCTATTTACATATGTATGAATCTATATATATGCTTCCTACATATATCTCTCTACCTTCTTACATTTATCTATCTCTCTCTTTGTCCATTCATTCAATTATTCGTTTGTTAGTTTATGATCCAGAACTATGATTTCTTTGGTATGGGAAATTCCTTTCCTCAATGCATATTAACATCTCTTTAGTAATTTACAGTCTTAGAGACTGGGGTGTGTGTGTGTGTGGGAGGGGAGGGTATGAAGAAATTAAGTGACTTGTTCACAGTCATATTCCTAGGATAGGGAAGAAGCAAGATTTGAACTCAGGTCTTTCTGACTTTCAGATCCATGTCAACATGTGACCTTTCAGAGGAAATTTTCTAAGACCTATCCACAAAATCACTCCCAAGTTACAGAATAAACACAAAGAGCCGTTTCATATTCATGGAAAATAAGAAATAACAGTTCTCTACATAAATATGATGTATGTTATTTTTTGTTGTTCTTCCATTAGGATTCACTGAAAGAAACCATTCATATGTTGATATTAAAAGTAGATTTTGATATTAATATGGTGCTTTTATTTTCAATATCAGGATAAGTTTATGTGGGAGTCCAAGTAAAGAGTCATAAACATAGGGACTATGTTTTATGCACACTTTCAACCTCTTCAGTGCCTAGCATAGAGTTGTACCTACCATTAGAAGCTGCTAAATATAATTCATGTCATAGGTACTAGTAACATGGAGTCCAGTTCCCTCAATTTATAAATGAGGAAGCTGGGTATCATAGCCCTAGAACTGGGAAGGAGCTCAGATGTTATCTACTCCAAACACCTTGGAAAGTGAGACCCAAGCAAGATCATACAAATGGAAGAACTGGGACTGAGGCTCTCTCTTCTGATCTGTTGCTATTTTTATACCATGCTACTTAACTGGGGGAAAATGCTGAAAAGAAGTAATTTGTGACAGAGGGGAACACACATTTATAAAGTGTTTACTGTGTGCCAGGAAGTGTGCTAAATGCCTTACAGATATTATCTCATTTGATCCTCACAACAACCCTGGGAAGGATGTGATTTTATGATCTCCATTTTACAGTTGAGAAAACTGAGGCTGACAGAAGTTAAATGATTTGCCTGTTGGTGAAGCTAGTAAATGTCTGAGGCCTGACTTGAACTCAAGAATTCCTGACTCCAGGTCCCACTCTCTATCCACTGATTGAGTGTTGAGGGCACTGCAACAGGCACTGAGACTTTATGTCAGGACATGTTTCCATGGGGGAGGAGAAGTGAGGATCCTTTGAATTCTTCAAATCATACTATGTAGCTGTCATGAAATTGTTCCTGATAATCCTAGGCACAGATGCTCCATGCCCTGGGTCACCCTGTCCCTATCCCTCTCCTTTCTTTCCTTTCCACCTCCCTAGTTATTTCTTCAATTCATAGATAAATGATTCAGAGATTTTAAAGGAGATAAAACTTATTCTGACAACCCCTTCTAAATGCTCCCTCCATATGGTATTAATAGTGCAATGACAAATGATGAACAGTCAGATTTAAGAAAATCTTGGAAAGACCTATATGAACTGATGCAAATTGAAATGAACAGAAACAGGAATACACTGTACACAGTATCAGCAATAATGTGTGATGGTCAACTATGAATGATTCAGCTCTTCTTACCCTCTACTTTGATCCTGTCCCTTTCAAAAGTGGGTGCTTCCAACTTCCCTCCCCCCCAGCCTGACCTCCCTTCCATCATGCCCCCTCTCATCTCCTTTCCCCCTTACTCTCCTGGAGGGTGAGATACCCTCTTTAGTGTGTATTTCACTCCTTCCTCAAGCCAAATTCAATGGAAATAAGGTTGACCCATTCCCTTTTGCCTTCCTATTCTTCCCCTCCATTGTAACCATTTTCCCTTGCCTCTTCTGTATGAGATAGTTTCCCCAATCTGTCTCTCCCCATCTCCTCTCATTATATTCCTCTCACCTCTTAATTTCACCTTTTAAGTATCATCCCTTTCTGTTAAATTGGTCCCATGCCCTCTATCTATGTATACCTGTAAACATATATACACACATTCACATATGCATTCATATGCCCATATACCCTCATATATAGACATATATATGTTTCTAATCCCTTCAACTACTGAGAAAAGTTTCATAAGTTACAATTATTGTTTTTCCATGAAGGAATGTTAATAGTTCAACTTTAATAAGTTTCTTATGATTTCTTTTCCCTGTTTACCTTCTCATGCTTCTCTTGCTTCTTGTATCTGAATGTCAAATTTTCTATTCAACTCTGGTTTTTTCAGCAAGGATGCTTGAAGGTCCTCTATTCCACTGAATGACCATATTTTCTCCTGAAACATGATACTCAGTTTTGCTGGGTAGGTGACTCTTGGTTTTAATCCCAGCTCCTTTGACTTCCGGAATATCACATTCCAAGCCCTTCGATCCCTTAGTGTACAAGCTGCCAGATCCTGGCTTATACTGATTGTGTTTCTACAATATCCAAATTGTTTCTTCCTGGCTGCTTGTAATATTCTCTCCTTAATCTGGGAATTCTGGAACCTGGCTGTAATATTCCTAGGAGTTTTCTTTTTGGGATCTTTTTCAGGAGGTGATCGGTGGATTCTTTCAACCTCTATTTTGCCCGCTGGTACTAAAACATCAGGGCAGTTTTCTTTGAGAACTTCTTGGAGGATGATTTCTAGGTTCTTACTTTGGTCATGGCTTTCAGGTAGTCCAATAATTTTTAAATTGTCTCTCCTGGATCTATTTTCCAGGTCAGTGGTTTTTCCCATGAGATATTTCACATTGCCTTCTATTCTTTCATTTGTTTGGATCTGTTTAACAGCATCTTGATTTCTCATAAAGTCATTATCAGCTCTTCTTACCCACACAATGATTCAAGACAAGTAAAAAGGACTCAAGAAGGACAATGTTATCCATATCCAGACAAAAAACTAATAGACTCTGAATGCATATCAAAGCATATTTTTCACTTATTTTATTCTTTTTTTAAAATGTGTTTCTTCTTTCACAACTGTGACTAATATGAACATTTTTTTTCATAATAGCACATGTATAAACTCTATCAAACTACCTACAGCTTTCAGAAGAGAGGAGAAGGAGGGAGGGAGAACATTTATAACTCAAAATCTTGTAAAAATGAATGCTAAAAATTTTTTTGACATGTAAATGGGGAAAAAATAAAATACTATTTTTTAAAAAAAATTAATGCTCCCTCCATGTTAGCATTTAGAGTTAATTGGAATGAGGACATTAGGACCAAGATCTCCCCTACTCCCTTACACAGCCACCTCTTCCAAGTCTATGTCTACCAGCTTCACACTTGCTCTGGCACACAATAAACCACTGATTTAGTAACCCTCTTTCCTGCTGCTGCCAATGAGTCATGTACCCTGCCACTCTTTCCAGGGTCCATTAATCACCATCTTCTCCCATATACATTCACTGAGTCTTATACCAAACCATTCCTCATTGAAAACACTAAGATTTCTCCACCTGCACAGTTAGCTCTTCAAGGGAAGGGGAAGACAGGGAAGAACTGACAGGAGCTAATACCTTCAGAAGGGATAAGGGGGCAAGAGGCTTTTTTAACTCTTTGGAGACTGGGTGGTAGAAAAGAAGGGATGCTCAAATTTTCTGGATAAAAAGGAGAGATGGGGTGAGGGCAATTCTGAGAGAGCAGCACAGTGGTACCAATTCCAGGATTCCAAATGCTCCTTTGGAAAGACAGGGACAATGTGATGTTCTGCTTATCTTTTAAGAGCTTAGATATCTGTCTAGAATGCTTGAATGATGTAAAAATAGAGGTAAAAAAAATTGAATGTTTTTTCCTTTTGCAACTTTACTAATTAGTTTATCCTGAGTTATTCATTGGAAGGATATGAACAAAACATGAAGGACACATTTTGGAAATGCTCTGTGTACATTTGTAAAAAGCAGCAGTGACTGTGGAGAACAAACCTGGCTGGTTCTGCTCACTCTTTCTTCCCTGCTCCCTCTAGGGAAAGGGGAAGACCCAAATCCTCCCAGACCATGATTATCTTTGCCCACTAGAGCTGGCTCAGGAGGGGCCTTTCCTTCTGGTCTCAAACCTTTCATCTAACTTACCATTCCCTTCTGTGGTAAAGAGAAACTGGAGACAACTTACCCTTCTGACCACAATATCAGTTTACCATGTGCAAAATCCACAGATCAGATCTGCATTAAATCATTTCTCTTCTACTTTAGAGTTAGAGATTTTTAGAGACAGAGCTTTGATCTGATCCTTTATCAAGTGAAAGATTTACAATATCATTTAAACAGTAAAGAGAAACTTGAAGGGGAATTGGGGAACTTTGGAATCAAATCTCAATCCTTTGGGCTAGAAGAGAAGAGGGGAAAAGAGCATAGAAGGATGAAAAGATACTAAATTCAGCTACCTAAATACTCAGCCAGAGAGAAGGGTTTATTTATATCATAGAACTTTGGTAACATTGTTCATTGTTTTGACTAGGTTTTTAGCTAATTTTCTAGAGTTCTCTAAGACTATCATCATATCTGCAAAAAATGATAGTTTTGTTTCCTCATTATCTATGCTCATTCCTTCTATTTCTTTTTCCTTGTCTTATTTCTATGGCTACTATTTTTAAGAAAATATTGGACAATGATGGTGATAATGGACATCCTTTCATTACTCCTGACCCTATTGAAAAAAAATAGAATTAAAATAACATGAAGTCACAGTGCCTGTTGCAGTGCCCTCAACACTCAGTCAGCGGATAGAGAGGAGAGTGGGACCTGGAGTCGGGAATTCTTGAGTTCAAGTCAGGCCTCAGACATTTAGTAGGTGCACCAACAGGCAAATCATTTAACTTCGGTCAGCCTCAGTTTTCTCAATTGTAAAATGGAGATCATAAAATTAAAATTAAAATTTGGGCCTATTTCATACTCCAGTCATTCACTGCTTTCTTGTCTGCCTCACGTTGGCCACCCTGGTGGATCCTGGGGGGTCCTTGACAGTATCCACTGCAACTGTCATATACCTCCTCTGTGGGTCTCCTCCTGACTCCTGTCACAGACTCTCAGTCAGATATCCTTTTTGTCCACTATAATAACCCCCTGCTATCTATACCACATCATGAATTCAATCTGTTTTTCCCAGGCAAGGAAGAAGATTAGACATACTCCAAGTCCCATAATTCTTTCTTGAATATTTCCTTTGACCATTGATAATTCCTCTAAACCCATTCAAGCATTTGTTACAGACCATACATCACAAGCTCAAAATATATAAAAATATGAATATGAATGAAAATATTTTTAAAATGGAAAACAAAGAGATAAGAGACTTTTAACAAATATGGCCAGGGGTACAGTTCTTAACTAACTGAAAGAGAGACAGACAGCTGCAGACAGACAAAGAGACAGAGAGAGATAGACAGAGACACAGAGACATAGAGAGAAGTGATAACAAGGGATAAATAAGCATTTTTGATTCTGCGAAATTGAAAATATTTTCAAACAAAAAAAGTCAATGCCACCATAAGAAAGGAAGTTGTAAACTGGTAAAAATTTTTCATTAAATATTCTTAAGAAGTGTCTGATATAAAAGACATACATAGAGCATAAATATATGATGGAGAGGCATTATCCAGTCAATAAGTGGTCAAAGGCTATGAAGAAATAGTTCTTAAAAGTAACATTGCAAACTATTAACTATCAAATGGAAGATACCTCCAAATCATTTAAAATTAGGGAAATTCAAAGTGAAACAATTCTGATATTTTAACTTATACACAGGAAATTGGACACAATAATAAGAAATGTATATAGTTAATGTTGGAGGGACTGTGGAAAGTCAGATACTTTAGTACTCTTTTAGTGAGACTATGAATTGGTCTATCCTTTCTGGAGAATGATCTGGAAATAAGCTGAATAAGTGCTTAAAAGGTCCATACCATTTGAAACAGACATCCCACTGATGGGTGTATATACTCCAAGAAAATTTAAAAAAATAAGAAGCATGGTACCATACACACTAAAATATTAGTAGCAATTTTTTTGTAGCAAAGAATTGGAAACAATGTGGCTGCTCAGTTGTTGGGAAATGATAAAATCAATTATGGTAGAAGAATGATAATTGGGCCAAAGACAATGATTATGGAACATTCAGAAAAATATTAAAAGAATAAAATGAGCCAATGCAGAACAAAGTAAATGGAATCAGAAAAAAACACATGCAGAGACTGCAACATTAACTACTTACTATAAGACTCTACCAATAGACATCCATGTCCTAAGGTATTATATATCAACCCCCTTAAGCAAACAAAAATCTCCAACACTGGAATCTATTAAGAAATAAATTAGCCCAAAGGGGGGCAGAGTCAAGATGGCAGAGTAGAAACAGGACCTCTGCACGGCTCCGGCTCCTACCACCTCCAATTCATGTAAAAGGGGACTCTGAACAAACTTTGGAGCTACAGAACCCACAAAATGATACAGAGAAGCTAACCTCCCACTGAGGACAGCCCACCAGGCCTGCAGGAATTGGCCAGGGCAGTGCTGTGGGGGCCGAGCCCAGGCCCATGTTAGCCATAGTTTTAATCCCAGGGTGGGCCTGACCAGCCTTTGGCTGGAGGGACTCCAGATCACCAACAGCTGTGGGGGTCCAGAATTATCAATACATAGATGCTAAGGACAAAGTGAGAGGTCTGTGTAGTGTGCAATTTGGGACCCAGTAGTTAGGAGTGTATTGGTTTTTGCCCCTGGGGCGAGAAGTTGCTGAGGGCTGCAGAGAGTAGGGGAACCTAGTGACCAGTCTGAGGGGTATTCTCAATTGCTTTAACCTGCTTGGATCTGGATTGCAGTCTAGGGTGGAAGTCCTGGGGGGTGTGACCAGCTTGCCAGAGCATGTGGAGGCTTCAGAGAGGGCACCCAACTAATACCTTCGGCAGTTGAGAAAACCCCAGCATTTGGAACGAGGATCCCCTGTCTGGTGGCAGAGTCCTACTGTGGCAAAAAGCCCAAAAGTCAAGTAATTGAGTGGCAAAATGACCAGGCAAAGGAAGCGAGCCAAGCAAAGCAATCCAACATTAGACTCCTATTTTGGGGACAAAAAGGATCAAAGCATGGAACAGGAGGAAGACAGTGAAGTCAGAACTCCTGCACCAAAAGGGTCCAAGAAAAATAGGAGCTGGTCACAGGTCATAGAGGACCTTAAGAAGCAGATAAGAGAAGTGGAAGAAAAATTGGGAAGAGAAATGAGAACTATGCAAGAAAAATTATGAAATGAGAGTCAACAGCCTGACTGAGGAAAATAACACCTTAAAGAATAGACTAACTCAAATGGCAAAAGAGGCTCAAAAAGGCAATGAGGAGAAGAATGCCTTAAAAAGCTGAATTTTCCAGACAGAAAAAGAATCTCAAAAGCTCACTGAGGAGAATCATTCCTTCAGAATTAGATTGGAGCAAATGGAAGCTAATGACTTTATAAGAAATAAAGATGCCATTAAACAGATCCAAACAAATGAAAGAATAGAAGACAATGTGAAATATCTCATGGGAAAAACCACTGACCTGGAAAACAGATCTAGGAGAGATAATTAAAAATTATCGGACTACCTGAAAGCCATGATCAAAGAAAGAACCTAGAAATCATCCTCCAAGGAATTCTCAAGGAAAACTGCCCTGATGTTTTAGAACCAGAGGGCAAAATAGAGGTTGAAAGAATCCACTGATCACCTCCTGAAAAAGATCCCCAAAAGAAAACTCCTAGGATTATTATAGCCAGGTTCCAGAATTCCCATATGAAGGAGCGAATATTACAAGCAGCCAGGAAGAAACAATTTGAATATTGTGGAAACACAATCAGGATAACTCAGGATATGGCAGCTTCTACACAGAGGGATCAAAGGGCTTGGAATTTGATATTCCAGAGGTCAAAGGAGTTGGCATTAAAACCAAGAATCACCTACCCAGCAAAACTTAGTATCTTGTTTCAGGGGAAAATATGGTCATTCAGTGGAATAGAGGACTATCTCACTCTACAGGAGAGTAGGAGGGAAGGGGATGAGAGGGGGGGTGATGGAAGGGAGGGCAAGCTGGGGGGGAGGGAAGTTGGAAACACCCACTTTTGAAAAGGGTCGGGATCAAAGTAGAGAATAGAACAAGTGGGAGGTGGGATAGAAGGGAGGGGAATACAGTTAGTCTTTAAAATATATCTACTATGTTAATGTTTTGCATTAGCTACACACGTAGAACCTATACTGAACTGCTTAACTTCCCAGTAAGGGTGGGTGACCAGGGAGGAAGGGAATTAATCTGAAATTCAAAGTTTTAAAATCAGATGTTTAAATATATATATATATATACATATATATATATATACACTATTATTAATACTATTTTACATGTAATTGGGAAATAAGATATACAGGCAGTGGGGCATAGAGATGGGAGAAGATATGGGAGAGAGTAGATTGGAGGAGGGGATATCCTGTGGGACTGCTATTTTGGGGCAGTGGGTAGGGGAAAAATGGGGAGAAAATTTGTCTCAAAATCTGGCAAAAATGAATGATGTAAATCAGAAGTTAATAAAGCATTTGAAAAATGAAATAAATTAGCTCAAGATGTAACTTCAGTATACATTATCCTAGATATATTTCCATAATTTCAGTTATCACAAATCACCACATGAATGACTTCTTTACTATAAACAAACCTTAGTTGTCTTTTTCCTTTCTCCACTTTGGCAGTGAATATTTGTGATGAAAGAGATGATCACAGTTTCTTAGCAATTTTCGTTGCTGTTCAGTCATGTCTGACTCTTCATGACCTCATTTAAACTTTTCTTGGTAAAAATACTAGAGTGGTTTGACATTTCTTTTTCCATATCATTGTGCATTTGAGAAAACTGAGGCATAGTTAAGTGACTTGCTTGAGGTCACATAGCTTTAAGTATCTGAGGACTTCATGATTTTAGTTCTGGCACTGTATACACTGTGCCACATAGCAGTCTGTTTTTCAGGAAATAAATTTATCATTTTAGACTTTCACTATATTGGGCAAGTTTTTTTATGACCTCGTTCAAGTAGATGGTCTGAAAGAATCTGACAAGCTTACAGTTGTTAATCTGACAAGATGAGGAGATTTTTTTAAAAGATTCTCTTGTTTGTATTTTTCCCACACAGGAAATAATTTTTATTTTTACTTTTAAAAAATATACTCAATTAAATACTTGGTAGGTTTTAACATAACAATAGCCTCTAATAACTTAATTTCACAGCATCCCTATCAAAAGGGAAGTTTCTAATAACACAATTGTAACATCATCTTAACATATTATATAATACATTATATAATATATTCTATATAAAATCATGTATTACACATAATATCATACATGATACATAATAATATGATATGATATAACATGATATGATGTAATATGATATAACATAACATAATATAATATAATGTGACTGTTTCCTTAGACTTTCCAAAAAAACCAGTTACATAGTTTCAAAAAAATTCAAATTCATGAAAATTTAGTGAATCAATAATAACATATACAATATTCTTCATTTAAAACATTAAAAAATACTTGCCATTCAAAAGAATGTTCATTTATAAAGTCTCTTAAGTAGAAAAAAAACTTCATTCATGTTTTCAGTTTTGGCATTCAATAGTGGATTGTGTTCAAGATTAGTATAGAGTAATTTTGATCTTTTTTTAAATTTCTAAATATATTATCTTAATGCCAAATGTTAAATGTATTTTTCATTACTTTTACTTATAGAGAGTCAAAGATCACAAGTATTCTAATAGTACAGTGCATCTTATTCAATTGAGATTAGAATAAATTCAATCATTTATCTATAGGACATTCACTTCTAGATGTCTAATAGGAATTGTGAGACTAGAGATCAGAAGATAGTTTAGGTCTAGATAAATCTGAGAGTCAACAGTAGAGAGGTGATAATTGATCTTGCAGAACTGGATAAGGCCACCAAACAAGGTAGTATAAAATGTACAGAAAAGAATGCAGGACAGAAACTTAAAGGACATCCATAGTTACATGGCATGGCCTCAATAAAAACTCAACAAAGGAATCTAAAAGACACATTCCAACAGGTAGGGGGAGATCCAGAAGAAAGAAGTGTCATGAAAACCTAAGCTCCCAGAAGAAAAGAATTATTGATAGTGCTAAAGTCTACAGAAAGGTCAAGAAAGATAAGGAGTGAAGAAACATTTGCATTGGATTTGGAAAATAAGAAACTGGGGCAATCAGTTTCAGTTAAATGATGAAGTCAGAAGCCAGAATTCAGTGTTAAAAAGGAGACTGAGAAGAAAAGTGGAGGTACCAATTTTAGATGTCTTTGCCAATGAGTTTAGCCATTAAGGTGTGGAATGATATAGGACAACAGCTAGTGGGGATAGTTTGATAAAGTCAGGTTTTTTTCCTTAAGAATGGGGGAGATGATTATATTTGTGATCAGCAGAAAAACAGTTAGTAGATAGGGAGTGATTGAAGATGAATGAGATTGGGGATGGCAAAGAGGAATATCTGCTGGAAATTGCAGAATAGTATGGGATCAAGGCTGCGAGTAGTTGGGTTTGCATTGACAAAAAGGGGCACCTCTTCATGGGAGATAGGTCAAGGGAGTCAAGAATAAGAAAAGACATCTAAATTATGTGCAGTGAGTAGGAAGGGAAAAAGGGAGGTCTCAGCAAATAATATAATCAGCGTATAGATCTAGTCAACAGAACAGTGGAGTAGTGGAATATGTCTAGTAGGCAAAACTTAAAAAGGATACCCAAGACTTATCCAACACTCTTAAAATGTGGAAAAATATAACAGCCTGTGGCGGCAAGCACCCCAAGCGTCCTCAGGGTTTGCTGCCAACACAGGTTCTTGGATCTGCTTTGATAAAGGAAAGCAACTCAAAATGGGTTAACAAGCTTACTTTAATCAGTCAAACATGCATCATTTACCTAGTTCAGGGGAAAAAGGTCAGCACCCCGAACTTCAAAGTATACAGGCAGAATTATCAAGACAGAAACAGATCAAGTAGACAGCTTTCCAAACTGTCCAGGCATTACATCCATACCAAATCAACATCTAGGTTTCAACATCTGGGTTTTTCAAAGCCGGGGGGCTCTGGACAACGGCTTCCCAGAATCCATATCAAATCACAGAACACTTCTCAAAGTGAGCCCCAAAACAAAGCTACACATCAAGGCTTATATAGCCTTCTCCTGGCTCAGAGAATGTAACAACCTTTTGGACCCACTGGCCAATCAAAAAGTATCTACTGAAAAACAAGCCTCCCACCCCAGGCTCCAGGTGCACTTTAGCCTAGGGGCAGGGAAGATCTTTAAAATTTACATTCCCATTACACAGCCTAGCCACAATACTTGGGAAAATCCACAAGAAAATATTGAAATCAAAAGATATTGGAAATTCAGCAAGAAGTAGAAACCACCAAAGTAAATTTAATGGAAACTTTACAAGTAAAAATGGTATATCATTGAGTCAATGTAAATTCAAACAGAGAGTTATATTGCTCCATAATTTTAGAGGTTCCTCAAAGGAAGGAAATTCATAGACCTGAACCAGTTCTATACAAATAAACTCACCATATGTGGAGTGTGAATGGATGCATAGTTTTGTACATAGACATCAAGTGTCTCCACATGCATTTGTCTAGGTTTGACTCACAGGGAGGCCAGATGAGACATCTCTAGAATCTCCTCCACCTACTCTTCTCCAAGAAAATCTTTTGATTTCTGCTTAAAGGAGGTTAGAGGCAGAAGCTGGCTACTATATTCTCCTTAGAGAGAGGGAGTCCTAGGCTAGAATTATGTCTCTCTTTTCCCTTCAATATTGATAGTCTAGATGAAGTAATTTTTTAAGTTGAATCTGTACTCCTGATCACTCTCCCTTAGTGGGGAAGAAGTGTACCAAGTTATATATTTAATTCTTAACTCCCTTTCCAGCAGATGCCAATTATATAATGAACACACATAGCAAATGGAAAAGAAGACCATTTATCCAAACCAATAATAAAATGAAAATCAGAGGAAGAATATACAGGAAAATATATGCCTGACAGACACATACCATAGAGTTAATAAGCTCTCTCAATGGGTATAAGAAAGAGAGTGTGGAAAAATTAGATTTGACAAGTATATAAAAAAAAAACTGAATGGGGAAAGTACAGTATGTATTTTTAAATTTAAAAATAACAGGACTCTCACAAAACAAGTCATTGTCCTTCAGAACACAGCAAATCAATCTAAAATAAAAGTAAGGAAAATATAATGGATCAAGGATTTTGAGTCTATGCCATATGTTAGAAAGAGACAAAGCTTTCTACAATTTTCTACAATTAGGAGGGAGTAGCGAAAAAAGAAACAAATCAAGATCCTGCTTCACCAGATGTGCTAAATCAAGGGGGTAGAGATTAGGTCACAGCATTCCCACAACTGTGCTTGCTTAATAAGCTCTCTCTATAACCCCCCCCCCCCCCCCATAAACACATAGACTTAGAGCCTCATTATCTGCACATGTTACCCATGACCAGGAGGATTATCATGACAAGGAGCAATATGTAATGGGAATATATAAAGATTGTAACCCAGAAGGATCAGAACCAATCTCAATCTGGAAGGGAGGGATATTTAGTAAGTAAACTCTACAAAGGCTTACTCTGCTTCCGTATTGGTGCACTTGTGCGTCTCAGGATGGGGTGTCTGCTTCTCATAAGAATCATAATAAAAGCTTTCCTTCACCCATTCCAATGTATAAAATCTTTTTGTCTCAGACATTTCCAACAATTTTGGTGATAATGTGGGACTCGAGTCAGCAACAGTACCAGACTCTGGGAGGAGAGGATCCAGGGATAAGTGCTCATGCCCCACTTGGGTGGTCTCTGTCTCCACTTCCCTTGGCAGTGTCTGGGTTGACCAGGGACTCTGAAACCCCATGAGGAGTGGGTGAATGATTGCAGGATTAAGTTGGTGATGGCTGGGACTATGCAAAGTTGATTTAACAAACAAGGTAGGGAAAATTAAAGATACTGACTTGTTAGTCCAGGAATTCCTCCCCTATAACCATACCAACCAGAGTTTGGGCCATTGGAGTGAGGTTTTAGGGATCTTAGGCAAGTCCAGTCTGAAAGGGCCATTGTAGCATAAGTCCCAAGATGGGAAGTAAGATCTTGAAGGTTAAGGTACCTAAAGGAAGTGAGGAAGCACCCTCAGAAATTCCCCTAGATAGTCCACTAGCAAACCGGAGTGATTTATCTACCCAGGATTAGGATAAAAAGAAAATGGTACAGTACTGTAATTTTGAATAACCAAAAGAACCAATTCTAAAACTAGCAGTATTTTGACCCAAATTTGAGGCAGATGAAGATTTGATTTGTCAGACTTCAAATGAGTATGTTAATCCAAAGTCCCTATTTAGTAAGGAGAAGTCTGATTATATCACCTACTGGAAAGGGAGCTCAGATGGACCCAAACTGATTTTAGCTAAGGAGGAGGAGATACAGAAGCCTGGGAACCAGTGGGACCTACCCCAGGCCTTTCCACCACCCTACCCTCCTCCTCCTATAGCCCCTCAGACACAGCCTCAAAAGGATGGTGGGCACTCGGAATTGGGGGAAGGTCAGGATAGGGGACCATACTCAAGGTTAAGAGAAGAATTGGGAAAATGTAAAAAGGATGAGGAAAATTTTCCACTTCTGCCCACCTCATAGCCCTCACCAATGTTCCTGCTGAGGGAGGTGCTCATGGGGCATGGAGAAATTGTGTTAATTAATGTCATTAATGTCCCTTTAAGTTCAAGTGAGGTGTGGAACTTTAAGAGAGAAATGAAATATTTAATAGAGGATCTGGCAAGATTGGCAGAACAACTGCATCAAGTTCTGGGCCCAAACATCTATACATGGGCTGAGTTTATGTCGATTTTGAATCTCCTGTTCACAGGAGAAGAGAATGGAGTGATTAGAAGAGCAGGCATGGAAGGGTAGGAGAGAAGACACTTTCCAGGGCCTAGAATTGTGTAGGCAGAATGAAAGTTCCCCATTGCTGACCCAGGATGGAATAATAACGTGGCCCGACATTACCAGCAAATGCAAGATTTAAGAGAATTAATAACTGAGGGCATTAAAGGAACATCCCTCAAGTCTCAGAATATAAACACAGCTTTTGGGATTGAATAGGAAGGGAATGAATCTCCCTCCCAGTGTTTAGAAAGAATGAGAAAAAGAATGAGAAAGTACTCAGTAATGGACTCACAGTATCCAAGTGCTCAAGGGATGTTAAAGGTCAATTTTGCGACTAGGGCATGGCCAGATAGCAACAATAAGTTGCAAAAGATTGAGCAGTGGAATAAGAAGCCTTTGGATGAATTATTAAGGGAAGCACAGAAAATATATGTAAGGAGGGAGGATGAGAAACAAAATAAAAACTAAGGTTATGGTTCAGACTGTTAAGGAAGTTGTGAGGTAACGCCAGACTGATGGTAGAAAGAGAAATAGGGCCACCTCCTGGAGAGGAAAGGGTGGTAGTGGAAACAGGAGGGAGAGTGGGACTGGATGGAGAGGAAGGAATGAGTGATATCACTGTGGGAAGCTGGGGCATTTCAAGGGAGAATGCCCTGAGCTGAGGAAGGGGGAGTCTATTGTCTCCCTGATGACTTTTTATTTTTTTTTATTAATTTATTTGTTTACTTTCAGTTTACAAGATTCAGTTCCACATTCCCTTGAGTTTCACATTTTCTCCCCTTCCCTTTCCCCAATCCCATGGAGGCATGCAATCAAATACAGGATCTGCAAATACTTTCACGCTAAATATTAGTCAGGTTGTAAAGAAAGATTATAACCAAAGGAATGAACAATGGGAGGGAGGAAACAAAACAAAACAAGAAAAAGAAAGAGAGCCGGTACAGAGCCTGTAGTTTGCTTCAATCTGCATTTGAACTCTGTAGTTATATCTCTGGATGTGGACATCTCTGTCCATCATGAGGCTGATGGAGTTGTCTTATAGCCATGCATTGCTGAGAAGAGTCTATCAAAAGTTGGTTGTCACACATATGTTGTGTCTGTAATTGTGTACAAATTTATTCTGGTTCTGCTCTTCTCACTCAGCATCAGTTTGTTTAAGTTTCTCCAGGTTATTATGAAGTCCATCTGCTCCTCATTTCTTATAGCACAATAATATTCCATACATTCATATACCACAACTTGTTCAGTCATTCCCCAATTGATGGACATCCCCTTGATTTCCAATTCTTCGCCACCACAAAAAGACCTGCTATAAATATTTTTGTACATATGGGACCTCTTCCCACTTCTATGATCTCTTTGGGATACAAAGTGGTATTGCTGGCCCAAAGGGTATGCACTTTTTATAGCCCTTTGGGCATAGTTTCAGATTGCTCTCCAGAATGGTTGAATCAGTTTACAACTCCACCAACAATGCATTAGGGTTCCAGTTTTTCCACATTCTCTCCAGCATTTATCATTTTCCTGTTTTGTCATCTTAGTTAATCTGACTGGTGAGATGTGGTACCTCAGAAATGTTTTGATTTGCATTTCTCTAATCAGTAGTGATTTAGAGCATTTTTTCATATGCTTATAGATTTCTTTCATTTCTTCCTCTGCAAATTGCCTGTTCATATCCTTTGACCATTTATCTATGGGGGAATGACTTGTATTCTTATAGATTTGACTCAATTATCTGTATATTTTAGGAGTGAGGCTTTTATCAGAGACACTGGTTGTAAAAATTCTTTCCCAATTAACCACTTCCCTCTTAATCTTGGTGACACTGGTTTTTGTACAGAAACTTTTCAATTTAATGTAATCAACATTATCAATTCTGCATTTTATAATGCTCTCTAACTTTTGTTTGTTAATAAAATCTTTCCTTCTCCATAAATCTGATAGGTAAACTATTCCTTGCTTTGCCAGACTGCTTACAGTTTCGGCCTTTATACATAGATTATGCACCCATTTAGACTTGATTTTGGTATATGGTGTAAGGTATTGGTGTATGCCCCATTTCTGCCATACTATATTCCAGTTTTCCCAGCAGCTTTTCTCAAATAGTGAGTTCTTATTAAAAAAACTGGAGTCTTTGGGTTTATCAAACAGTAGATTACTATAGTCATGGACTGCTGAGTCTCATGTACCCAATTTATTCCATTGATCCACTGCTCTATTCCTTAGCCACTACCAAGTAGTTTTGATGACTGCTGCTTTATAATTCAGATTAAAATCTGGTATAGCTAGGCAACCTCCCCTAGCATTTCTTTTCATTAATTCCCTTGATATTCTAGACCTTCCGCTCTTCCAAATGAATTTTGTTATTATGGTTCTGGCTCTATAAAGTAATTTTTTTGGCAGATTGATTGGTATGGCACTAAATATGTAATTTAATTTAAGTAAAATTGTCATTTTTATTATATTATCTCGATCCAGCCATGAGCAACTGATGTTTTTCCAATTAGTTAGATCTGGCTTTATTTGTGCAAGAAGTGTTTTGTGTTTATATAGGTCCTGGGTTTGTTTTGGCAGGTACATTCCCAAATATTTCATAATGTCTACAGGTATTTAAGATAGGATTTCTCTTTCTATCTCTTGCTGTTGGATTTTGTTAGAAATATAGGAATGTTGAAGATTTATGAGGGTTTATTTTATATTCTGCAACTTTGCCAAACATTTATTGTCTCAAGTAATTTTTTACTTGATTCTCTAGGATTCTCTAAGTATATCATTATATTATCTGCAAAGAGTGATAGCTTGGTCACTTAATTGCCTAGTTTGATTCCTTTGATTTCTTTTTCTTATCTTAATGCTACTGCTAACATTTCTAGTACCAAATTGAATAAGAGGGGTGATAGTGGAAATCCTCGTTTCACTCCTGATCTTATTGGAAATGCTTCTAGCTAATCCCCATTATGTATAATACTTGCTGATGGTGTTAGATAGATGCTACTTATTATTTTAAGGAAGGCTCCCTTTATTCTCCTACTTTCCAGTGTTTTTAATTAGAATGGGTGTTTTATTTTGTCAAAAGCCTTTTCTGCATCTATTAAGATGGTTTCTGTAGTTTTGTTGTTGATATGATCAATTATACTGATAGTTTTCCTAATACTAAACCATCATTACATTCCTAGAATAAATCCTACCTGATCAAAGTGTATTATTCTTGTGATAAATAGTAGTCTTTTTGCTAATATTTTATTTAAAATTTTTGCATCTCTATTCATGAGGGAAATTGGTCTATAATTTTCTTTCTCTGTTTTGTCTCTTCCTGATTTAGGTTTCAGTACCATATTTGTGTCATAAAAAGAATTTGGTAGGATGCCTTCACCAATTTTCCCAAATAGTTTGTAAAGTGTTCGAATCAGTTGTTCTTTAAATGTTTGATAGAATTCACTAATAAATTCTTCTGGCCCTGGGGATTTTTTCCTAGGGAGTTCGTTGATGTCTTGTTCAATTTCTTTTTCTGAGATGGGGTTAAGTAATTTACTTCCTCTTCAGTTAATCTAGGCAACTTATATTTTTGTAAATATTCATCCATTTCACTAAGATTGTCAAATTTATGTGCATACAATTGGGCAAAATAATTCCTAATTATTGTTTGAATTTCCTCTTAATCTAAAGGGTAGATTCACCCTTTTCATTTTTGGTACTTGTAATTTGATTTTCTTCTTTCTTTTCTTTTATCACATTGAGT
Source organism: Petaurus breviceps papuanus (assembly GCF_028583685.1). NCBI lineage: Eukaryota > Metazoa > Chordata > Mammalia > Diprotodontia > Petauridae > Petaurus > Petaurus breviceps. The sequence goes on from NW_027187316.1 coordinate 10,415,485, forward strand.
ATAGTTCTATCAATTTTATTTTTTTTCATAAAACCAGCTCAGTTTTATTTATTAATTCAATATTTTTTTTAATTTCAATTTTTATTCTCTCCTTTGATTTTCATTATTTCCAATTTAGTATTTAATCGAGGATATTCAATTTGTTCCTTTTCTAGCTTTTTCAGTTGCATGCCCAATTTATTGACCTCCATTTTCTCTAATTTAATCATATATGCATTCAGGGATATAAAACTTCCCCTAAGAACTGCCTTTGCTGCATCCCACAAGTTTTGGTATGTTGTCTCATTGTTGATTGTTTCTATTTCTTGTTTGACCCACTCATTCTTTAGGATTAAATTATTTTATTTCTAATTAGTTTTTAGTCTATCTTTTCATAACCCTTTATTGCATAAGATTTTTAATTGCATCATGATCTGAGAAGGATGTATTTAATATTACTGCCTTTCTTTTTTTAAAATTCTTTATTAACTTCTAATTTACATTATTCATTTCTGCCAGATTTTGAGTTACAAATTTTCTCCCCGTTTTTTCCCCTACCCACTGCCCCAAAATAGCAGTCCCACAGGATATCCCCTCCTCCAATCTGCTCTCTCCCATATTTTCTCCCATACCCCTTTCGACTTTTCCAGTGGATCTTTATGCCTCAGTGCCTCTATATCTTATTTCCCAATTACATGTAAGATGGTATTAATAATAGAATATATACATACACACACCCATATATATACATATATATATATATTTGAATATTTGATTTTAAAACTTTCAATTCCAGATTCATTCCCTTCCTTCCTTGTCACCCACCCTTGCTGGGAAGATAAGCAGTTCAGTATAGGTTGTACATGTTTGGCTAATGCAAAACAATAACATAGTAGATATATTGTAAAAGACTGACTATATTTCCCTCCCTCCTATCCCACTTCCCACTTGTTCTATTCTCCACTTTGATCCCATCCCTTTTCAAAAGTGGGTGCTCCCAACTTCCCTCCCCCTGAGCCTGCCCTCCCTTCCATCATCCCCCCCTCATCCCCTTCCCCCCCTATTCTCCTGGAGGGTGAGATACCCTATTTAGAGTGTATTTCACTCCCTCCTCAAACCAAATTCAATGGGAATAAGGTTGACACATTCCCTTTTGCCTTCCTATTCTTCTGCTCCATTTAACCATTTTCCCTTGCCTCTTCTGTATGAGATAGTTTACCTCAATCTGTCTCTCCCCATCTCCTCTCATTATATTCCTCTCACCTCTTAATTTCACCTTTTAAGTATAATTCCTTCCTGTTAAATTGGTCCTGTGCCCTCTATCTATGTATACCTGTAAACATATATACACACATTCACATAGGTATTCATATGCCCACATACCCTCATATATAGACATATATATATATAATATATATTTTTCTAATCCCTTAAACTACTGAGAAAAGTTTCATAAGTTACAATTATTGTTTTTCCATGTAGGAATGTTAATAGTTCAACTTTGATAAGTTCCTTATGATTCCTTTTCCCTGTTTACCTTCTCATGCTTCTCTTGCTTCTTGTATCTGAATGTCAAATTTTCTATTCAGCTCTGGTTTTTTTTTAGCAAGAATGCTTGAAAGTCCTCTATTCCACTGAATGACCATATTTTCCCCTGAAACATGATACTCAGTTTTGCTGGGTAGGTGACTCTTGGTTTTAATGCCAGCTCCTTTGCTCTCTGGAATATCATATTCCAAGCCCTTCAATCCCTCAGTGTAGAAGCTGCCAGATCCTGGGTTATCCTGATTGTGTTTCCACAATATTCAAATTGTTTCTTCCTGGCTGCTTGTAATATTCTCTTCTTAATCTGGGAATTCTGGAACCTGGCTATAATATTCCTAGGAGTCTTCTTTTTGGGATCTTTTTGAGGACGTGATCGGTGGATTCTTTCAACCTCTATTTTGCCCGCTGGTACTAAAACATCAGGGTAGTTTTCTTTGAGAACTTCCTGGAGGATGATTTCTAGGTTCTTACTTTGATCATGGCTTTGAGGTAGTCCAATAATTTTTAAATTGTCTCTCCTGGATCTATTTTCCAGGTCAGTGGTTTTTCCCATGGGATATTTCATATTGCCTTCCATTCTTTTATTTGTTTGGATCCATTTAACAGCATCTTGATTTCTCATAAAGTTATTAGCTTCCATTTGATCCAATCTAATTCTGAAGCAATGATTCTGCTTGGTGAGCTTTTGAGATTCTTTTTCCATCTGGCAAATTCAGCTTTTTACAGCATTCTTCTCCTCATTGCCTTTTTGAGTCTCCTTTGCCATTTGAGTTGGTCTGGTTTTTAAAGTGTTGTTTTCCTCAGTCAGGCTGTTGACTCTCATTTCATAATTTTCTTGCATTGTTCACATTTCTCTTCCCAATTTTTCCTCCACTTCTCTTATCTGCTTCTTAAGGTCCTCTATGGCCTGTAACCAGCTTGTATTTTCCTTTGAAGCTTTTGGTGCAGGGGTTCTGACTTCACTGTTTTCCTCCAGTTCCATGCTTTGCACCTTTTTGTTCCCAAAATAGGAGTCTAATGTTGGAATCTTCTGTCTGCTTTGTTTCGTTTGCCTGCTCATTTTGCCACTCAATTACTTGACTTTTGGGCTTTTTGCCACAGTAGGACTCTGCCACCAGACAGGGGAGCTTCGTTCCAAATGCTGGGGTTTTCTCAGCTGCTGGAGGTATTAGATGGGTGCCCTCTCTGAGGTCTCCATATGCTCTGGCAAGCTGGACACACACCCCAGAACCTCCACCCTAGACTGCAATCCAGATCCAAGCAGGTTAAAAAGGTATAAAGAAAAGCGATTACCCCTCAGACTGGAGCTTGCTCCTCCTACACTCTGCAGGCCAGGAGTTGAAGCCACCACGTGGCGCTGGCTATGCCAGAATCTCAGCGGCTCTTCACCCTGAGGGTAAAAGCCATGCACTCCCACTTACTGGTCCCAAAGTCCAGACTGCACTGACCTCTGACTTTGTCCTTTGCATCTATGTGTTGATAAATCTGGAAACAGCCACAGCTGCTGCTGATCTGGAATCCCTCTGGCCGGCGGCTTGTCAGGACCACCCTGAGGCTAAAGCCTCAGCGTGGGGCTGGGCTCGGCTCCCAGAGCACTGTGCTGGATTCCTGCTGGCCTGCCAGGCTGTCCTCAGTGGGAGGTTAGCTTCTCTGTGTCATTTTGTGGGTTCTGCAGCTCCAAAGTTTGTTTAGAGTCCCCTTTTTACATGGGTTAGGGAGGGTGGAACAATATTACTGCCTTTCTGCACTGAATTGTGAGGTTTTAATGCCCTAGTACATGGTCAATTTTTGTGTATGTGCTATGTACCACTGAAAAGAAGCTATATTATTTTTTATCTTCATTCAATTTTCTTCAGAGATCTATCATATCTAGGCTCTCTAAAATTCTCTTCGCTTCTTTAATTTCTTCTTTGTTTATTTTGCAGTTAGATTTATCCTGTTCATAGAGGGGGAGATTGAGGCCCCCCACTAGTATAGTTTTGCTCTCTATTTCTTCCTCTAATTCCCTTAATTTCTCCTCTAGCAATTTGGATGCTATACCACTTGGTGCATACATGTTAATTAATGATATTCATTCATTCTTTTTTTTTTTTTTTAAAGCAATTGGGTTTAAGTAACTTGCTCAAGGTTACACGGCCAGTTATTTCTGGGTGGGTGCTAAGTGTCTGATCCCAGGATTAGATCTCCAAGTCATCCCAACACTGGAGCTGGTGCTCTTACTCGCTGTGCTACCTGGCTGCCCCTATTCATTCATTCTTGATGGTGCCTTTTAGCAGGATATAGTTTCCTTCCTTATCTCTTTTACTTGGGTCTATTTTTGCTTTTGTTTTATCTGAGATAAGGATTGCTACCTCTGATCTTTTAAAGTAGAAGCTGCTAGGTCCTGTGTAATCCTGACTGTAGGTCCACAAAATTTGAATTGTTTCTCTTTGGCTGCTTGCAGTATTTTCTTATTGACCTTGTAGTTCCGGAATTTGGCTACTATATTTTGTGGAGTTTTCAATTTGGGATCTCTTTCAGGAAAAGTCTGGTGGATTCTTTGTAGAGCTGTTTTACCCTCTGATTCTAGGACCTCAGGACAGTTTTCTTTGACAGTCTCTTGGAGGATGTTGTCCAGGCCATTTGTTTTCATCATGGCTTCCCAGGAGACCAATAATTCTTAGGTTATCTCTCCTGGATCTGTTCTCCAGGTCAGCTGTTTTTCCAGTGAGATATTTTATACTTTCTTCTAATTTTTTTTGAGATTTTATAGTTTATTCTGCAGTAATCCCCTATTTATTTATTCATTCATTTGTTTTAATTTATTTGTCAATTTGACATTTTTAAAATTTATTTTTAGTTTTCAACATTTATTTCCACAAGATTTTGAGTTACAATTTTTTCTCTACCTATCTTTCCCCTTCCCACACCCCAAAATAACAAGCCTATTGAATGTGGCTTCCCCCAATCTGTTCTTTCTTATATCTTCTGCCTTCATGTCCCTAACTTTCTAGTAGGGCAAGATGGGTTTCTATACCCCACTGCCTGTATATCTTATTTCCCAGTTGCATGTAAGAAACCAATTTTTAAACATTTGTTTTTAAAACTTTCAGTTCCAAATTTTTTTCTCTTCTTCCCTCCTCACCCACCCTCACTGTAAAGACAAGCAATTCAATATAGATTGTACATGTGTAGTTACCCGAATCATTTCCATAGTAGTTATACTGTGGAAGACTAATTATATTTCCCTTCATCCTATCCCCCCCCACTTATTCTATTTTCTCCTTTAACCCTATACCTTTTCAAAAATGCTTGCTTCTAACTACCCTCTCCCCCAATCTGCCCTCCCTTCTATCCTCCCCTCTCTTATCCCCTACCCCCTATTTTCCTATAGGGTAAGATACCCAATTGAGTCTGTATGTTATTCCCTCCTTAGGCCAAGTTCAATGAGAATCAGGTTGTCTCATTCCCTTTCACCTTCCTGCTTTTCTGCTCCATTGTGACAACTTTCTCTTACCTCTTTTATATGAGATAATTTACCCTGATCTATTGTTCCCTTTCTTCTTCTCCCAATAAATTCCTCTTTCAACTCTTAATTTTATTTTTTATATATCATCCCTTCATATTCAACTCATCCTGTGCTCTCTGTCTATGTATACATGAATATAAAAATGCCCACACACACACACACATATATATTTATATGCACATACATCCTTCTATGTATGTGTGTGTATATATATTTTCCCTCCAGCTATCACCATACTGAGAAAAGTCATGACTTGCAATTATTATTTTTCCATGTAGGAATGTAAATAGTTCAACTTTAATAAGTTCCTTTTGATTTCTTTTTCCTGTTTACCTTCTCCTGCTTCTCTTGCTTCTTGTATTTGAAAGTCAAATTGTTCAGCTCAGGTTTTTTTCATCAAGAATGCTTGAAAGTTCTCTATTTCACTGAATGAACACATTTTTCCCCTGTAGCATTATACTCAGTTTTGCTGGGTAGGTGATTCTTGGTTTTAATCCTAGCTCCTTTGACCTCTGGAATATCATATTCCAAGCCCTTGGATCCTTTAATGTAGAAGCTGCTAGATCTTGTGTTATCCTGATTTTGTTTCTACAGTACTCAAATTGTTTCTTCCTGACTACTTGTAGTATTTTCTCCTTTACCTTGGAACTCTGGAATTTGGCTATAATGTTCCTAGGAATTTTCTTTTGGGGATCTTTTTCAAGAGGTGATTGGTGAATTCTTTCAATTTCCATTTTGCCCATCAATTGGGGAATGTCTAAACAAGTTGTGGTAGGGGATGGAGACAAGATGGTGGAGTAAAAGCACAAATTTGGTTGGCTCTGGCTCCAACCAATTCCAATACCTGTTAAAAAAATGACTATAAACAAAATTTAAAGCTACAAAACCCACAAAGAGATAGAGAGAAACAAGTCTCCCACTGAAGGGAACCTAGCAGGGCAACAGGAAAGGTCTATTGCAGTGGGCTAGGAGCTCAGTACACACCCCCATGATCTGTGCTTCTGGCCCCAGGAAGGCCCAGACTGGCAAAAGCAGACTTCAGGAGAGTGAATCACCAGCAGCTCTGGTGGTTTCCAGACTTCTCAAGACATAAATGCCAAAGTGGGGAACTGTGTTGGAAGGGTGAAGGAAGAGTGCAGTCCAACCCCTGCCCCCAGGGCAAGAAGTGTCAGAAGCACAGTGACTGCAGCTGCTTCAACATAGCTGCTTCCAGGACTTCTGGCCTGCATATTGTAGGGGGACCAAGTGACCAGTCAGAGGATAATTACTCTTGCTTTAACTTGCTGGGATTTGAATCTTGGTCTTGGGTGGTGGTCGTGCAGTGTGTGCCAGTGTTCCAGAGCTTATGGGGGATGCAGAGAGGGTGCCCAACTAATAGTTCCAGTAACTACAAAAACCCCAGTGACTTGGGATAAAGATCTTCTCTCTGGAAGCAGAGTTCTACCATGGCAAAGAGCTCAAAAGTCAAGTAATTGGCTGGCAAGATGAGCAAGGAGAGAAAGTGCAATCAGACCATACAATCCTTTTTTGGGGGACAAAAAGGATCACAGGATGGAAATGGAGGAGGATGAAGTCAGAACTCCTGCATCAAAAACTTCCAAGAAAAATATGAATTGGTCACAGGCCATGGAGGAGCTCAAGAAGGATTTTGAAAATCAAGGAAGATAAATGGAGGAAAAACTAGGAAGAGAAGTGAGAATGATGCAAGAAAATCATGAAAAGTGAGTCAATACCCTGCTGAAGGAGACCCAAAAAATACTGAAGAAAATGACACCTTAAAAAGTAGACTAACTCAAATGGCAAAAGAGGCCCAAAAAGCCAATGAGGACAAGAATACTTTAAAAAGCCAAATTTGCCAGGTGGAAAAGGAATTTCAAAAACTCACTGAAGAGAATAACTCCTTCAAAATTAGACTGGAGCAATTGTAAGCTAGTGACCTTATGAGAAATCAAGATAATATAAAACAGATCCAAACAAATGAAAAAATAGAAGGCAATGTGAAATATCTTATTGAAAAAAAACACTGACCTAGAAAATAGATCCAGGAGCGATCATTTAAAATTATTGGTCTACCTGAAAGCCATGATAAAAAGAAGGCTAGACACAATCTTTCAAGAAATTATCAATCAAAATTACCCTGATATTCTAGAACCAGAGAGCAAAATAGAAATTTTATCACCTCTTGAAAAAGATCCCCAAAAGAAAACTCCTAGGAACATTATAGCCAAATTCCAGAGTTCCCAGGTCAAGGAGAAAATATTACAAGTAGTCAGGAAGAAACAATTTCAGTATTGTGGAAACACAATCAGAACAACACAAGACCTAATAGCTTCTACATTAAAGGATCCAAGGGCTTGGAATATGATATTCCAGAGGTCAAAGGAGCTAGGATAAAAACCAAGAATGACCTACCCAGCAAAACTGAATATAATGCTACAGGAGAAAATGTGGTCACTCAATGAAATAGAGTACTTTCAAGCATTCTTGATGAAAAAAAACCCCAGCTGAACAGACAATCTGACTTTCAAATACAAGAAGCAAGAGAAGCAGAAGGTAAACAGGAAAAAGCAATCAAAAAGAACTTATTAAAATTGAACTATTTACATTCCTACATGGAAGAATGATAATTGTAACTCATGAGACTTTTCCCAATATGAGAATAGTTGAAGGGAATATATATGTATATATATATATATATGTATACATGCATATATATTTATATATAAGAGAGTGTATGTATGTATAAATATATATGTGAGTGTGCATATGTGTGTACATGTATACATAGACAGAGGGCACAGGATGAGTTGAATATGAAGGTATGATATCTAAAAAATAAAATTAAGAGGTGAAAGGAATATATTGGGAAAAGAAGACAGAGAGATAGATTAGGGTAAATTATATAAAAGAGGCAAGAGAACACTGTTACAATGGAGGGGAAGAGCAGGAAGGTGAAAGTGAATGAGTTAACTGTACTCTCATTGAATTTGGATTAAGGAAGGAATAACATACACATTCAATTGAGTATCTTATCCTACAGGAAAGCAGAGGAAAAGGGGATAAGAGGGGGATGATAGAAGGGAGGGCAGATTGGGGGAGAGGGTAGTTAGAAGCAACCACTTTTGAAAAGGAACAGGGTCAAAGTAGAAAATAGAATGAGTAGGGGATGGGATAGGATGAAGAGAAATATAGTTAGTTTTTCACAGTATGGAAATGTTTTGCATAACTACACATGTACAACCTATGTTGAATTGCTTGTCTTCCCAGTGGGGGTGGATAAGGAGGGAAGAAGGGAAAGACTCTGGAATTCAAAGTTTCAAAAAGAAATGTTAAAAACATTTTTTTACATGCAACTGGGAAATAAGATATACAGGCAGTGGGGTATAGAAATCCATCTTGCCCTACTAGAAAATTGAGGGTGGGGAGGATACAAGAGAAAACAGATTGGGGGGTGGGGTGTTCAGTAGGCTCTCTATTTTGGGCTGGGGGTAGGGAAAAGACAGGGAGAAATTTTGTAACTCAAAATCTTGTGGAAATGAATGTTGAAAACTAAAAATAAATTAATTTATTAAAAAGAAAAATAAGTTTTCTGAGCACAGAGGGGAAAAAATAAGCTGTGGTATGTGAATGTAAAGGAATACATTATTATAAGAAATGATGAATAGGCAGACTTCAGAGAAACTTGGAAAGACTTAAATGAACTGATGCTGAATGAGGGGAGCAGAACCAGGAGAACATTGTACACAGTTACAGTCACAGTATAGAAGGACTGATTTTGATAAGACTTAACCCTTCTCAGCAATGCCAGGACCTAAAACAATTCCAAAGGACTCATGATGGAAAATGCCATCTACATTCAGAGAAAGAACTATGGAGTCTGAATGCAGAGAGAAGCAGACTATTTTCTTTCTTTTTTTGTTTTGATTTTTCTTTCTTGTGGTTCCTCCTATTTGTTCTGGTTCTTCTGTACAGCATGACTAATATGAAAGTACATTTAATGGGAATGTATGTGTAGAACCCATATCAAAATGCAAGTCATCTTGGAGAGGAAGGGGCGAGGGAGGGTAGAAAATTTAAAACTTACAGAAGTGAATGTTGAAAACTAAAAATAAATAATTTAATTAAATAAAGGGGGGAAAGGGAAACTTTCTGTATCCATTAGAAATAGAGTATAAAGTGAAATTTATAAGATTGTATCAGTCATCTCCTGAATGAAACCCCAAAGTGGAAAATCTCAGGATCATCATAGACAAACCTAAAGCTTTCAGACTAAAGTAGAAATACTGCAAGCATCCCAAAATAAAGAGTTCCTTCATTCCAGATTTGGTAGATGCCACTCAAAAGAGAAGAGCTTGGAATATGATATTCCAAATGGCAAAATGTAAAGACTTACAATCAAGAAAAATCTGTCAGCACTGAGTGCAATCCTTCAGAAGGAAAAGAGAACTTTAATGCAATAGAAGATGTCCAATTTTACCTGATGAACATGCCAGAACTATAAGTAGAAACTTTGAATATAACACAGGCATCCAAAGAAGGGAGTAAAGATATTTGATCAATTATGAGGAACCACATGAGGATGAGTTATTTATGTTCTAGTATTAGTGGGGGAAACCATTGTCCTGTTTGAACCTAAGAATTTTCATGTTAGTGTCCATAGAGAATGTTGTATAAGACAGGCAGAGGGCTTGGGCAACAATATGCACTATTTTGATGTTCTCATGAGAAAAAGGAAATGTGAGGGAAAGAAAAATATAGGAGAGTGGGGGGTGAGGATTAAGAGGAGAGAAGTTATTATCTTACATAATAGGAGTGCGTGAGATGAAAAGTAGACAAACACACAAAAAGGGGAGGGGAAATGGGCATCCATAAATCTTAGTTTCATATAAACTGAACAAAAGAAGTTCAAAATCTTATAGTCAGGGGTGGGGAACCTGTGACCTTGAGGTCAAATATGATCTTCTAGGTCCTTGGGTGCACTCTTTTTACTGAGTTCAAATTTTTCAGAATAAATCCTTGTATTGGGGATTTGTTCTGTGAACTTTGGATTGTCAAAAGGCTGCACTTGAACACCTAGAGGGTCACATGTGTCTTGAGGCCACAGGTCCCCAACCTTATCTTAGACACTCATATTCATTCACACACACACACATGAACATGTAAATAATTTGGTGCAAAAATAAATTATATTCAGCTGGAAAATAGGAGGCAAATAAGAGAGAGAAGACAGGGATTTAAGAGAAAGAGCAGGATTAGGTATTAACAAGCTCCAATGTTGGAGTTACTTTGGTGTTAATATCTCTTATTAACAGTAATTTGGAACATTTTTACCTTATGGTTGTTAATAGTTTGAAAGTATTTTAAGAACTATTTTTATCCTTTAATTGCTTATTCATTGGGGATGACTTTTTTTCTTAGTACTCCAGATACATAATGTTTTTGTACATGTACTCATATATATATATAGTGTGTGTGTGTATGTTAATTGATTATGTAACATGGTTGCCAAACCCTTTTCAGAAATTTAAGATTAAGTATGGCTTCTAGGAATAAAGAGATCATAGTCCTGCTCTAATTTGCTAAAGTCAAGCCATATCAATTCTGGGTGAAATAGTTAAAGAAAGACATCATTAAGTTAGTGTCCAGAGGAAGGCAACCAGGATTGTGAAGGGCCTTGATTTATGTATGATATGAAGATTGGTTGAAGCAACTGGAAATGCTGAACCTTGGACAAGAGGAATCTTGCTTAGGACATGATATCTGTGTTCAAATATTTGAAGGGCTGTCATGTCAAAGAGGAATTCATCTTCTCTTCTGCCTCTGAAGACAAAACCAGGTTTAATGTGGAAAAGAGACAAATTCAGACTTTATATCAAGAAAGAAAATAAAATTACTAACTAATATTGCTTTCTCTATGAGCAGAATGACTGATTCAGGAGGTAGAACAGGGACCAGCTTGTTGGAGTTCTTGAGATAGAGGCTGGATGACCACATATTGAGTATGGTGTAGTGGGGATTGCTTTTCAGGAAAGGATTGGGCCAGATGGCTACCAAAGTCCCTTTTAATTATTTAATTGTCTAATCCTATGAGACTATATCCTCAATTATTACCATGATGTGTAGCACAGAGTAGCACTGTGGTAGGCAATTCATAATGAAAAAAAAATGATTGAGATTTATTTGAATTGCAGCTTCCAGAGAGTAGAAGAGGTGAAATTTAATTCCCTTTACTTTCTATATCTGTAAAGAACCCTGAAAATCAATTCAGAAGACCTCCTTCAAGTCCTGGCCTTTGAATCTCATTTGTTTAGTACCCTTGAGCAAGCCACATGGTGCAGTGGAAAGAACAGGATTTATGTCTCACTTTTATCATTTACTAACTTTTTAACTGGAAGAGTCTGAGCCTCAGTTTCCCTATCTATAAAATAAAGATAATAACCTATAGCATCTACCTTTCAGAGTTGCTGTGAAGCTCAATTGAGATAAATGTAAAATGTTTCATGAACCTTAACCTCCTATATAAACGCCAGTTATTATTTTCATTTTTATTGGGAGTTTCCAGTTTTATAAAGTGGAGATGATAATAATGTCCCAACCTCAGAAGAATCAAAATTGCAGGTGATCTAAAGGGTCAGACTTAGAAGTATGATGGACAGAAATAGGATGTAGCATATGATTTACTTCATTTTTCTGATAAACTTTTTTGAGATTCTTGAAAAAAAGTTGAATAAAAAACATCATGAAAGAGCAGTAACTGGATACAGAGACTGACCGATCACATTTGCAGTATGAGGGAAACAGATGGAAAACACTTGCTCATAGTCAATTCAGGATACAAATGAGATGCCAAACTCCCTTCCCTAGGTGTCTTCCTCTCATCTGTTAATATTTTTTTAATAGAAGCTGTGTGTTTGTTTTATCCCTCTTATTATTTATATGAGACAGTAAGCTCTCTGAGGACAGGGATCATCTAAGTCATTTTTCATCTTTTATGCCCAGTCTTTACTATACTATCATGCATACAGTAGTTGATGCTTAAGAAACATTTGTTGTTCAATGAGCACTGCTGAACTGTTACACTAGTTTGCATAAAATATTGAAAAAACCCAGAGGTTTTTTTTTTTTTAACATCTGCAACTGGATGTCTATTCAGTGCATTGTATAGATTATCTTTGGATATCTTATGGTAAGACATGGGTATGTATCACATAGGATAAAAAGACTCTCAACCATGCTTCTCAGAGCCTTTGAATTAGCCCTCCCTCATGCCTGGGAGGCTCTCCCTCTTTATATCCATCTCCCAGAATCCCTGTCTTCCTTTCAGATGCAGCTGAAGCACCATCTTCTACATGAAGACTTTTGTTAATCTCCCCCACAACCCCACAAATGCTAGGGCCCTCCCACCCAAACTACTTTGTATTTAACTGTATCATGTGTGTATATTAACTTTGTATTCATCTTATCTTGTTACATGTACTATTCGTATCCCATGTTAGGATGTAAGTTCTTTGCAAGCTGGGATTGTTTTATTCTTGGTAACTGTATTCCCAGCATCCAGCACAGTGTCTGACACATAGTAGGTGCTTGATAAATAGTTGTTACATCAACAAAAGGATTATGATCTGCACTGGTGGAGAAAGGTCTATTCTCATGTGTTTCTTTCTCCATTTACTAGAGTATTAGAGCCTCATTTGGTAGCATGGAATGGAATGGAAGGACTAAATATAGCCTATAGACCCATGAGAAGGAAGTTACAGTTTTGTAGGTACAAAGCAGTAAAAACTACAACTAAAATGGTGGCAGTGGGAATCAAAAACAAGAGAGTGTTTTTTAATGGCTGCTTTTGTTCACTATTGCTGCATCCTCGGGGGCTAACTTTATCGGGCAATACATTGAATTTGTTTCCAAAGAAATAAAGTGGATATTTGAGATGATTATCCAGAACTTTCATGTTAAAATTAAAAAAAATGGAGATGGATATAGAAAGAAATAGGTAAAGGGGCCCCAGATAACCCAGATTACCCAGCAATAACTGTTGCCTTTCATTTTCTCTCAGGAGACACAATTCCCAAAGAGAATTAAATCACTTCATGTTGTGTCCAGCTAATTCTCAGAGGAACAAGCTACAGCTTTGGGGCTCTCCTTTTTTCATTACCACTAATCATATGATTCTTGCCTATTTGCTGTATGTCTTTCCTAAGAATTTCATGTTTCTGAAGAAAAAAAAAGCATAAATATCTCATTCACAAGAGAATGATGTATCATCAGTTGAAAAAAGGGAGGGGAGGGGAAGGTAGATGTAAATACATTTGTTCCTACCAATATGCATCTATGTCAGGACCTCTGGGCATGTGGACATACTTGCTGATAGAAAAATAGATGTGGTTTCTGGGTATGCCCACAGGGATCCTGATCCTGAGGCATCATTTGAAAGAAACTGTAGAAAAGAAAAAGAAACTTTTACTTTGGTTTTCAAGGGCAGTTTAATTAGTCTGCCCTTCTTGATGGCCCAGGGACCATTCCCCAAAGGACACTAAAGCCTTTAAATCCTCCAAAGAAATCACAATTAGAACCTTTTGGACAGAACAGGAGGGCAGAGCTGTTCTTCCAGTAGGAGGTAGGTGAGGGGTTTCAGGGACTTGATACCACATAAGGATCCTTATCTCCACTAACATTTCCCCTCTGTTTGGTCACTTTTCATCATTGCTTTCCTGATAACAAAATTAAGCCCATCCAAGCTTGTGGTTTTCATCCATTTAAATATGCTTTATTGGTTATTTCCAAAGTTACAGGAGCTATATGTTCTTAATTTTCCTTAAACCAGACAAAATTTGTCATCAGTCCTTCCATGAGGGTCTGACAGGGAAGGAGAAATCCAGAAGCTGAAATGCTTCTTTTCCTCTCCTTCTACATCCTTCCTTAGCCCAACCACCCTGACTCCCTTCCCTTTGCCTTCTTCCCTCCCCACTGCCTCCTCCCTTCATCAGAGTGCTGGGGCCGAGCCCAGGACAGAGGAGAGAAGGCAAGGTGGAGAAGGGGGCTCTAGAGGAGCACACCCAGCTTTCAGAGACAGCTTTCCCTGGATCATAAGGAGAAAGGCTCCGGAGTGGAGTACTCCAAGAATGTGCAGGAATAACAGGACATTTGAGTCACCTCTGCACCCTCCAATCTCATGCTCTTATTTGCCTTTTTGTTCTCTTAACTTAGCTACATCTAAGAGAATCAAGCCCTGACAAACCTGAAGGACAGTGCTGACATTTTCTAAAATTCAATTTCGGTGTTTTCTCAAATACAGTCTTATTTTTTTTATCAGTACAGATTCATTTTTTCTGGTTATGCTTTGGGTACCAAGCTAGTTTATATGCTACTGTAAAGCAATCCACCATTTATGGGAAACCTTGGACAAGTCAGAGAACATCTCTGGGCCTCTTTGTCCTTATATGTAAAGTAAAGAGCTCAAGCTAGGTGATATTTCTGATCTCTTCCAATCCTAAATTCATGACTTTACAATGACCACATGATCTCTAAAGTCTCTTCCAGCCCTGGTACCACAGTTGGAAATCCTATGAACCTATATTTTATCAAAAAATCATTTCAAACTTCAATGTGAACTCTCTTACAGACCTTAACAATGGAATCATGTAGTGTGTTTCCATAGACTGCATTCTACCTACCATATGAGCACTATGGAATAAGTGAAGAGCTTTTTTAAGGTAGGAATAACTACATGTGGACCATCAAAGTTATTTGGAAAAGATTGAGTTTAAGAACTAAATTATCTGCCTAAGGGTCTGCCTTTTGATGGTCTTTTTATTATTGAATCCTACATTAAAACTATCTTGTTTGCATTCCCCAATCACCACTAACACCCTACTAGTTAGTATAGCAAGTAAGTACAAGTAACCAGTATAAAGGGACAGAATATATAGCTAATATATAGTAGGACAGAAGATTGCAAAGGGAAACCTGGAAGTCATGTACAGACAAACCTAGACTCAGAGGATGTGAGAGCTAAGTTAGCATCATGGATTTAGAACAGGAAGGAGCCCTAGAGATCATGGAGTTCAACTCTACCTTCTTGAGGGGAATTAACTTAATTAATTGACTTAAGGTCCAGAGAAGGAATATACCTCTTAAAAGTCACATGATAAACAACCCATGGCTTTTTAAAATAACCACCAATGGGTTAAGAATTGACTTTTCTTTGAGCAAATATTTATCTAAGAAAATTTAAATGTGATCCTTATATGACAGGAAAATTTTAAATGAACATGAATTAAGACTACTCACCTTAAAGGCTGTTGTAAAGATCCAGAAGAATGTCTACATTTTCTCTTAAAATATGAAATTTTGGGGGAAAATATCAATATATAACTGATTAAGAAATATGAGTTATCAGAGAAGGGGAGAGTCACTACTGTGTTTGTAGAAGTGGGAAATGAGGATTTATTAGTCAGAAAAGCTCTAGGTTGGGGGAAAAAACCCCACCTTTCTATTCCTGAAATTCAGAGAGTTCAAACACATGTTGGACTTCTTTGAAAAAGTATAATTAAATAAATGCATGATGGGCATCCCAGTGAGGCTTAAACTTATAATTCACAAATTAACAATGCAAATTTTAAACACTTAAACCTTTTCCCAGTTGAATGTACTGGATTTTTCTAGAGATTTCATCCTTAAAATTTCTAAAACTCTGAAATTTTGTGATTTGTGATTTGCTGGCTGTAAGTGCTGGCATGTCAACCACAGCCTTATTTGAATTAGCATTAATGATCATGTAATATTGTGCCCCTTTCCCCCACTCCTGAAGAAAGAGGAAGAAACAGTTTAATTCTTAAAGCATAAATATGAAGAGGAAAGAATTGTCATATCAATTTAAACTATAAGCAAGTAGTATTGCAAGTCTGAAAACCATTGCTTTGGGTTTCCAAGAGAAGCCCTTTTATTTAATTTTTTTACTAGGCAATTAAGGTTAAGTGACTTGCCCAAGGTCACAGAGCTAGTAAATGTCAAGTATCTAAGGCTGGATTTGAATGCAGGCCCTCCTGATTCCAGAGCTGGTGCTCTATCCACTCTGCCACCTAGCTACCCCGCCAAAGACCCTTTTAAACAGAGCATTTCTTTTCTAAATCATTTCAGTCTCACAACAGACAAACCTAGACTCAGAGCATGTGAAAAGTGCATTAGCATTATGGGTTTAGAGCAGGAGGGCACCTTAGAGATCACTGAAGGACATCTGATCTGGAACCCAGAGAAGGCATGTAACGTTCTAAAGTTATACAGTACATACCCAATGGCCTTTTAAAATAAGTATCATTGGGTTAAGAATTGACTTCCTTTAGGGAAATATCTACCTAAGAAAATGAAAATAAAAATGTGACCCCTGTATCACTGGACAATTTTCACTGAACATGAATTAAAATTATTCACCTTAAAGAGGGTACTGTATTAATACAGATTCAGAAAAATGTCATTTTCCCTTAAAATATAAAATGTTAGGGAAAATCTCCATGTTTAACTAAGAAATATGTGTTATTAGGGAAAAGGGAGAGTTACTACTAAGGTGGTGGAAGTGGAGAGTGAGGATTTATCAGTTAGGAAACTCTAGGTTAGGAAAGCCTCTCTACTCCTGAAATTCAAAAAGTCCAAACAAATGCTGGGTCTATCAGCAGGAGTGTAATTTAACAAATGAAAGACAGGCATCCAAATGAGGTTTAGACTTGCTTGGTAGCACAGGAAACCACTGCTACTGCAATATCTAAATCACTTGTGATGGCCCTACCTATTGGATCACAAGAACAACTCGTGTGTGTGTGTGTGTGTGTGTGTGTGTGTGTGTGTGTATGTGTGTGTGTGCTTTAAAGAATTTATTATAAAAACAAATAGGAAAATGAGGGAAAGGATCCCTTTTGCCCATTGTGGTCAAACTTCTTAAAAATCCCTCCCACAATACATACCTCCACTGTCTCTCCTCTCAGTCCATTCTTAACCCTTTATAATTTGGTTCTCAATTTCAACATTCCATCAAAACTGCTCTTTCCAATGTTAACTGCTGATCTTCTTTGTCGAAAACATATTGTCGGAAACAATAGTTTTTTTCTCAGTCTTCACTGTTCTTGATTTCTCTGCAGACTTTGATACTGTTGATCACCCTCTCCTCCTTGATAATCTCTTTTATGTCTAGGTTTTCATGATAACACTCTCTCCTGGTTCTCCTCCTACCCATCTGATCAGTCCTTCTCAGTCTACTTTGCTAGATCCTTCTCCATATCACACCCTTTAACCACAGGTATTCCCTCTTGTTTTGTCCTGAGTCCTCTTTTCTTCTATACTACTTCCCTTGAGGATCTTTTTGGTTCCCATCAATTTCATGACACTCTCTATGCTAATGATTTTCTTATCTACCTGTCTCTGGTCTAACTCTAACATCTCCAACCACTTTTCAGATGTTTTAATTCAATATAGCCAAAATCAAACATACTGTCTTTCCCTCTCCTCCTCCTGTTTCCTGTTCCTGTAGAGGTCAACACCATTATCCAGTTCTTAGGTAACATCCATGTCTATCTCTTACCTTCCCCACAAACCTCATATCCAGTCAGTGATGGAGATTAGTCAATTTCACCTTTGTGATTTCTGTAATAGGAATCCTTCTCTCTTCTGACATGACCACCACTCTGAGGCAGGCCCTCATCACCTCACCTTACACCTAGATTATTAAAAGAGCCTGCTCATTGGCTCTGCCTGCCTCAAGTTTCTTCCCATTTCAATTCATCCTCCATTCAATCACCAAAGTGATTTCTCTAAAATGCAAGTCTGACCATCTCTCTCTCTGTCTCTCTCTGTCTCTCTGTCTCTCTGTCTCTCTGTCTCTCTCTCTGTCTCTCTGTCTCTCTCTCTCTCTGTCTCTCTCTCTCTGTCTCTCTCTCTCTCTCTCTCTCTCTCTCTCTCTCTCTCTCTCTCTCTCTCTCTCTCTCTCTCTCTCTCTCTCTCTCTCTCTCTCTCTCTCTCTCTCTCTCTCTCTCTCTCTCTCTCTCTCTCTCTCTCTCTCTCTCTCTGTCTCTCTCTCTCTGTCTCTCTCTCCCTCCCTCTCTCCTTCTCTCTCTCAATCTCTCTCTCTGTAGTTGACTCTGTCTCTGTCTCTTCCTCTTTCTCT
>NW_027187316.1:10433769-10433920 GCF_028583685.1 Petaurus breviceps papuanus
TCTGTCTCTCTCTCTCTCTCTCTCTCTCTCTCTCTCTCTCTCTGTCTCTCTCTCTCTGTCTCTCTCTCCCTCCCTCTCTCCTTCTCTCTCTCAATCTCTCTCTCTGTAGTTGACTCTGTCTCTGTCTCTTCCTCTTTCTCTTTTACACACA
>NW_027187316.1:10433930-10520965 GCF_028583685.1 Petaurus breviceps papuanus
CTTATAACTTACTTCATAACTTGTACATTTTGAGCCAATGCCACTGGCCTCCTGGTTGTTTCATGAATTGCAAAACTCTAACTCTTGGCTTGAGGCATTTTCTCTGGCTGTCCCCCATGCCTGGATTGCTCTCCCTCTTCATCTCCACTTATTAGCTTCCTTTGGTCCTAACTAAAATTCCATTTTCTGAAGGAAGATCTTCCATACCCCTCTAATTTAGTGTCTTTCCTTCACTTCTTATTTATCATTCTGGAACTTATTTGTTTGCTTATTGCATCTCTGAATAGACTGTGACCTCCTTAAGGGCAAAGACTATCTTTTGCCTCTTTTTGGATCTTCAGTACTTAGCACAGTACCTGATATGGAGAAGGTACTTAATAAATGTTTACTGACTGACTGACTGAGAGAATACTTGGGAAAGAAGAGTAGGGCTGGGTTGGAAGAAAGCTATGAAGATGAGGACAAATCTCAGTCTTCAGGTCTGATGTCTCCAGAGCTTCAACATTATATTTTCTCATTGTTTATGTCACCCCCTTGTGCAAAAACTTTTAGTGGCTTCTCCTTAGTGGACAGACAACTGACCTTGGGGGTCAGGAAGGACTGAGTTTATATCCCACTTATTTTCTGCAACCATGAGAGTCACTTAACATATAGGAGACTCAGTTTCTTCATCCATAAAATGTTGACAAGAATATCAACCAAAGCTTATTTATAGTATAGCTATGAGAATCAAATGATATGATGCATATGAAACATTTTGTATTCATTAAAGTATTATAAGAAGATTAGTCTATTACTTTATTTTAACTTGTTAATAGTTGTCATTATCTATATATATATCTATATATATATCAATATAATAATGCAGTACTATTGTTGGAAGGGAAGGGGGACTGATCTTCCCTTTCTCACACATATCTTAATGTAATCCGGTGATGTAATCACAAATAATAAAAGCTAATGTGCTAACAGACACAAAGACTCAAAAAATAGGCACCACCCCAGGAGACTTCCCTTTCTCAAGTTCCTCTTCTAGAAGTCTCCCCTGGTCTCAGGGAGCTGATTTATTCTTCATCTTGTGGTATTATTTCATTTCAGATTCATTGATATGACAAATTCCTTTGTGTTTTATGTTTCATTTCACATCTCATTAACAACATCTTTTCCTGTGATTAGGTCCCTTGTACTAGCTTGTAGGATTCAGGTCAATATTTTGTTTCTCCATGGAAAAAGGGGTGGTCCAGATGATTGTATCTTGTCAACACATTAATACATCATCCTCTGTGATTACATCCTCTGACTGCCTCCACTGGGGGAGAGGGAGGAGGGAAAAGGAGGGAGGAGTGTGGACCAAGAGAAAAACTTGAATTGAAATCCAGCCTCAGACACTACATATGTGACCCTGAACAAGTTGCTTAACTTCTTTCCACCTCAGTTTTCTCAACTGTAAAATGGGGATAATACCACCTACCACCTACAGTTGCTGTGAGAAATAAATAATATATCTGTAAAGCACTTAGCAGAGTGTCTGGCACTGAATTGTCCCTAACAGAAACTTCCTCTCTTTCTCTATCTCCCTATCCTTTCCTTCACTCACTTTCCATTGTTGCTTTGGTGCACATAACTTCATTCTGATCTCTCTCACTTGTTCTCCACCTCAACTTTGCAGATGCCAATGATGGGAAACCGAACCACAGTGACAGAGTTCTTCCTTGTAGGACTAACAAATGACCCTGAGACCCAAGTTATTCTTTTTGTTTTTCTGCTACTAACATACCTTTTAAGTGTCACTGGAAATGTGACCATCATTATTCTCACTGTGCTGGATTCCCAGCTCCAGACTCCCATGTATTTCTTCCTCCAGAACTTCTCCTTCTTGGAAATTTCCTTTACAACTGTCTTTGTTCCCAAAATGCTAGTGAACATAGGAACTGGGGACAGGACCATTTCCTTTGCTGGATGCTTTACTCAATACTTCTTTGCCATCTTATTGGGAGCAACTGAGTTTTATCTTTTGGCTGCCATGTCCTATGACCGCTATGTGGCTATCTGTAAGCCTTTACATTATACAATGGTGATGAACAAGAGACTTTGCATCCAACTCATCCTTAGCTCCTGGTTGTCTGGCTTCTTGGTTGTTGTTGGGCCACATATCATGACCACAATGTTGCCATTCTGTGCATCCAACATCATTAACCATTACTGTTGTGACTATACTATATTGCTCCAGTTGGCCTGTGCAGACACACACTTCATAGAGATGATTGAGTTTGTCTTGGCTGCAGTGACTCTTCTCTTTACATTAGTCTTAGTAATTATATCCTATGCATATATCATGGGGACAATTATGAGAATCCCTTCTTCTCAGAAAAGGAAAAAAGCTTTTTCCACCTGTTCTTCCCACATGATTGTTGTCTCTCTCTCCTATGGCAGCTGCATCTTCATGTATGTGAACCCTTCTATGAAAGAAGCAGCAACTTTTAATAAGGGAGTGGCTGTGCTGAATACTTCAGTTGCCCCCCTTTTGAACCCATTCATCTATACCCTAAGAAACCAACAAGTAAAACGATCCTTCAAGAACATGGTCAGAAGGATAAAGGTTTTCTCAATAAAGTGAAAATAATTGGGGGTGCTTTAAGAAAAGAAACCATAAAGGAAAGTTGGTGAGAGAATAGAGTTATTCTTATGTGGCATGTGCAGAAATTGCTTTTCGGTGTTAAAAATAGTAGACTGCATTGTCTTGCTTTATCACTTTGGAACTCATTATTTATTGAGTAGAATCCATGACCTGATTTCATTATTAAAATCCTTAGAAAACTTTTTATTTTTGCAGTTCCTTATAAAAATAATAGATCTTGATTAGACTATACATTTTCGAATATAGTTTCATTTGTCCTATGGTGTCCTCAAGGAGCTAAGTGCACATCCATTTTTGTCTATCAATTAAATCGGATAAAGTCAAATTTGTCTCTTTAATTGATAACCCCCCAAAAGCCTTCTTATACTTAATCGAATCATAGATTTAGAGCTGGCAGTCAAGTTAGAGAAGCTCAAATCCAACCTACTCCCTCATTCCTCATTGTACAGATGATAAGATTGAGGCCCAGAGAATGAAAAAGTTTAGATAGTCAAGTGTATCACTTCCCTCTGACCTCATTCCCCTATAAATCATATTAGCAAGCTGGGGTTTCCCAGAGGGGTTGTTGCTATCTGAGTTTCTAGGGGTAACCACCATCTTAACACTAGAGCAGTCAAGACTCTACCATAGTGCTGCCAATTAATATTCAGCCAGTAGAATAAATTCACTATTAACAAAGACATTTACCCAAATGGCATAGTAAGTAAAACAGTTATAAACCTTCCTCCCAGAAATAGAAGACACACTCATGATGGAGGAGAGTATGCACAAACTTAAATAATGATTGTGAAGTAGAAATGCTGGAAATGTTTGTTGTCAAGTCACATCTTCAGAGCCCTGCTTATCCTTTTCTTTTTGGAACTGTAGGACATCAATTTATTTTTTAGGTTATATTTTTCTCAAATACATGTAGAAACAACTTTTAACATTAATTTTTTTTAATTTTGAGTTGTAGAATCTCTTCCTCCCTACATTGCCTATTCCCGCACCCCACACACACCTTGAGCAATTTCCTTTAGATTATAATGTGCAGTCATGAAAACATATGTTAATATTAGCTATATTGCAAAAGAAAAGAGAAAGAAAATAAAATAAAAATTAATGCTTTGTTCTCTGTCCAAACTCCATCCATTTTTTCTATGGAGGTGAATACATTTTCATCAAAAGTCCTTAAAACTGTCTTGGATCATTATTGCTAAGAATACCTAAGCCATTCACATCTGATCATCTTATAATATTGCTGTTACTGTGTATACTGTTCTCACGGTGCTGCTCACTTCACTTTGGATCAGTTCATCTAAGTCTTCTTGGGTTTTTCTGAAAGCATCATGTTCATCATATATTATAGCAGAACAGTATCTCAATAAAATCATATACCTGTAATAGTAATGGAATCTGAAGATATTCTTGTATTGGCAAGCTAACAGGTACTTAGCACTTAGCTCCAAGCTCACGATTGTGTCAAGTATTAAGACCCAGAACTTGTGAATCCCACAGTGGGATGGACTTCCTGATGTAACAGGAAAGGGCTGGAACAGGGAGGAGCTAATACTTTATATAAGGAAAAGCACACTTCTTGGAGTAAGCTGCATGGAGGCTGAGAAGGAGAGGCCCAGGCTTGAGAAAGTGATTTTAATTTTGAAAATAGAGCTTATGGTGGTAGAACTTCTTCTGAGAGCCAGATGAAACTTCTGCTGAGAGCTTCCAAGAACCAGCTGGAGCTGCTGAAAACTTCTGAGGGCCAGCCAGAGCTGCCAAAGACTTCTGAGGGACAGCCAGAGCTGCCAGATGAAGTATGACTGTGGTGTCAGTACTTTGTCTGTCTGTTTTGGGTCTATGTTAATTTCACAGGAAGAAAGTGAATTGATGAGGATGCTGGCCATGTAAATGAATGTTATTGTGGCTTTGTTAAGCCATGTCTTCCCAGGAACAGAAACTGTGAAGGACTTGAGGTGGATTATACACTGCTAGCTTCAATATGGATTAGGAACTACACAGAGAGCTGGACAAGGAACTGGGAGCCATCTGCCTTTGAACTCAGGTGGCAATTGGTTAGATTCAGACAGGAGCTGGGACCATGGAAGAGGAACCATGGAAGTTGAGAGCCTGCCTCCAGCCAAGATGAAAAGACCTCTCCTTGGGTATTTAGTGCTGACTGATGAGATTGTAACTTATTTGTGACCTAGGGGTGGATGGCCTTTGTACTTTCCACTACCCCTTAAGAGGGTACTTAATAGTGACTTATATATTGTAACTTAATTTTAACCTAGGGGTGGATGGCCTTTGTATTTTGTGACTGACTAAATGAATGTACTTTGTTTAAGAAGGAAGACCTTCTGATTTAAGAGATTAAGACTGTGTGACCTAGGGGTGGACTTTGTGATTGACTAAATGAATGTACCTTGTTTAAAAGACAACTTTAACCCTTGTACTTTGTGAATGAGTTAAGGATTTACTAAATGAAGTACTTACTAAAAGAATGTTATCTTTTGTTTAAAACAATGTGACCACTTTGGTGAAAACTATGTGGCCATTTTAGTGATAAGTTGTGAAGTTATAACATTGTGAATGCTGTACTTTGATTTCTGTGACTGTTTTGTCTTAGTTTGTTACTGAATAAATAAAGAGTTCACTATACTGTGCAATCAGAACCTTGAAAAGCTGTTCATAGCAGCAGTCCACTGGAAAGCTTCATGTGTTTGGCTTTACAATACCACAACTTATTCAGTCATTATCAAATTGATGAGTATCCCCATGATTTCCACCACAAAATTCTTTGCCACCACAAGAAAAGATGTCATAAATATTTTTGAACATTTAAGTCCTTTTCCTTTCCTTTGATGTCTTCAGGATACACACCTGGTATTGCTGGGTCAAATAGCATATGCAGTTGTATAGCCCTTTGGGCATTGTTCCACATTACCTTTCAAATTGGTTCAATCAGTTTTCCACTCCACCAACAGTACATTAGAGTCTGAATTTTTCCAAATCCGCTTCAACATTAGTAATTTTCTTTTTCTATTGTATTAACCAATCTTATAGTTATGACATGGTACTCAGAGTTTTTAAATTTATATTTCTCTAGTTTTTAGTGATATAGAGAAAATTTTCATATCACTACAGATAGTTTAGATTTCTACTTCTGAAAATTGCCTATTCGTATCCTTTGACAATTTATTGAGGAATGATTTGTATTCCTATAAGTGTGAAATTCTGTATATATTTGAGAAAAGAGATCTTTATCAGAAAAATTTGCTATTTTTCACAGTTTCTTGTTTTCCTTCTAATTTTGGTTGCATTACATTGATTTTGTTTGTGCTAAGACTTTTTAATTTAATGTAATCAAAACTATCCATTTCACATCTTGCAATGCTTTTTATTTGTTTTGTCATAAATTCTTCCCTTATCCAAAGATTTGATAAGTAAACTACTCCATGCTCCCCCAATTTGTTTATGACATCACCCTTTATGTCTACATCATATAGCTATTTTGACCTTATCTTGGCATACAGTGTGAGATGCTGGTTTATACTTAGTTTCTGTGAAATGTTTTTCCAGTTTTCCCAGCAGTTTGTCAAATAGTGAGTTTTTGTCCCAAAAGCTTACATCTTTGGGTTGATCAAGCACCAGATTACAAAGGCCATTTATGACCATGTATTGTATACCTGATCTATGCTACTTATCTACCACTCTATTTCTTAATCAGGACTTGTTGTTTGCCATTCTGTAATATAGCTTGAGACCTCATACTGGTAAGCCATCTTCCTTCACATTTTTTGCCCATTGATTCCCTTGATATTCTTGATCTCTTGTTTCACATGAACTTTGGTATAATTTTCTCTAGCCCCATGAAACAATTTTTGATAGTTTGATTGTTATGGAACTAAGTAACTAAATTAGTTTATGGAAAATTATCCATTTTATTATATTGCTTCAGTCTGCCCATGAGCAATTAATATTTCTCCAATTGTTTAGATCTGACTTTATTGTATAAAAAGTATTTTATAAGCAGCAATCATCAAAACTATTTGTTACTGACTAAGAAATAGAGGCTTAGATCATTGGAATAGGATAGGCACACAAGACACAGTTGTTAATAATTATAGTAATCTACTGTTTGATAACCCAAAAGACCCCATTCTCCTGGTTAAGAACTCACTATTTGACAAAAAATGCTGGTAAAACTGGAAAATAGTACGGCAAAAACTGTGCATAGACCAATATCTGACACCATATACCAAAATAAAGTTCAATGGGTACAGGATTTAGATATAAAGACTGATACTACAAACAAATTAGGGGAGCAAGGACTAGTTTTGTCATATTTATGGAGAACAGATGGATTTATGACCAAACAAGAGATAGAGAACATTATGATATGCAAAATGGAGGATTTTGATTACATTAAATTGAAAAGGTTTTGCACAGACAAAGTCAATGAAACCAAGATTAGGAGGGAAGCAGAATATTGGAAAAGAATTTTTACAACTAGTGTCTCTGCTAAAGGCCTCCTTTCTAAAATATATAGAGAACTGAGTCAAATTTACAAGAATACAAGACATTCTCCAATTGATAAATGGTCAAAGGATATGAACAAGATGTATTCAAAGGAATAAATTAAAGGTATCTATAGTCATATGGAGAAATGCTCTAAATCACTATTGACGGAGAGATAAAAATCACAACTCTGAGGTAGCACATCACACATATCAGATTGGCTAATGTGACAAAATAGGAAAATGATAAATATTGGAGATGTGGGAAAATTAGAACAATAATGCATTGCTGGTGGAGTTGTGAATTGATCCAACCCGTCTGGAGAGCAATTTGGAACTATCCTCAAAGGGCTATAAAAATGTGCATACCCTATGATCCAGCAATACCACTTCTAGGGTTGTACCACAAAGAGATCATAAAAATGTGAAAGGGACCCACATGTGCAAAAATATTTATAGCAGCTCTTTTTATAGTGGCCAAGAACTAGAAATTGAGGGGGTGCCCATCAACTGGGGAATGGTTGAATAAGCTTTGTTATATGAATGCAATAGAATACTACTGTGCTATAAGAAATGATAAAGAGATGAAATTCAGAGAAATCAGGAAAGACTTATATGAACTGATGCTGAGTGAGGGGAGCAGAAGTAGGAAAGCACTGTACACATTAACAGCCACAGTATGTAATGACTAACTTTAATAGACTTAACTCTTCTCAGCAGTGCAAGGACCTAAAGCAATTTCAAAAGATTTATGATGGTAAATGCTATCCACATCCAGAAAAAGAAATATGGAGTCTGAATACAGATCAAAGCTGACTGTTTTCTTTTTTCCTTTTTTTGTTTTTCTTTCTCATAGTTACTGCCATTCATTCTAATTCTTCTATACGACATGACTGATGTGAAAATATGCTCAATAGGAATGTATATGTAGAACCTATATCAGATTGTATCCCATCTTGGGGAAGGGAGTGGAAAAAATTTAAAACTTATGGAAGTTAAAAACTTAGTTGAAAACTAAGAATAAATAAATTAACTTATAAAAAGTATTTTATAATTGCTTTCATATGGTTACTGGCTTTATCTTGGCAGGTAGACTTCCACGTATTTTCTATTGTAGACAGTTATTCTACAAGAATTTCTCTTTCCACATCTTGCTATTGGACTTTGTTGGTAATATAAAGAAATACTGATTGTTTCTGTAAGTTTATTTTTCTCCTGCAGCTGTGCTGAAGTTTTTAATTATTTCAACTAAAATTTTTTGGTGATTCACTAGTATTCTCTAAGAATACCATCATATCATCTAAAAAGTGGGATAATTTTGTTTCCTTATTGCTTATTCCAATTCTTTTCATTTCTTTTTCTTCTCTTATTACCATAGCTACTGTATCTAGGACTATACTGAATAATAGTGATGATAATGGTCATCCTTTCTTCACCCTGATCTTATTAGGAAGTGGTCCAACTCGTTGCTGATGGTTTTAGATAGATACTACTAATCATTTAAAAGAAAGTTTCAGAGGGGTTGGAGCCAAGATAGCAGAGAAAAGGCAGGGACTTGCCTGAGATCTCCCCTAAACCCTCTAAGTATAGGCAAAAAGTCACTCTAAACAAATCCTAGAGGAGCAGAACCCCCAAGAAAAGACAAAGTAAAACAAATTTCCAGCCCAAGACAACCTGGAAGGTAAACAGGAAAGGTCTGTTGCACCAGGCAGTACCAACATAGGGCCCTAGCAAACTGGTAGCAGGCTTCAGGGGATTGAATCACTGATATCTGTGGCAGTTTTGAGATTTCTTAACCTATAAATATCAAAGACAACTTTGAAAGTCAGTAGGAAAAGTCAGTGGGACATGGGTGAGAGAGGAGCTTGGTCCAGCCCTGACTCTAGCATGGTCCCAGCCCAAGTGAACCAGGAACAGGCCTTAGGAGTGACTGAATCAGCAGTGGTGGCAGTGGCAGCAATGGTGGCTGGTTCCAAAGGTCTAAGTCCACAGACAGTAAGAGGATCAAACAACTGGTCAGAAGAAGATTACATGGGTCTCTTTGCCAGTGCTGAAGCAGGACTCTGTTGCTTTGCCCGTACTTGGATCTGGGTGGCAGTCCAGGGGCTAGAAGGAGCATTAGCAAAATCAGGCTTGTGGCAGCAGTTGAGAGGGTACCCTCCTCACAGTTACACAGAGAAAAAAGAGTTTGTGGTCACTCACAGACCACAGCCCAGACCAGGAGATGAATAAACATCTCTTTTTAGAAGAAGTGAAAACTTATAGGTCCCTAGAAGGATCTCTGAAAACAGCAGCACAAAATCCCTGAAGCTTGGGATAGTTCATCCTCTACATTTAAAGCAGAACCCTACATTAACAAAGAGTTAAATAGTCAAATAATAGGCTGGTACAAAGAGCAAACAATGGAAAAAAAAAGTCAGACTTACTTTGCAGACAAGGAAAATCAAAGTATATGCTCAGAAGAAGCCAACAAAGTTGAAGACTCCAAGAAAAATATTTATTGGTCACATGCCATGGAAGAGTTCAAAAAGGATTTGGAAAATTGAGTAAAGAAAGTAGAGGTAAAATTAAGAAGAGAAATGAGAGTGATACAAGAAAATAATGAAAAATGAGTCAACAACTTGGTGGAGATCCAAAAAGAAATACTGAAGAAAATAACATCTTTTAAAAAAAAAAAATACACTAGACCAAATGGCAAAAAAGGTCCAGAGAGAGGATTCTGGGAAGATGGCGAAGCAGGTCAGAAAATTCCAAGTTCTCAAGATCTTCCCCCACAAAAGAGTTAAAATAGCATGTTAGGGTGAACAAAGAGTGGGTGTAGCAGCAAACACCCCAGCGTTCCCAGGGTGGCTGCCAGCACAGGTTCTTGAATCTGCTTTGATAAAGGAAAGCAACTCAAAATGGGTTAACAAGCTTACTTTAATCAGTCAAACATATATCGTTTACCTCGTTCAGGGGAAAAAGGTCAGCACCCCGAACTTCAAAGTATACAGGCAGAAGTATCAAGACAGAAACAGATTGAGTAGACAGCTTTCCAAACTGTCCAGCCATTACATCCATACCAAATCAACATCTGGGATTTTCAAAGCCGGGGGGCTCTGGACAACGGCTAGCCTAGAGTTTCATCAAATCACAGAACACTTCTCAAAGTGAGCCCCAAAACAAAGCTACACATCAGGGCTTATATAGCCTTCTCCTGGCTCAGAAAATGTAACAACCTTATTGACTCACTGGCCAATCAAGAAGTATCTGCTGAAAAACAAGCCTCCCACCCCAAGCTCCAGGTGCACTTTAGCCTAGGGGCAGGGAAGATCTTCAAAATTTACATTCCCATTACAGTGGGTGGAAATAAATAAGAACAGGGGCATATCTGAGGTTCTCCTGGGGACAATTTGAGAAGATCAGCAAGAAAAATCCCAGGACAAGATTTGATCACTGTGAAGAGTAAACACCTCCAGGCTAGTTTCCCTTTTAATAGCCTCTTTAACAACAAGTGACAAATGCTGGAGTTAGTTGGTTTGATAGGCTGTCTCGGCCTAAGCCACCAGAACTTTCACCCCCAAGATAGTGAGAGGAGTTAGGTGTTTGAGCCTGGCAAGATCAAGGGTACCTCTGCTAACCAGGAACACCAGATCCAGCTGTGCTGTGAAGAGAGGTGAGGACAAGAAGGAACCAGCACACCCCTGGTGAGTACAGAAGCAGTGGGGCAGAAAGCCTCTGGCTGTGGGCTCTTACAGGGGAACTAGAGGTTTGGTTTTGGTTTCTGGCTAAAGGAAAGAACCAAAGATCTGGGGCAAGAGGCACCTTCTCCCATACCCTAAGACTAGAGGTAACTGCAAATGGCTAAGCTATTACCACAAAAAACAAATATACAAACAAACAAAAAGAAAGGAAACAAAAACAAGCAAAGGAAAAAGAATCCAACTATAGAAACCTATTATGGGAATAGAGATTACTGGGGTTCATCTTCAGAGGAGAAAATTGAAGTAAAGAAACCCCCAAAGGTAATGTTAAATGTTCATCTGCCCAAAAAGAATTTATAGAAGACATTAAAAAAGACTTTAAATAACAAATGACAGGGATAGAGGAAAAACTAAAAAAGAAAATATGAATAATCCAAGAAAATTTTAGGAAGGGTATGAAAGGAAAGTCAACCAACTAGAAAAGGAGATCCAGAATCATAAGGAAGAAAATGACACCTTGAAAATTAGAATTGGGCAAAGTGAAGCCAGTGAAGTTATAAGAGATCAAGAAATTATCAAACAAAATATGAAAAAAGAAAAATAGAAGAGAAAGTGAAACATCTTCGAAGAAAAACAACAGATTTGGAGAATAGATCAAGAAGAGAAAATAGGAAAATAATTGGACTAACTGAAAGTTATGATAAAAAAAATATTGATACAGTGATACAAGAAATAATTAAAGAAAATTGTCTTGAAGCATTAGAACAAGAGGCAAAGCAGAACTATAAAAAATCCATTGATCACCACTTAAAAGAGATACTATGAGGAAAACTCATAGGAAGAGCATAGTCAAACTCCAAAATCCTCAGCTCAAGGAAAAATTATTAAAAGTATCAAGATTAAAACAATTAAAATATTATGGTGCCACAATTAGAATTATAGAGGACCTAGCAGCAGAAACATTAAAGGACTGCAGGTCTTGGAACACTACACATAGAAGAGCAGAAGAACTGGGGCTCCAGCCAAAAAATATCATATATATCTGCAAAAATATCATATATAACTGCAAAGTTAACTATTATCTTGGATGAAAAAATGGACGTTTAATAAACTCTCAAACTTTCAAGAATTTGTTAAAATACTGAACTTATTAGATGATTCAACATACAAGAACCAATATAAATATAAAGTACACAATAAAGACTGATTATAAAGGATCTATAAGGAGAGACTGCTTACTTTTTATATATGTAAAATGTAAAATTTATGTCTAAAACACTTATTAATAATTGGGTAGTTCATAAGAAAGATTGGGGAAAACCTGGGCATGATATGAATTTAAAAAGTAAAACCATTTAGGAACAACTAAAAAGAGTAAACATTTTATACAAATGAGGTGCAAGAAGGAAGAATTGATACATAGGAATTAGATGGGAAAGGAGGGCTGGTAGTTCTGGTAGCCTATTTTCATGGGGAATGGGTGTGAGAGAAAACAATATATGCATATTTAAAAGAATATAGAAGTCTTCTAAATTCAGAAGAAATAAAATGGTAGGAGTATAGGGAGGGGGAGAGGACAAGGGAGGAATCTTTAGAGGGGAGTATGAGAAAATAGGCAAAGAGAGGTACAGAAGGGTATTTATATTTATGGAAATGGGAGGGTAGGAGAGGCATCCTTGGAGGGGGGTAGGCAAATCATAGGAAAGGAAAGGTAGTGGGTAAAAATAAAGTAGAGGAGGAAGGAGGGATAGGAAACAAGAGATATGCATACACATAAAAACAAAGATCAGGAGTCGAATAGGTTTGGGAATGTATATGTCTATGTAGGTAAATATGTATTTGTGTATGTATAGATCTATAGCTATGGAGAAACATATCTAACATTTATTGTGGCCTTTTGTGGGTGGGAGTTGGCAGGAGAGGAAAAAAGAACAAAGTAAAAAAGTGCTGAGCAGAGAACAAAAGAAAACTCACAAGGAAGCAAAGAAAAGATGGACAATTCTCAACACAACAAATTTTATTTATCATATAGACTTCCATAAAAAGAAAATTTATTGTTACATATTTTGAATCCTCTCATGTTCTCTTATGCATATGACATGCTTTTATTTCTTTCTAACTTTGCATTTTGGTTCCAATATTTAAGTTCATGACATGTTTTTGTTTCTTTTTTTATTCCTATTTGTGTTCTGGCATTTCAGTCTAAAATAAAATTTTGGGGAAAATAAAGGTTCAAAAAGCCATGAGGAGAAGTATTCTTTAATAAGTAGAATTGACCAAATTAAAAAGAAGGTCCAAAATATCACTGAAGAAAATGATTACTTAAAAAACTAGCATGGAACTAATGGAAGCTAATGACTCTTTGAGAAATCAAGAAATTATTAAAACACAACCAAAAGAATGAAAAAATAGAAGACAATATGAAATATCTCATTGGAAAAACAACTGACCTGGAAAATAGGTCCAGGAGAGATAATTTAAAAATTGTTGGACTACCTGAAAGCCTTGATTAAAAAAAAGAGCCTAGACAGAGCAGCTGGATGGCAAAGTGAATAGAACACTGAAAGTCAGGAGGACCTGAGTTCAAATGTGAACTAGACACTTAACACTTACTAGCAGTGTGACCTTGGGCAAGTCACTTAACCCCAATTGCCCTGCCCCCCCTTCCAAAAAGCAAAAAAAAAAAAGGAGCCTAGACATCATCTCTCAAGAAATTATCAAGGAAAATTTCTCTGATAATCTAGAACCAGAGGGGAACCAGAGGGCAAAATAGAAATAGAAAGAATTCACCAATCACCTCTTGAAAGAGATCCCAGGGGTGGCCAGGTAGCACAGCGAGTAAGAGCACCAGCTCCAGTGTTGAGAAGACCTGGAGATCGAATCCCTGGCTCAGACATTTAGCACCCACCCAGAAACACCTGGCCATGTAACCTTGAGCAAGTTACTTAACCCCAATGGCTTAGGGGAGGCCAGGTGGCTCAGCGAGTAAGAGCACCGGCTCCAGTGTCGGGATGACCTGGATCAAATCCAGGCTCAGGTACTCAACACCACACCCAGAAACAACTGGCCGTGTAGCCTTGAGCAAGTTACTTAACCCCGATTGCTTTAAAAAAAAAAAAAAGAAAGATATCCCAAAAAGAAAACTCCTAGGAATATTATAGCCAAATTCCAGAGTCCCTAGGTCAAGGAGAAAATATTACAAGCAGTCAGGAAGAAACAATTTGAGTATTGTGGAAACACAATCAGGATAATACAATATCTAGCAGCTTCTACATTAAGGAATCAAAGGGTTTAGAATATGATATTCCAGAAGTCAAAGGAGCTAGGATTAAAACCAAGAATCACCTATCCAGCAAAACTGAGTTTAGTACTTCAGGGGAAAATATGGTCATTCAATGAAATAAAGGACTTTCAAGCATTCTTGATGAAAAGACCAGAGCTGAACAGAAAATTGGACTTTCAAATACAAGAAGCAAGAGAAGGATGAAAAGGTAAACAGGAAAGAGAAATCATAAAGAATTTATTAAAGTTGAACTATTTACATTCCTACATAGAAAGACTAAATTTGTAACTCATGAAACTTTTCTCAGTATGAGGATAGTTGAAGGGATTATATATGTATGTATGTATATATACATATATATAGGTGGGTGTATGTATTTATGCATGTGTATATGTATGTACATGTATACATAGACAGAGGGCACAGGGTGAATTGAATGTGAAGGTATAATATCAAAAAGTAAAATAAAGAGGTGAGAGAGGAATAAATTGGGAGGAGAGGAGGAGAGATAGAATGGGGCAGATTATCTCAAATATAGGAGCTCAGGAGAAGGCTGTTACAAAGGAGGGGAAGAGCAGGAAGGTGAAAGGGAAAGAGTCAACTTTATTCACATTGGATTTGGCTTAAAGAGGGAAAAATATACACACTTAATTGGATATTTTACCCTACAGCAAAGTGGGGATGGGGAAGGGGATAAAATGGGGGATGACAGAAGGGAGGGCAGGTTGGGGCAGATGGTAGCTAGAAGCAAAAACTTTTGAAAAGGAACAGGGTCAAAGGAGAAAATAAAATAAAAGGGGGGCAGAATAGGGTGGAGGGGAATATAGTTAGTCTTTCACAATATGACTATTATGGAAATGTTTTGCGTTGCTACACATGTATAATCTATATTGAATTTCTTGTCTTCTTGGTGGGAGTGGGTGAGGAGGGGAGAAGGGAGACAATCTGGAACTCAAAGCTTAAAAATAAATGTTAAAAAATTTTAATTGTTTTTTACATGCAACTGGGAAATAAGATATACAGGCAATGGGGTACAGAAATTCATCTTGCCCTACAAGAAAGTAAGGGGGATTAGGAAGGATAGGGCAGATTGGGGGAAGAGGTATTCATTATGCTTGCCATCTTGGGGTGGGGGGTAGGGGAGAGATGGGAAGAAAATATGTAATTCAAAATCTTTGGGAAATGAATGTTGAAAACTAAAAAGAAATTTAAAAAATTAAAAAGAAATTGAAATGAACATCAATTGGGGAATGCCTGAATAAATTGTAATAAGCAATTATGATGCAATACTATTTTTTTTAGTTGAATTGATGTCTGATTTGATTTTCTTTTTTATCAAATGCTTTATTAACTTCTAGTTTGCATCATTCATTTCCACAAGATTTTGAGTTACAAATTTTCTTCCTTGTTTCCCCTACCCACCATCCCAAAATAGCAATCCCACTGAATATCCCCTCCTCTAATCTGCTCTCTCCCATATCTACTCCCATACCCCCTCCAACTTTCCAGTAGGTGGATCTCTATGCCCCTGTATATCTTATTTCCCATTTACATGTAAAATAATATTGATAATAGTATACATATATATATATATATATATATATATATGTATATATACATATTCATTCCCTTCCTCCCTTGTCACCCACCCTTACTGGGAAGATAAGCAATACAATATAGGTTGTACATGTGTAACTATGCAAAACATTTCCATACTAGATATATTGTAAAAGACTGACTAATATCCTCTTATCCCACCTCCTACTTGTTCTATTCTCTACTTTGATCCTGTCCATTTTCAAAAGTGGTGCTTCCTACTTCCTTCCCCCCCAGCCTGCCCTCCCTTCCATCATCCCCCCTCTCATTCCCTTCCCCCCTACTCTCCTGTAGGGTGAGACACCATATTTAGTGTTTATGTCATTCCCTCCCTAAGCCAAATTCAATGAGAATAAGGTTGACCCATTCCCTTTTGACTTCCTGTTCTTCCCCTCCTTTGTAACCATTTTCCCTTACCTCTTCTATATGAGATAGTTTGCCCCAATCTGTCTCTCCCTATCTCCTCTCATTATATTTCTCTCTCACATCTTAATTTCTTCTTTTATGTATCATCCCTTCCCATTAAACTGGTCCTTTGCCCTCTATCTATGTATACCTGTAAACATATATACACACATTGACATATGTATTCATATGCCCACATACCCTCCTATATATACATATATGTATGTGTGTATATATACATACATGTATATACATTTCTATTCCCTCCAATTATTTTCATACTGAGAAAAGTTTCATAAGTTACAATTATTGTTTTTCCACGTAGGAATGGAAATAGTTCAATTTTGATAAGTTCCTTATGATTTCTCTTCCCTGTTTACCTTCTCAAGCTTCTCTTGCTTCTTGTATCTGGATGTTAAATTTTCTATTCAACTGTGGTTTTTTTTTCATCAAGAATGCTTGAAAGTCATCTATTCCACTAAATTACAGTGTTTTCCCCTGAAACATGATACTCAGTTTTGCTGGGTAGGTGATTCTTGGTTTTAATCCCAGCTCAGGGTAGAAGCTGCTAGATCCTGTGTTATACTGATTGTGTTTCCACAATATTGAATACCACAGTATTCAAATTGTTTCTTCCTGGCTGCTTATAATATTTTCTCCTTGATCTGGGAATTCTGGAATCTGGCTATAATATTCCTAGGAGTTTTCTTTTTGGGATCTTTTCCAGGAGGTGATTAGTGGATTATTTCAACCTCTATTTTCCCCTCTGGTTTTAAAACATCAGGGCAATTTTACCTTGAGAATTTCTTGAAGAATGATTTCTAGGTTCTTTTTTTGATCATGGCTTTCCAGTAGTCCAATAATTTTTAAATTATCTCCCCTGTATCTATTTTCCAGGTCAGTGGTTTTTCCAATGAGATATTTCACATTGCCTTCTATTTTTTCATTTTTTTTGGATCTGTTTAATAGTATCTTGATTTCTCATAAGGTCACTAGCTTCCATTTGCTCCAATCTAATTCTGAAGGAATGATTCTCTTCAGTGAGCTTTTGAGATTCTTTTTCCATCTGGCAAATTCAGCTTTTTAAGGCATTCTTCTCCTCATTGCCTTTTTGAGCCTCTTTTGCCATTTGAGTTGGTCTGTTTTTTAAGGTATTATTTTCTTCAGTCAGGTTGTTGACTCTCATTTCATAATTTTCTTGCATCATTCTCATTTCTCTTCCCAATTTTTCCTCCACTTCTCTTATTTGGTTTTCAAAATCCTTTTTAAGCTTCTCTGTGGCTTGTAACCAGCTTGTACTTTTCTTGGAAGCTTTTGGTGCAGGAGTTCTGACCACACTGTCTTCCTCATGTTCCATGCTTTTATCCTTTTTGTCCCCAAAATAGGAGTCTAATGTTGTGTTTCTCTGTTTGCTTTGCTTCCCTCATTTACCCATGCTGCCACTCAGTTACTTGACTGTTGGGCTTTTTGTCACAGTAGGACTCTGCCACCAGATAGGGGAGCTTTGTAGCAAACACTGGGGTTTTCTTAGCTGCTGAAGGTTTGGTGCCCTGTCTGAAGCCTCCACACACTCTGGCAAGCTGGTCACACACCCTAGAACCTCCACCCTAGACCACAATCCAGATCCAAGAAGATTAAAGTAAGTGTGATTACCCCTCAGACTGGTCGGTTGGTCCCCTGCAGGCCAGGAGTTGAAGCTGCCATGTGGCGGTGGCTGCATGGCCATGGTGCTTCAGCAGCTTCTCCCTCCAGGGAATAAATGCTAGACCACGCTCCCAAGCTACCAGATCCCAAAGTCCACACTGCACTGACCTCTCACTTTGTCCTTAGCATCTATGTGTTGATAATTCTGGAAACCACCACAGCTGATCATGATCTGAAGTCCCTCCAGCTAGCACAGGGCTGGGGTAGGCTCCCAGAGCACTGCACTGCCTGTTCCCTCTTGGTCTGCCAGTCTGTCTTCAGTGGCAGGTTAGCTTCTCTGTGTCTTTTGTGGGTTCTGTAACTCTAAAGTTTGTTTAGAGTCACCTTTTACATGAATTCGAGGTGGTGGGAGCCAGAGTCCAGTGAAAGTCCTGTTTCTACACTGCCATCTTGACTCTGCCCTGATGCAATACTATTGTATTATAAGAAATGATGAGCATGATGCTCTCAGAAAAAAAAAAAAACTAGAAACACTTGCATTGGTCAATGTAATGTGAAATGTATTGGGTACAAAGTAACAGTAATAGTGTACCATGATTGGTTGTGAATGACTTAGCTATTCTCAGCAATAAAATGATCCATGACAACTCTGAAAGGCTTAAAATGAAAAATGCTATCCATCCCCAGAGAAGTAACTAATGGTGTTTGAATTTAGATTGAAGAAACTTTTTTTTCACTTTATTTTTCTTGATATTTTTCTCTGTTTTCTTTCACAATATGACTATTGTGGATATGTTTTGCATGATTATAAATATATAACCTATACAGAATTGCTTCCCTTCTCAGTGTGGGGAGAGGGGAGGAGTAAGGAGGGAGACAGAAAGAGAATTTGAAACTCAAACTTTTCAAAACAAATGTTAAAAATTGTTTTTTTATATTCAACTGGGGAAAAATTAAATACTAAATAAATGTAAAAAATAAAAAGAAAGCTCCATTTATTTCCCTACCTTCCAATATTTTAATAGGAATGAATGCAGTGTTTTATCCAAAACTTTTTCTGCAACTATTGAGATATTGACATCATTTTCTGTTGTTTTTGTTATTCATTTGGTTAACTGTGCTAATAGTTTTCCTAATATGGAACCAGTTCTATATTCCTGGTATAAATCTAACCTTGTTATAGGTGTTCTGGGCACAACTACCACTTTGGTGCCATAGACCTCTTCTGCTGACCTCCTAAGTTGCTCTGGGCTGGTAAATTGTTTTACCCCATCTTTTTTGCTACTTCTATGGCACCAGAATTTTATTTGAGGTGTTATTTTAAAGTTGTTTGGAAGGGAATTGGGGAGAGATCAGGCAAGTTCCTATCTTTACTTGGCCATCTTTGCTCCTGAGGGTTCAATGTCTTTTCTGATATGTCCTTTTATGGACATATTTAGGACATGTTTAGGACCGGTCCTAAACAAAGTTCACTATTGAATGTAGCATCTGAGCTAGACAGGTGAATATGCTGTAGGATCAGGTGGTTAGTTACTAGTCTGGAGCAGCTTTTCACCTAATACAGAATCTCAAGTGGGTTGGTTATCCACTGGACACTCAGCTGGGCTATTCTGCTCTTCAACTGGTATTGCTCCTAGATGGAAAAATAGTCTCCACAACTTCACATTTTAGGATGAACTGAGGCCTACAGCTGGTGTAGTTTCATGCTCTTTCAAAAAGACCAAAGACCCTTAACCTAGGATAGGCATAAGAATCTCCATGACTTCTCTCTCAGGTGA
Source organism: Petaurus breviceps papuanus (assembly GCF_028583685.1). Classification (NCBI taxonomy): domain Eukaryota; kingdom Metazoa; phylum Chordata; class Mammalia; order Diprotodontia; family Petauridae; genus Petaurus; species Petaurus breviceps. The sequence continues at coordinate 10,453,454 of NW_027187316.1, forward strand.
GTTCTGAGGATTTTTCCCCTCCCTGAGAGTGGGTGTCTGTGCAAAGAGGTATACTTTAGCCTTTTCTTTGAATACCCTGGATAAGCGTTGGGTCTCCTCAGTGAGACACAGCATTCTGACTAATGAATGTGTATTGCCTTATTGAATAGTTTGTGATGAACATGAAGTATGCTTCCCAAATCATCATCTCTGCAGAATACAACCATCTGCCCCATCACCACCAAACAATTATGAGTAGTTATGAAATTGGCACAGGTAGATAAAGTAGAAAGCACCCACATTCTCAAGCCTTTAAAATAGAACAGGCTACCTCAGGCAAAGGTCTTCCTCTCCCCACTCACAGCAACTACTCAGCATCCAGGAAGTGTGCTCCTAGCAGCTCCGAACCCTGACAGTACTCGGCAGGAGTCCTTAGCAGAAATTCTGGCTGGCTCAAAAAGGGGTTCGCGCCTCCACCTCCACCTCAGACTGCCGCTGCCGCCGTCGCCCCCACTGCTAGCCACTGCTAGCCACTGCAGGAAACTCTAGCTTGGCTTCTGCTTCCTCTTGCCCCACCCCTTCCTGCTACATCAGTAAATCCAATGGGGCATGGAAGATCTTTAAATCCCATAATCCTTACATTCGGCCCCAAAATCTTTCATGTCCCTTACTTGGCAAAAATACATTAGGAATAACTAGTGTCAACAGAATTTCACAACAATATAACAAGGATAGAACACAATAAACACAGAAAACCATATTTTAGGGTGGGGCTTGAGCACAAGCTCCCCATCATTCCCCCCACCCTGAACAAATGGGACCCCAAAATCTTGTGGTAAGGGGCAAAGGTCTCTTTTTCCATGGCTACTTGCTGCTGAAATTGGATGTAGAGCTGTCCCTGTCCCAAGGGGTCCCATTTGAGAGGTCAGTTCTTAATATGCTTGATGCCAGGTCCAAGTGTGACACGTCACAGTTGCAGACAGGGGGTGACATCCAGCTTAAGATATCAGGCATCTACAGGTGGAGGGTACCAAGCCTGAGGAAACAAATCTAGCAAACAAGGTGAACAGACAAAAAGTCAAGAAGAAGCAAAGAGACAATAACCAGACTATTGTAGCCTCACTCACGGTAGAATAAATGAGTTAAGGGTACAATTTTGTAATCATCTTCTCCAGAATAAACAATAGTTACAGTGTTATCCCTCCTATGTGCTATAATCTCTGCAGCCTTTGGAACATCATCTGGCTTCCGTTTTACCCATACTTTAGCTCCTGATTTTATTCTATCAGTAGAACCAAATCCTTCAGTTCCTCTGACAGTTATTTTGGAAAGAGGGTCAGTTTTTACAAGTGGTATTGTTTTACAAGGAATGATAATCACTTGAACTATCCTATCATTTTTATGAATCTGTATGGGCCCTTCGCCTAAATTATGGAATGTTACAACAATTTCTCCTTCATAATTAGAGTCTATTTCTCCAGCCAATACATGTATTCCTTGAGCTGCTAATCCTGATTTGGGTAAAATCTGTCCAAAGTGATTTTTAGGGATTCTTATGCATATCCCAGTGGAGATTTTTCTTATTTCTTTTCTGTCCAAACAAAAGTCCTCTAAACAATGTAAATCATACACCACCGAACCAGGTGTTCCTGGGTACGGTGCTGGGACATCTGGCCTCAAGGTAAAACACTCAATATTTGGGATCTTATGTGTTTGTTGTTTTCTAATTTGCAGATTTGGGGTCATCATTCTGGCTAGAGGTGTACTTCCTCCCAATGGTCTATTATTCAAATTATGTAAAGCCATGAACAAATTATCCTTCCAATGTAGATATGAATTATTGGAACTTAACTTCAGTAATCCATTCATTCTTTCAATTAACCCAGATGCTTCTGGATAATATGGAATATGATATATCCATTGTATATTGTTTAGTATACAATACTTCTTCATTTCATTGCCTTTGAAATGTGACCCATTGTCACTTTGAATCTGCATTAGGGTTCCATAATATAGACTTATGAGATCTAGAGTTTTACAAGTGTTTTTCTGGGTTGCATTCTTATAAGGACAAGCCACTAGTACACCTGAATAGGTGTCAACACAAGTACATATAAATCTGCATCCTTTATCTAGTGGTAGTGGACCAATATAACCTATTTGCCAGATTTGGGCTAGGACTTTTCCTCTTGCTATCTCTCCAGTTACTACCTGAGGAACAATTTCCTCCTTTTCCAGTTGACATATATGACATTCTTCTGCTATCTGTTTTAACAGTGAATGAGAGATACTAATATCTCAATCTTGTGCCCACTGGTGTGTGGCCTGGACCCCCAAATGGCCTGCTGTTTGGTGGATCCATTTTGCTAATACTGGATCATCAGTTGTTGTCAAAGTAGGGACAATATGTTCAGTAGCAATCTTTGCCAGTCAATCAGCATGAGCATTGTATTCACGTTCTGGCATGGTGAGGGCCACATGAACATCTACATGAAAAACTGACAAGTCAGTGACCAAAGACATGTTCCAGATATCTTTCCACAATTCTTTGCCCCAGACTTGTTTTCCATGAATTTCCCAATTTTCATTTTTCCACATGGGCATCCATGTAGCTAACCTATTAGCTACTGCCCATGAATCAGTGAATATATGACACTGTCCTCCTTGTTCTATTTTGATGGCTTGATATACTGCCATAAGTTCAGCATATTGGCTATTTGCACCTATCCCAGTACTTTCCAAAGTCCTTCTAGTACATGGGCTATAGGCCACTGCTTTCCAATGTCTTTTTTGGCCCAAATATTTTGCTGTCCCATCAGTAAACCATGCATGTCTCTTTTGTTCCTCAGTTAATACATCATATCCCTCATTCCATTTTACAGTGGACTGTACCAACTGTTGCTTTAGCTCAGGGAGTGTGTCATTCCTCTCAATTTCTATGTTTTCTACAAATTCATGTAGAGCAGAGACTCCACTTTTGCCTGTTTTCACCCTATTTTGAATATACCACTTCCATTTGATGATACTAGCCTCTTGGGCATGTCCAATTCTGTGAGAAGCTGGGGTACTCATTACCCAGGTCATAATTGGGATTCCAGGTCTTAATATCACTTCATGGCCCAGAGTCAGTTGTTCAGTCTCCACCAAAGCCCAATATGCAGCTAACAACTGCTTTTCCAAATGTGTATACTGGACTCCAGATGAAGGGAGTTTCCTACACCAAAATCCCAAAGGTACATTTCGGCTTTGTTGTTTTTGCCATAAGCTCCAGTTTGCATAATCATCTTGTACAATCACTTGCAATTCCACTGGACCATTTTGCATGGGCCACAAATCTAGGGCCAATTGTATGGCAGCCTTGGTTTCTTCAAAAGCTTTACTCTGCTCAAGTCCCCAATAGAATTCATATTTCTTCTGTGTGACTCTATATAAAGGTTTTAAAATCTGTCCCAAATATGGAATGTGGTGCCTCCAGTATCCAAACAATCCTATAAACTTTTGGGCCTCCTTATTATTGGTAGGGGTAGGAAAATCCTGAATCTTTTGTCGGGCTTGAGGAAGAATCTCCTGTAGCCCCTTGTTCCATTGTATATCCAAAAATTTCACATTTTGAGCTGGTCCTTGAACCTTTGCAGGGTTAATTTCCCACCCTTTACTTTTCACATGCTCAATTAGAAGGGTCAAACTCCTTTCCACTTCTTTTGCATCTTTTCCCTGTATCATGATATCATCAATGTAGTGGGTAAGCTGTAACCAGGCAGCTTTAATTCATCCAACTGTTCAGCCACAATCCTGTGACAAATAGTGGGGCTATGTATGTACCCTTGTGGCAAGCTAGTAAAAGTATATTGTCTACCCTGCCAAGTGAAAGCGAATTGGTCCCATTGTTTAGGGTCTATTGGGATAGTGAAGAAGGAATTTGCCAAGTCAATAACTGCATACGAAGTCCCATCATATTTCTGGATCCTTTCTATTAAGGTGATGGTATCTGGAACAGCAGCATACAAAGAAGGAGTCACCTTATTCAACTGTCTATAATCCACAGTCATTCTCCATGTCCCATCTGATTTTCTTACTGGCCAGACAGTATTATTCCATCTTGTGGTTGTAGGGAGTAACACTCCTGCTTCAACATATTCCTTTATAGTAGTGGTAATTTCATCTTGCCCACCTTGCACACGATACTGTTTTAAAGTAATTACTTCAGAAGGTTCAGGTAAAGTGATTGGGTCCATTTTTATTTTTCCCATTAAAACTGTACTAATTTCTATCTTCCTTGCAGCAAATTGGTATTTCCCTTCAGGTAAATTCAGAGTCATGACTCTCAATATATCTATTCCAATGATGTATTCAGGAATGGGTACAACAACCACAGTATATTCTTTCTTAGGTAACTGCCCAATTTTCATTGTTATTTTAACTTGTCTGGCTGATATTTCAGCCCCTCCTAGACCTGTGATGGTAATAGGAGTTCCATGTTTAAACTTATCAGGGTTTCCATAGATAAGTGTGGCCTCAGCCCCAGTATCCAGCAGTGCCCTAGTCATAGTAGTTGATCCATTCTTCCAATATATTGTTAAACCAATAGGGGGTCTGCAATCTCTTTTGTATATTTCTTTAATCTGGGCTGGGGCTTGGCCTATCTCCTATTCTTTCTGAAGGTGGGGAAAACTCAGATACAAAAATTCAGATTCAGGAGTACCTGCAGGGGTGGTTCCTGCTTCCCTATTCATTCTAATGCTAAATACCTTTTCTTGGTACAACTTATGCAGCTCTTTAGTTGGAATACCATCTATTCTTCTAAAGTCCACCCTTGCTCTTAATAGAGCAATAAACAGTTCCCTTCTTGTTGGTCTATTTTGTCTCTGTATCCTCTGGCTGTTTACTCTTCTCTCTTGAGGCAATTTGTCTTTTTCCCATTCCCCTAGGTCACTTAATTATAAAATCTTATCCAGCACCTCTAAAAGAGGGTGCCCTATTTATCCAATTAATAGTCAGAATTAGGTGCTTATAGGCAGGAGGAGCCATCTTCACTATGATATTTCTATGAGGAACTCCTAGGGGGGTATCATAATATGCATTTGCATTTCCAATCATGATAGCAGTTTTCATTACCTCCTCCTTTAGCTTTCTCATACAGTCTCTAAGTGAGTACCAGGGTCTGTCTCCCCTAGGCCACATAGAGTCAGTAGGATATTGCTTTTTGCATCCCTCTACAGCTAAAGCTAACAGATTAGTTTTGTTGTTACCTCCTTGAATATGGTGATCCCTAAAAGCTTGGTGTACAAAAGGAATCTGACTGATACTTATAAATTTTAAGCAGTCCTCACTGTCCAGTGTTATTCCTCCGGCACCTTCATCAGTGATTCTTACTATCCAAGACACTAAAGACTCCCCCATTCTTTGGGTGAATCTACTCAATATATCAGTGATCTCCTGTTGAGTGAAATACTCAATTATCTCCCTGGACTCTGTTTTGCCTTGGTGGTTCTCCTGTCTTCTTCGTATGGGGAGAGCTTCTACATTAGAAGACTCCTCATCTAACCTTGCTCCATTCTCCCCACACACATTCTCCTGGAAGCTGTCAGGGCAACTCTGCCCAGCCTTTACAAAAGCTGCATAAACATTCCTTCTGCTAGTTTTTTGCTTCCTTTTAGCTATATGAACAGTAGCTTGTTCCTGGACCACATGAGTCCCTCTAGTTTGCCCTTCTGAATGCCATGACACAGAAGAACCCTCAGGCAAACCAGCTGACTCCCTAGCCATCCAAGCTCTTTCCTCCAGCAGCTTATCCCTACTTTTACACATAAGGTGATAACTTGTTAGCAGGACCCAGCCTCTCCTGCACACTCCTGCCAGTTCTTTGCCTGGTTCTATGGGTATTCCTTGCAAACATCTTTCCAAATCTCCAGGTTCTCCCTCTTTTATCCTTGGTTCCCAGTTTTCACAGGGCCCTGTGCTTTTGGCCCATTCTCTGGCTAGAGAGGAATAAGGAAAATCCTCCCATCCTGGAATAACCATTTCTCCCTCTAAATCCCTACTGTTTCCAAATAGAGGCCTGACATTTTGTGATCCCATCCTGGTCGCCAAATGTATCAGCAATGCCATATTCACAATGCCTATGGAAATTACAGATATGCTGATATAATTATCCATCACAAAATACATCAGGCTTGCCATATGGGGGAATAAGCTAGAAAATTTATTAAAATACCAAAAGACTGAGTCCCAAAACCAGAAAGTCAAAGCCATCAGAGTAGTTATGAAATTGGCACAGGTAGATAAAGTAGAAAGCACCCACATTCTCAAGCCTTTAAAACAGAACAGGCTACCTCAGGTAAAAGTCTTTCTCTCCCCACTCACAGCAACTACTCAGCATCCAGGAAGCATGCTTCTAGCAGCTCCGGACCCTGGCAGTCCTCAGCAGGAGTCCTTAGCAGAAATTCTGGCTGGCTCAAAAAGGGGTTCGCGCCTCCACCTCCACCTCAGACTACCGCTGCCACCATCACCGCCACTGCAGGAAACTCTAGCTTGGCTTCTGCTTTCTCTTGCCCCACCCCTTCCTGTTACGTCAGCAAGTCCAATGTGGCATGGAAGATCTTTAAATCCCATAACCCTTACAGCCACTGAAAGAAGCTGCTAACTTCTGTTGAAATGTGAACACTCCTGAAAGACAGAACTTTAAAATGTTGTTACTGAACATGAAAAAGTGGCTTTGGCAATCTGAGAATGAGTAGTTTGAAATCCAGAGGTAGGAACATATGAAGATCCATTCTTTCTCCCTTCCAAGTTCCCGGCCATTGGGGTATTTATTTTCATGGTGGCAGTCAGATTATCATTTTCAACACTGGCATTTGACTAAGACTCCAGGGAATCAGTCTCTATGGATAGAGGCAAGGGTTACCAGTACAGTAAAATCATCCATCAACAAGGAAGGAAGGAAGAGGTTGTTCCTTTGAGTTAAGGTTATCTTGTGGCCATTCCCCAAGAAAAGAGATAGAGGAGCATCTAGGCATAGACTGAATTGGGTTTTGCAGGGTTTTTCCCTTTATTTGGCATTATTTTAATTGCTTAGAACAATCTAAAACAGAGATGGGGAACCCGTAGCCTTAAGGCTACATGTGACTTTCTCGGTCCTCGAGTGCAGCCCTTTGACTGAATTCAAACTTCAAATCCAAACAACAAATAATTGTTCTGTGATCATTTATCCACCTGGGGGAAAAATAAATACTAAATAAATACAAAAAAATAAAAAGAAAACTCCATTTATTTCTCTGCTTTCCAATATTTTAATAGGAATGAATGCAGTATTTTGTCTAAAACTTTTTCTGTAATATTGAGATAATGACATCATTTTATGTTATTTTTGTTATTGATATGGTCAATGAACCAATTCACATTTTTCTTGGAGACTTTTTATGTAGGAGCTTTGACTTTGTTGTCATGTTCTGGTTGTATATTTTGATCTTCTTTGTCTCCAAAGTAAGATTCTATACTCCGAGGGTTTTTTTTTTACACTGCTTGCTCATCTTCCCAGCCAAATACTTGACTTTCTAACTCTTTGTCAAGTTATGACTCTACTTCCAGTGGGGGTGGGGGGAGGAGTGGGTTTACTGTCCCAGGCTGCAGAGATTTTGTATCAGTTGCTTGATCCCCCACCATCTGTAGGATCAGAGCTCCAGAAATAGTCAGTACTGTTGTTGCTCCTGCTGCTGCCTCTGCCTCCACCTCCACCTCCATTGTCCTGGGGCTGGGGCTAGAAGCCAGTAGAATGATGTTCCTCTTTCAGCCAGGTCCCACAGAATTTTTCCACTGACCTTCTGTGCTGTCTTTGATGTTTGTGGGTTGAGAAGTCTGGAAACTGCCACAGCTGCCAGTGATTCAGTCCCTTTGACCTGCTCTGGTTCATTTGTACCAGCATGGTCCATACTGTACTGTGTTCTGCTCCCATTCTGGTGCAATAAATCCATTCTATCAAACTTCCAGGTTGTCTTGGGCTGGAGACTTATTTCACTCTGTCATTTTGTAGGTTCTGCAGCTCCAGAATTTGTTTAGAGTAATTTCCTATGGGTATTTGCTGGGATTTGGTGGAGATGTAAAGCAAGTCCCTCCTTTTACTCTACCATCTTGGCTCCACCCCACCCTCTCTTTTTTCTGCTCATTTTTCTGTGTTGCCCTTGCCTCTTAGAATGTAAGCTTCTTAAAGTAAGGAGTTTACATTCTTTACTGTCTTTGTGTTTGTTTTTGTATCCTGAGTACTGAATTCCTGTTATATTGTAAGATTTTAATGAATTCTTGTGGCCAGCCTGCTGCTCTATCTAGCCAACCTTCTTAGAAAATACTACCTGCTGTCTACCTAGAGATTTCATTTGGCACAATTTTCCAAAGTTAAGTATCATTAATCTTGTTTTAGAGGAGGGGTAGAGAACCTGTTCTAATAACAGCTGCGCAAAAGTCCAGAAATTTGGGACATGGCACTCTCCACTCTGGAAGCAGAGTTCTATCATAGCAAAAAGCTAAAAAGTCAAGTAATTGGCTGGGAAAATGAGCAAACAAAGGACAATACATGAGTCTACAGAATCGTTCTTTGGTGACAAAGAAGATCAAAACATAGAACCAGAAGAAGACAACATAGTCAAAACTTCTGTATCAAAAGCCTACAAGAAAATCAAGAATTCATGGCAGGTCATGGAGGAGCTCAAGAAGCATTTTTGAAAATCAAGTAAGAGAAAGATAGGAAAAATTGGAGTGAGAAATGAGAGTGATGAGAGAAAATAATGAAAAATGAGTCAATAGTCTGCTAAAGAAGACCCCCCCAGATACTGAAGAAAATAACATCTTAAAAAATAGACTAACTCAAATGCCAAAATAGTTCCAAAAAGCCAATGAGGAGAAAAATGCCTTAAAACAGATTTAAAAGAGTGAAAAAATAGAAGACAATGTAAAAATCTATCATTGGAAAAACCACTGACCTGGAAAATAGATCCAGGAAAGATAATTTTTAAATTATTGGACTACCTGAAGAGTCTGGACGTGGTTTTTCAAGAAATTTTCAGGGGAAAATGCCCTGATATTCTAGAAACAGAGGGTAAAATAGAAATGGAAAGAATTTGCCAATCACCTCTTGAAAGAGATTCCAAAAAGAAAGCTCCTAGGGTTATTGTAGTAAAACTCCAGAGTTCCCGAGTCAAGGAGAAAATATTACATTCAATCAGGAAGAAACAATTTGAGTATCGTGGAAACACAATCAGGATAATACAATATCTAGTGGCTTCTACATTAAGGGGTCCAAAGGCTTGGAATATGATATTCTGGAGGCCAAAGGAGGTAGGATTAACACCAAGAATCACCTGTCCAGGAAAACTGAGTATAATACTTTAGGGGAAAATATGGATATTTAATGAAACAGAGGACTTTCAAGCATTCTTGATGAAAAGAGCAGAGCTGAACAGAAAATTTGACTTCCAAGTACAAGAATCAAGAGAAGCATGAAATGGTAAACAAGAAAGAGAAATCATAAAGAAATAATTAATGTTGAACGGTATACATTCCTACATGGAAAGATGACATTTGTAACTCATGAGACTTTTCTTAGTGTTAGGATAATTGAAGGGAATACACATATATGTGTATATGGGCACGTGTATGTATTTATATAAGTGTATGTGTGCATATGTACACATAGAGGGCACAAGGTGAGCTCAATATGAAGGGATGATATCTAAAAAATAAAATTAAGAGGTGAGAGAGGAATATATTGGGAGGAGAAAGGAAGACATAGAATAGAATAAATTATCTCATATAAAAGAGTCAAGAGAAAGCTGTTACAATGGAGGGGAAGAGAAGGGAGGTGAAAGGGAATGATTCAACCTCACTCTCACTGGATTTGGCTTAAGGAGGGAATAACATACACACTCAATTAGGTGTCAACCTATAGGAAAATAGGAAGGAAGGGAATCAGAGGGCGCATGATAGAAGGGAAGGCGGATTGGGGAAGGGGTACACAGAAGCAAACACTTTTGCAAAAGGATAATGTCTGAGAGAGACAGGCCAGGATGCCAAGCCTTCGATGAGCAGAGAGAGGCAGGCCAAGACAAGGCCTGATCAATGCAGCGAGTTATCCCAACAACCACAAGGGCCATTACCAGGCCTATCAATGAAGGGCTGGGACTGGACAGAGCAAGGTAAGAATCAAATGCAGGGCCCTTGGCAGGGTCAGCAAATACTCCTGGGACTACCAATTCATAATCCAGAAATTTTAAAAGCCCCTCTCTGGACCTCCAGGGACCAGGATGACAGAGTGAACCCTGGCTGCTCCAAACCCCGCCCCCTCTGAAAACAGAGTAATTATTGCCCCAGGGCAAAACCCTAAACAGTAAAGGCTTGGGAACCCTAGAGGAAGGATGTGGCTAGGGTTCTGCCTCAAAATGGGTAGAAACCAGACTGCAAAGACAAAGACTCTGGAGTCCTACTATCATCAAAGGGAGGAACCAAAGAGTGAATGTAAATAGGAATTGTTTCTGCTTTGGCCAGAAACCCTGAGGGTCTTCCCTTCTCAGATTCATTTTTTTTCTGACTAGGTAAAGAGGCTATTCTCTGCCTCATTTCTTATTTAGCCTTAATCACTGAACAGGTATTGCCTCAGTCAAACTGAGACCTGTTAAAGACCTTATCTTAAAAGGCTAAGATCCCACATTACATCCTGGGCCATTAAAGAAAATGTGAGGTTGGTGACTGCATAACTCTCTCTCACTTAAATCCAATTCAGCTGCAGGTCATGGCATCACATCCCAGATGTGATGCTCTTCTTTGAGAGTGAAGGGTGTGTGTGGGGGAATTGAAACTTCTCAGAACTTTCCTCTCCCTTCCCCCACTACTTCTTCTGCTGTTAATCAGCAGCAAGCCCTTTCAGGAGGCTTTCAGATTTCCCCCTCTTCCCTTTCCCTTGCTGTCAATCAGCCTTCTTTTCGGGCTCCTCTGTTGTTTACCACTGGGGAAGATTTTTACTCTGAGACTTTAGCCAACTGCCCCACCACCACCAATAGGAGAAGGGACCCCATTAGGGCATAAATTCTTGTTCTGCCTTTTGTAAAGTGCCTTTTCCTCATGATTGGTCATGGGGAAGACTGTCCTCTTCACCTGGGCAAGAGAATAAATTCCTGTTCCTATCCTAAGAGATCTCCATGCTCTTGATTAAATTTTGGATGAGATTTTTCACCACAAACAAGGGCAAACAATAATTAATCCATTGTCAAGTGCTGACATTTCTACCTTGGCGACTCCTCTCAGGGCAATCTCCTTGGCCCGGGCTCTAGGTACCTCATGCCAGAACTATTTTAATAGCCTGCTGAGGGCTCTCCACACCTCAAAGTCTCATGCTACTCTAGGCCATTCTCTACTAAGATGTGAAATTGTTCTTTCTGAAGGGCTGGTCTGACCATGTAATTCTCTTATTCAATAAAGTCCAGCGATCCTCTTTTACCTACAGGAATAAAAATAAAATCCTTTTTGACTTTTAGACTGTGAACTCCTTCAAAGTAAGGACTGTTGTGCCTGGTTTTCCCCACCCCACTACCTCAAGTAGATAACTGCTGGGTCAGCTCTGCCCTCCCCCACTGGGTCTCCACCCTTTCCCCCAGTCAGCTCACTTTCGTAGAAGTGGGTGGACTTCTGGGTCAGGTGAGGGAGTTTCAAGGTGTGTACTGACCAATCACTGCTTATGTAAGGCCCCCTTTATAAACTGAGGTTCTGCCCCAGATCGGGGCTGTTGCTGGCTGCTGCTATTGCTATTGCTGTACCTGGGACATGTGGTAGTAACTGCTCAGCCTGCCATGTGGCCTGATCAACCAACATGGTGTTTTAATAAAAGGCCCATTCTAAAATCATTACTTGGGTCTTGCTCACGTTAATCTAGGTACAGCAGGACCAGCTTCTGCCTTTCTTTGTATGCCCCAAATTTATCACAATGCTTTACACACAGAAGGCACTTAATCAATGCCTACTCATCTGACTTGACTAATCTTATGGGGCCTCACCTTCCTCATCTATAAAATAAAGGGTCTAGGCAAGATGGGCCTGGGAAATCTCTTCCAGCTCTAGATCTATGATCAATAATGAAAGAACAGGGGCAGCTAGGTGGTGCAGTGAATAGAGCACTGGCCCTGGAATCAGGAGGACCTGAGTTCAAATCCAGCCTCAGACACTTAACACAAAAACTAGCTGTGTGACCCTGGGCCCTCCAATTACCCTCCAAAAAGTAAAAAAAAAAAAATAACGAAAGAGCATTGATTACAGAAAACATATCAAAGGAAACATTGAAACCCATGATCTATTGCTTTCTCACCAAAGAATATGCCAGAGGGGCAACTGACTTGAAAATGGACAGGTTACAGAGAGACTGAAGAGAATTCTCTTGGGATTCACCTGCTCCCAACAATTACTTAATTCCTCATTTCCCTATGAGATTTATTTCTTTCCCCTACATTACTATATATCCCTAAATTCCTAAGACCTTTGCTTCCAAAAATGATGATTTCATACATAAGATTCATATCTGCCCAAATAAAGGAGTTTGGCAGCCTAGATTCCAATAATCTAGACAAATGTCTACATCCTTCCAATAGTTCATTAGTGGAGATAAAAAAAATTAACATTCCAATGTTTCAGAATCTATAGGAACCCCAAAACTGAGACATTGCTCAGAGATGATATTGTTTCTATACAAAAAAGAAAAGTAACTGAGCAATCTTGGGTGTTTCATCCCCACCAGCCCTTTAGGGAGCTACCACTCTCCCCATATCTCACCAGCTCCCATTTACTGCTCTGACTGTCAGTTTTCTGCACTCTCCTAAGAGGGAGAAGAGCCCAACTTGGATGCAGAGCAGAGGAGGCCTAGTATCCTCATTTCCACCCAATCTGACATTTCTGCTACTGGTCAGAAATGGCCTCTCATAAAAATCATTAGGAAAAAGTAAGTTCTGGGCAGCCTCACTCCTTACATGGAATGAACTGATCACAAACATCACTCATGTAGAAAGTCTTTCCTGATAAGCATTATGGGTAAATGGTATGATAATTAAAAAAATTTAATTTCCTTCTACTTACCCCCAAATAGCACTAATTCAAGGGGAACTTGGATGAGACTGAGTTAAAGTCACTAATAAAACACTAACAAACTTCTATCAAAGGTCCAGGAAATGGATGGAAGTAGATTTCATAATGGTGGCCAAGAGGGAGAACTGTTAACTAAGTAAGACTTAAGAGGAACTCAGACAAGAAAACAATTGTGTTTACCCATAAATTGAGAAGACTTTGCATGACAATATCAACAGCCAGAATAATTGTTGATGGGGGAAATGACTTTCTCTCAATCATCTCTGATAAAGGTATATTATCTAAGACATGTAGGCAATGAACAAAATTTATAAGGCCAAGAGCCTCTGCCAATAGATGAGTGATCAAAGAAAATGAATAGTTCTCAAGTTTGCTCCAAATCACTAACAACAAGAGAAATGGAAATTAAAGTAACTCTGAGGTTTCACCCCTTCCCCAGCAACATTTTAAGATGATAACACATGAAAATTTTTTTTCATTTTCAAATGCTTTATTTTTTTTTTTATTAAGCAATCAGGGTTAAGTAACTTGCTCAAGGTTACACAGCCAGTTATTTCTGGGTGTGGTGCTGAGTGTCTGAGCCCGGGATTCGATCTCCAGGTCTTCTCAACACTGGAGCCAGTGCTCTTACTTGCTGTGCTACCTGGCCGCCCCTCAAATGCTTTATTAACTTCTGATTTACATCATTAATTTCCACCAGATTTTGAGTTGCAAATTTTCTCCCCATTTTTTTCCCTACCCACCACCCCAAAATAGCAATCCCACAGAATAACCCTCCTCCAATCTGCTCTCTCCCATATCTTCTCGCATATCCCCATCGAATTTCCAGTAGGGCATAGTGGATCTTTATGCCCCAGTGCCTGTATATCTTATTTCCCAATTACATATAAAATAGTATTAATAATAGTATATGTAAACATTTGATTTTAAAACTTTGAATTCCAGATTCATTTCCTTCCTCCCTTGTCACCCACCCATACTGGGAAGATAAGTTGTTCAGTATAGGTTGTACATGTGTACCTAATGGAAAAACATTAACATAGGGAGTAGAAGCAGGACCTCCAAGCAGCTCTGGCTTCCACTTTCCCCAATCAATGTAAAAAGGGGATTCTGAACAAACTGTGGAGCTGCAGAACCTACAAAACGACACAGAGAAGCCAACCTCCCACTGAGGACAGCCTGCCAGGCCGGCAGGAATCAGCCAGCACATAGCTCTGGGAGCCAAGCCCAGGGCGGGTCTGACCAGCTGCCTGCCAGAGGGACTCCAGATTAGCAGCAGTTGTGGACGTTTCCAGAATTATCAACACATAGATGTGAAGGACAAAGGGAGAGGTCAGTGCAGTCTGGACATTGGGACCCAGTAAGTGAGAGTGCCTGGCTTTTGCACCCTGGGTAAGAAGCCACTGAGATGCCTTGGTGTAGCCGGCACCATGTGTAAGCTTCAGCTCCTGGCCTGCAGACTGTAGGGGGACTAAGCGACCAGTCTGAGGGGTAATTGCTATTGCTTTAACCCGCTTGGATCTGGATTGCAGTCTAGGGTGGAGGTCCTGGGGTGTATGTCCAGCTTGCCAGATCATGTGGAGGCCTCAGAGAGGGCACACATCTAATACCTCTGGCAGCTGAGAAAAGCCCAGCAGTTGGGATGGAAGCTCCCCTGTCTGGTGGCAGAGTCCTACTGTGGCAAAAAGCGCAGGGGTCAAGTGACTGAGGGGTGACATGACCAGGTAAAGGAAACAAAGCAAACAGAAGATTTCAACATTAGACTCCTATTTTGGGGACAAAAAGGATCAAAGCATGGAACAGGAGGAAGACAGTGAAGTCAGAAGCCTGCACCAAAAGCTTCAAAGGAAAATACAAGCTGGTTACAGGCCATAGAGGACCTTAAGAAGCAGATAAGAGAAGTGGAGGAAAAATTGGGAAGAGAAATGAGACCAATACAAGAAAATTATAAAATGAGAGTCAACAGCCTGACTGAGGAAAACAACACCTTAAAAAACAGACTAACTCAAATGGCAAAGGAGACTCAAAAAGGCAATGAGGAGAAGAATGCTGTAAAAAGCCGAATTTTCCAGATGGAAAAAGAATCTCAAAAGCTCACTAAGCAGAATCATTGCTTCAGAATTAGATTGGAGCAAATGGAAGCTAATGACTTTATCAGAAATCAAGATGCTGTTAAATGGATCCAAAAAATGAAAGAAGAGAAGGCAATGAGAAATATCCCATTGGAAAAACCACTGACCTGGAAAATAGATCCAGGAGAGATCATTTAAAAATTATGGGACTACCTGAAAGCCATGATCAAAGTAAGAACCTAGAAATCATCCTCCAGGAAGCTCTCAAAGAAAACTACCCTGATGTTTTAGAACAAGAGGGCAAAATTGAGGTCGAAAGAATCCACCAATCACCTCCTGAAAAAGATCCCAAAAACAAAACTCCTAGGAATATTATAGCCAGGTTCCAGAATTCCCAGATTAAGGAGAGAATATTACAAGCAGCCAGGAAGAAACAATTTTGATATTGTGGAAACACAATCAGGATAACCCAGGATCTGGCAGCTTCTACACTGAGGGATTGAAGGGCCTGGAATATGATATTCCGGAGGGCAAAGGAGCTGGGATTAAAACCAAGAATCGCCTACCCAGCAAAACTGAATATCATGTTTCATGGGAAAATATGGTCATCCAGTGGACTAGAGGACTTCCAAGCATTCTTGATGAAAAAACCAGAGCTGAATAGAAAATTTGATATTCAGATGCAAGAAGCAAGAGAAGCATGAGAAGGTAAATAGGGAAAAGACATCATAAAGAACTTATCAAAGTTGAACTATTAACATTCCTACATGGAAAAACGATAACTGTAACTTATAAAACTTTTCTCAGTATAAGGATAGTTGAAGGGAATATAAAACATATATATATATATATATATATATATATATATATATATATATATATGTGTGTGTGTGTGTGTGTGTGTGTGTGTGTGTGTGTGTGTGTGTGTATATGTCTATATATGAGGGTATATGGGCATATGAATACATATGTGAATGTGTGTATATATGTTTACCGGTATACATAGATAGAGGGCACAGGACCAATCTAACAGGAAGGGATGACACTTAAAAGGTGAAATTAAGAGGCGAGAGAGGAATATAATGAGAGGAGATGGGGAGAGACAGAATGGGGTAAACTATCTCATATAGAAGAAGCAAGAGAAAATGGTTTCAATGGAGGGGAAGAATAGGAAGGGAAAAGGGAATCAGTCAACCTTATTCCCATTGAATTTGGCTAGGGGAGGGAATTAAATACACACAGTATTCTCACCCTACAGGAGAGTAGGGGGGAAGGGGATGAGAGGGGGGATGATAGAAGGGAGGGCAGGCTGGGCAGGAAGGAAGTTGGAAGCACCCACTTTTGAAAAGGGACAGGATATATACTATATTTCCCTCCCTCATATCACACCTCCCACTTGTTCTATTCTCTACTTTGATCCTTCCTGAGCCAAATTCAGTGAGAATAAGGTTGACCCATTCCCTTTTGCCTTCCTATTCTTCCCCTCCATTGTAACCATTTTCCCTGGCCTCTTCTATATGACATAGTTTACCCCATTCTGTCTCTCTCCATCTCCTCTCATTATATTCCTCTCTCACCTCTTAATTTCACCTTTTAAGTATCATCCCTTCCTATTAAATTTGTCCTGTGCTCTCTATCTTTATATTCTTGTAAATATATATACACACATTCACATATGTATTCATATGCCCATATACCCTCTGATATATATTTCTATTCCCTTCAACTATTTTCATACTGAGAAAAGTTTCATCAGTTACAATCATCATTTTTCCATTTAGGAATGTTAATAGTTGAACTTTGATAAGTGGCTTATGATTTCTTTTCCCTGTTTACCTTCTCAAGCTTCTCTTGCTTTTTGTATCTCAATGTCAAATTTTCTATTCAACTCTGGTTTTTTCATCAAGAATGCTTGAAATTCCTCTAGTCCACTGAAAGACCATATTTTCCCATGAAACATGGTACTTAGTTTTGCTGGGTAGGTGATTCTTGGTTTTAATCCCAGCTCCTTTGCCCTCTGGAATATCATATTCCAGGCCCTTCAATCCCTCAGTGTAGAAGCTGACATATCCTGTGTTATCCTGATTGTGTTTCCACAGTATTCAAATTGTTTCTTCCTGGCTGCTTGTAATATTTTCTCCATGATCTGGGAATTCCACAGCCTGGCTATAATGTTCTTAGGAGTTTTCTTTTTGGGATCTTTTTCAGTAGGTGATTGGTGGATTCTTTCAACCTCTATTTTTCCCTCTGGTTCTAAAACATCAGGGCAATTTTCCTTAAGAATTTCTTGGAGGATGATTTCTAGGTTCTTTTTTTGATCATGGCTTTCAGGTAGTTCAATAATTTTTAAATTATTTCTTCTGGATCTATTTTCCAGTTCAGTGTTTTTTCCCACAATATATTTCACATTGCCTTCCATTCTTTCATTTATTTGGATCTGTTTAACATCATCTTGATTTCTTATAAAGTCACTAGATTCCTTTTGCTCCACTCTAAATCTGAGGGAATGATTCTCCTCATTGAGCTTTTTGAGATTCTTTTTCCATTTGAAAAATTTGACTTTTTAAGGTATTCCTCTCCTTGTTGCCTTTTTGAGCCTCTTTTGCCATTTGAGTTAGTCTGGTTTTTAGATTTTATTTTCCTCAGTCAGGCTGTTGATTCTCATTTTGTAATTTTCTTGCATCAGTCTCATTTCTCTTCCCAATTTTTCCTCTACTTCTCTTATCTGCTTCTTAAGGTCCTCTGTGGCTCGTAACCAGCTCATATTTTCCTTTGAACATTTTGGCGCAGGGTTCTGACTTCACTGTCTTCCTCCTGTTCCATGCTTTGATCCTTTTTGTCCCCCAAATAGGAGTCTAATGTTGCATTCTTCTGTTTGTTTTGCTTCCTTTGCCTGGTCATGTCGCCCATCCATCACTTGACCCCTGGGATTTTTGCCATAGAAGGACTCTGCCTTTCGTCCCAAATGCTTGGGTTTTCTCAGCTGCCTGAGGTATTAGTTGGGTGCCCTCTCTGAAGCCTCCATGTGCTCTTTCAAGCTCATTACACACCCCAGGACCTCCACCCTAGACTGCAATCCAGATCCAAGAAGGTTAAAGCAAGAGCGATTACCCCTCAGACTGGTCACTTGGTTCCCCTACAGTCTGCAGGCCAGGATCTGAAGCTGCCACGTAGTGCAGGCTACACCAAGGTGTCTCAGTGGCTTCTCACCCTGGGGGCAAAAGCGTATGCTCTCCTAACTACTGGTCCCAAAGTCCAGACTGCACTGACCTCTCCCTTTGTCCTTCACATCTATGTGTTGATAAATCTGAAAATGGACAAAGCTGCTTGTGATCTGGAGTCCCTCCAGCTGGGGGCTGGTCAGGCCCACCCTGGGGCTAAAGCCTCTGGCTCATGCGGGCCTGGGCTCAACTTCCAGAGTGCTGCACTGGCTGATTCCTACTGGCCTGGCAGGCTGTCCTCAGTGGGAGGTTAGCTTCTCTGTGTCATTTTGTGGGTTCTGTAACTCCAAAGTTTATTCAGAGTGCCCTTTTATATGAATTGGGGAAGGTGGAAGGTGGAGCAGCATGGAGTTCCTGTTTCTACTCTGCTACCTTGACTGCCCCCCATGAAAATTGTTAATGTGGAAAGGATTATCAAAGAGAAGCAGACTGATTCCCTACTTGTGGAGATATGAAATGGTACAACTGTGAAAAAAAAAAAAACTATTTGTGGTTGTGCTTAAAAGTGTCAACATCTTCATACCCTTTGATCCTGAGATTCCACTGCTTAAAAATATATGCCAAGGGTGTCAAAGATGGAAAAAAATGATCTCAGATATGCATATATATATTATATACATATATATATATATCAAAATGTTCATAGCAACACTTTGTGGAGGTAAAGGAATAGAAATAAAGTAGGTGGCCATCAACTGAGAAAGAACTAGGCAAATCTTGGCACATGAATGTAATGGAATTGTATTGCAATAGAATAAAAAAAACAACGAAATTGAGAAATTCAGAGAAACATGTGAAAACTTAAATCAAATGATAAAGAATGTTATAAGCAGAACCAGGAAAGAAAAAAGCTCAAGACCACAAAATGAGGGGAGGATTAAAATGATGCTGATTGTAATTATCACTACCAAGCTTGGCCACAGAGAAGAGAAAACAAGCATTTCATGGAAGAAGTGGGGGAAATATTGGTATAAAATATTGCATATATTGTTGGATATATTTGAGTCATTTGATGGTTACTATAGAAATTTTGAGAAAAATTTTGTTATGAGGAAAGGCCAAAGAGGGGCAGGGTATATATTAAGCAATGAATATAACATAAATGCAAAAGGTATTACTAAAACTTTAATTTGTTTGAAGTGCAATGGAAAGACACCTGATAGACAAGCATGGGCTACAGTATATATAGAAGAATTGAACCGAAGTGATAGAAGAAAGTTATTAGAGAGATGTATCACCAGAGTGAGGGGAGAGGGAAAGGTAAGGATTTCTGGGCAGACAGATGGTGAGGGCCACTGGTTTCTATGTAATATCAAGAAATATAGAGGAAGGCCACCAGCAGGCAACTTCTAGAGGAATTATGGAAGGAAATGGAGAAGAGGCACACAGGATGAAAAGGTGTAGATGGATTGAAATCTGCACCTCTGAAGGCATTTCATACTTTGACAGATTCTACAAATCCCAAGTGCTGAAGTTTCCTCCCTCTGCTCCCCCCATTTTGTCTCCATATCACCAAGTACCAGTTGATTCTTAGTTTCCCAATTCTTAGGGTGAAGGTTCAAGGGACAAAAATGGATAAAATACGGGTACAGGAACAAAGGAGTGTGAAGGGGGTCTTTGAAGCTCTGTTAGGGAAGGGCCAAAGAGCCCAGACAGAATCAAAGGGAAGGAACTATTCCAGGGAAGGGGTCAGTAGAGTTAATGTCCTGGAGATCTGGGCAAAAGCAGGGGCCTCCAAACATGGGACAGAGGCAGAGAGGAGGCAACAGTTCCAGGGGACAGAGCCACAGGATCAGCTCAGGAACCCTGCAGAGGACAGAGAATGGACACAGAAGAGTCTACATGGGGGTCTGAAGCCACAAGTAGAGCCACTTATTCTCACCAAGAGTTCCCAAGTCTCTTCTTAACTTCAGGCCCCACTGGGTAGAGATTATAGGTATAAGAACCCTGATCCCACCTAG
Source organism: Petaurus breviceps papuanus (assembly GCF_028583685.1). Taxonomy (NCBI): domain Eukaryota; kingdom Metazoa; phylum Chordata; class Mammalia; order Diprotodontia; family Petauridae; genus Petaurus; species Petaurus breviceps. The sequence goes on from NW_027187316.1 coordinate 10,473,800, forward strand.
GCAGAAGGATCTTATCTGTTGATTGTTAGCCATGATTTCCTGGATAGGAAGAGAGACAGATATAAAAATGATAGTAAATCCTAGAGGCTCAGAAACAAAAGGCACCAAGCTTTTGAGCATTGTGGGACAGGGGACTCTTAACACTGCTTAACCCAGTACCTAATACCATAGAGGAAGCACTTAATTGATGCTTTATCCATCCATCTAAAACTGAGTGAGTGGATGAAGGAGAGGGGACATAACAGAGGGAAGGGCTAAAGGCTGGAACCTGACATCCCTCCCTAAGCTGTCTCTACTAGTGAATAAAGGATTCCCTAAGACCCTTGAGCCCTGGGATCTGGCCCTTCCTTGAAAGGAAGAGCTGAAGTCAGAGCCAGACCACCCCTTCACCTCTAACATGGAGTCAGATTTCTGGCATAACCAAATATCTTCTCTCCCCTGGAGGAGATCACAGAGGAGAGGGCTCAGGGCTTTTCCCAGAGTACTTCACCTTTCTGACTCCTCTTGTGGACAATTAGGCTAACCCCAAAGAAGATCAAGCCCAGCATGAAGCCCCCAACTCCGATCAGTATCTTACTCTGGGCAGACTGAGACTGTGCTCCTGGGGAGCAGAGACACCAAGGATCAAAACTTTCCCTCCAGGAGCCAGCCCCATGTGGGGAGCAGACGGGTCTGAGGGCAGCCTGAGAAGGTGGCTAAATCCTGTCTAAGAAAGGAAGGGACAGATGTGCAAAGGGCCTTTCAGAGCTCAGGAAGTGAAAGCTCACCAGGGGACACTCCCATCAATCCATCTCAAAGCCTGGCTCCCCTACCCCAGGGGAAGGGGTTTATAGGCTGATCACAGAGACCAAGAGGTGCCAGCAACTGACGGTGTAGGACATACGGTGAACTAAAGAGTCAGGCTAGGCAAGCATAGTTGGATAACAATGCTGCTTTAATGGAGTAGTATAATTGATTATATATCTTTCTTGTTTATGCATGGAAAGTTTTACAGTGAACTTTGAATCACCGGTTTCTCATGAATTCACACAGCTAAACATAGATATCAGTAATGACCTTGACTACCAAGCTGCTTCCTGCATGCCCAGACTGCTTGTAAGAGACACAGCAATATTTCTTGATACTGACTGTCAAATATTCTTCTTGGGGGAAGATATGGCACAGCTGTTCAGAGTGAACTTTGTACCCTCCTGGATTCAAACAAGTCAACAAGTCTGGACTCAGACATAACTCAAGTCCTTGAACTCAGAGCAAGTCACAAGTCTCTGGACTCAGACACAAGCTCAAGAATCCATTAGACTTGTTCCCCCACACAGAGAGAGGCCAGCTCCCAGGCCTGGGGCCAGTGAGGAGAATGACAATATTCTAGGTCTCCATAGCTCTTAGGTCAGCACTGCCAAGAGGGGCTGGGGTGAGGAAAGGGGGGAGGGTTAGTAGCACCACATGGGGTTTGTATCAGCTCAGGTCAGAAGAAAAGAGGGCATAGGATACACACTGAGGGATCTCAGAGCTAGCTCCATATCCTGAACAGTGTTAGAAATGGAGAATGAGGAAGCACTTTCTCACTCCAGTCCAAGATGGCAGGTCTCTGAAGGCTGGAGTACTCCAATTGGCAAGTGTAGACATCTCCATGCTTTGGGGTCATTTCCAGAATCACCAGGATGTGGTAGGTCCAGTCTCCATTGCTGATCAGGCCTGTGGACACAGCCCCAGCTGTCTCTTCCTGCCCATTCAGGAACCACCTGACTTCAATGTCCCCAGGACAGAAACCAGTGACAGAGCATCCTAATCCCTTTCCCTCATACTTCTTCCTTCCCATTCTCCTTCTTTGTTCCCAATCTCTCCCCTCCCCCTATCTTCCTTCCTGGCTCCTCCCACCTCCATCTCCTCCCTTCCTCCTCTCTCCCAATCCATCACCTCCCCCTCCCTTTATCCCTGCTCCCCCTTGTCTCTCTCCTGCTCTGGGGGCCCCTGTCCTCACATCTGCTATTCTGACCCCCCCCCACCTTCTTTCCTCTGCACCTGCCCTCTAACATCACAGCCTCTTCCTCCTCCCCTCCCTCTACACTTCTAGCACCTTCTCTTTTCTTCCCTCCCTGCTCTGCCCCTTCCCCAGGACGCCCACCCTTCTCCCGATCTCTCTTTCCTCTCCCTGGGTCCCTGCTGGGCTCCCTTGGTCCCCTCTCGCCTGGAGAGCACACTCACCACATCTGGGCACTAAGAATGGCTTACACCTTGTAGTTGTGCCTGAACAGAGTGTCCACGTAGGCCCGTCTCTGCTTCAGGAAATCCTTCTGGCTGTTCCAATACTCAACATCTGGCCGCCCCAGCCCCGGCACCGCCACAAACACCCCCACAAACACCCCCACGCCGCGTCGCTGTCGAAGAGCACACATTCCTCTGGATTGTAGATGTATTTCAGCACATACCACACGTGCTCCGTCCTGTTCACAAAGTAACACTCAAACTTAAGTTGCTCCCTGAAGTTCTCTGGGGGCAAACCCAGGGAAGTGCCAGCCCTGGCAGACACCCTGCCCTTGAATCCCTGACCACAATTTGGGCCTGACCAACGAAAATCCAGGCAACATTGGGCTGCTCTTCCTGCGCATGCTCATCCCCACTCTCTCTGAGGTCCAGAGACAGCAAGTGACTTTTCTGAGCTTACACCCACAAATCTGTAATGGAGGCAGGACTAGAACCCAGACCTTGAGGTTCCGAGAGAGGAGTCCTGTTTGTCTGCAGTGTCTTAACCACCTCTCAACCACACCCAGTCTGCTGCAAATACTCCCAGGAAAGTATTCAAGTATTGTCATATAAAATAGGTTTCAAATCAGATCATGAAGGAATAAACAGAGGAATTTATAAGTGATCAGAGAAGCACAAGGGAGCCATTGCTGTCTGTTGAGGAGAGGAGTGACTTAATCAGATTTGTTCTTAAGGAAAAACATTTTTAGATGTGTGACAGATGGTATGGAGTGAACAGAGACTTGAGGCAGGGACAGTGATTAGGAAGCAGTCATAATAATCTAGGTGACAGGTGATGGAGGTCTCAGCAGAAAGGGTTGCATGTAGAAGGAAACTGAGATTAGTTCAGCAAATATTGAATGGTGGTAATTGAGTGAACCCCACTAATTCCATCTTGTGACTCAGTTCTGTAGCTGGCTCAGTTCCCTTTCTATTAGATTACGAGCAGAGTCCAATTTCTGCCTTGTCAGAAAATTGTGTTCAATTGTGGGGTTTAGAAGAAAACCTTATTTCATTGTTTGAACCCAGGGCTTCATGGCTGGTGTGTGAGAAGGAAGAGTTTGGAGTCTGAGTCTGATATCAGAGAAGGTCTTTATTTTTTCTCATGAGAAAGGGCCCTGCCCCTGTTGCTCAAATGGTGTCTGTTAAGGAGAGCACCATATATAAGCAAGGCCATGGTTACATACTCCCTGATGCAGAAACCCCAACCCCCAACTGGCCTTCACTCCCTTTGGTGGGGAGGCAGGCTCACGATCTTGGGAATCTATCTTGGAGACAAAGAACACAGAAACATTTGGGTGTCCAAGGCAAGGCCAGGAAAGCAGTTTTTTCCTTATTTGGCATATCTTGTGCTGGGGTAGCCCTGGGGATGGTCTCCATTGCTCTAAGTCCCAGATTCCTGTAAGGTCAGGTGATTTCTAAACTTGGGCCTACTGGATGCTGAAGCCACTCTAAATTTGATGTTTCAGAATGGGGAAACTTCACTGCAAGTTATCCCTCAAACTGGGAAACTGGACCAGTTCTACGTGCTACTTAGAGACCCTTAACAAAGGCTGAGGTTGTGCTGAGCAGAAACAAGGGCAGATCCAGAGACTGAGGCAGAGTTTTATCACAATTGCACATCCCAAGTCACCTATAAATCTTATCTGAAAACTAGCCTCTTACTAATCAATTGGTTATTGGTTCCATGTTCCTTTTCCTGTTCACAGACCCTTGGGGGCGGGGGACACCACTTTTTATGATTTCAGGCAATTGCACATGTTCACTCTCCCCCTTCCAGCTTTGGAAGTTCCTAATCCTTCCTCCAGTTAGAATTCAAGTTACCTAATTTTTGTTTTCTTTTAATTCATTGGCCTTATTTCATTAATTATTTTTTATATATAAAAATCTGTTTCCCACTATATTTTGGGCCCAACCCTAAGCTGAGAAGGTTTGGTCACAGTTTGTTAGTGATTAGCATACATTGTTTAATAAATCAATATGATCAGAAACTCAAACCTTTGTTTCCTCAGTCATTTCATCTTTCACATGCCACATGTAAGGAATGTTATGTCAGTGACTCTGGGGGGAGGCAGAGTGAGGGAGTGAAAGATAAAACCAATATCATGAACCATGAGACTACAAGAATTGCATTATGTTCATTAGGAATAGGAAATTCTTAAAGAGATATGGTTAGGGTAGAAAGCAATGAGCTCAGTTTTGGACATGGGTTTAAGAGAGCTCAGAGATATCAGGTCTGAAATATCCAGGAGACAGATGGTGTTGCTGGACAGAGACTGGTGCAGGAACCAGAGAGTTGGAGTCATCTGAACAGAGATGGGAACTAACTCTATGGGAGCTGATGAAGTCACAGAGAGGAGATAGAGGAGAGAAGAGGGGCCAGGCTAGAACCTTAGGAAACACCCCCAACATTTAGGACATAGGATATAGATGGATAAAACAGCAAAGGGGACTGAGAAAGAATGACCAGATGGGCAAAGAGAGAACCAAGAGAGAGCAGAGTCACAAAAACCCAGAGAGGAGAGAATACCCAGGATCTGAGGGTGGAAATGGTATGATGCAGCAGAAAGTTCCTGAAAGATGAAGCCTGAGAAAAGACCATGGGCTTTGCCAATTAAGGCATAGATGCTTCCACAGAGAGACAGAGACAGACAGAGAAAGATAGACAGATATGAATTGACAATGGTTAAAAAAAGAAAATATAATTGGTATATCATTGAATTTTGGTCTACAAATATCCTTTAAAATGTATAGCCCAATAGATTTTTTGATAATAAAAAATGTTCCCTTTTTCAGCAACAGGAAATAAAAGATTGTCCTAAAATGTTCCATTGCCTATTTATGTGAGTGAGTGTTTTGACTTTTTCTAATTTTAAATAAAAATTCAGAAATGTACTTGATGCAGAACCAAATTTTACATTTAGAATTTTCAAAATTATAAGCGTGATAAAATTTTATATTTCATTACCATGTGATATAAATTTTAATTTGGAACTTTAGGAAAAAAGTTACCATTCTAGTTATTGTAAACACTTAATAAATCTAAGAGAATTTTATGGCTGTTTTGTAAAATAACCCCAGGCATTCACCACACATATTTCTACAGAAGGAGATTTGTGGAGCAAAAAGCAATGAAAATCACTGCTATAAACTAAACCCTATGATCCACCCTGTGACTGAATCATTATGTCTTTGGAAACTACATTGCCCAATGAGAAAGGGCATAAAAGAGGAAGCAGAGTTTGGAGGGGGATATTTGATATACTCTAATCAGAGTAATGGTAAACAAAAGGGTCAAAATGAGTTCTTCCATCTCTCAGTAAAAAGAAAAGGTACAGGAGAAGTTAGGAGGCAAAGAGGGATTGAAAGAGGAGGAAAGAGAGAGAGAGAGAGAGAGAGAGAGAGAGAGAGAGAGAGAGAGAGAGAGAGAGAGAGAGAGAGAGAGAGAGAGAGAGAGAGAGAGAGAGAGAGAGAGAGAGAGAGAGAGAGATCCATTAGCTCTATGGAGAAGAGTAGGAATTCAAATTAAGAGTACTGCATAGGGGGAGAGATATATCCCATAACAAATGAGGTGTTCAATTTACAATGGTTTGATTCTTGGGGACACCATGATCCATGGTTAACTTATTTCCTCTGACACAGTAGTCTATAGCCTTACCTAGGAGAAAGACATCAGAGTTACTAGGGGCTCCTGAATTTCATAAGGGTGAGAAAGCAAGGACTCAAAGAAAGCATTGATTGTCAAATGAAAAAGAAAATGATCACAAGGAAGTTGAATTGCAGTGATTTGGAACACGTGGTAATTTCTACTTTGGAATAAGGCTTCTATACTCATCAACTTCCCTGTGAATTGATACTTTACAACCAGGGCACAATACAAAAGAGAGACGAGGAGGCAAGACCTACATTGGAAATAACATCAAAAATTGATTTGAAGAGAAAAATGAAACTTGGTATTTTTGAAGTTTTAATTTCATGAGAAACACAAAGACATTAATGAAGGAGTAAATACACATCAAAACAGAATCAAGGAATAAAAACTAAAAGTATACATTAAGAAAGGGAAATTAAGTATAGAAAAAAAAGAAATCCTTTTTTTACCAAAGGATATAATTTTTTGGAAGAATTTGGAGAATTAGAGAGGGAGAATTTTGAATTAAATAATTAAATGAGAAAAGAAAAAGAAAGGGGGAAATAGGTAACTATAAGAAAGAAAGGAAATAAAATTAAAAGTGGAGTAAACATTAAAACTGAATAAAAGATTGACAAACAGAAGGGAGTGGTTATCAATAACAGGGAAAGAGCCTTAGAAAGCAGGGTTGTTTGAAATACTCTAAACAAAAGTAACTGTACAAAGTAATAATTTAGAAGGAGATAAAAATCCTTATTTGGAAACAAAAATTCTGAAGAGAAAAATGAAAAGAGCTGTTGGTTGGTGTATCAGGGAGAGATGACAATGGATTTTGGTGAAATGAGTCAAAGAACAGAGAGCAAACAGGAAGAGGATTTGGGGTTCCTGAATACCAACTTCAGCTACATTGCAATTTTACTAAAAGTCATCCCTGTTCTCAATCAATCAATCAATCAATCAGTCAACAGTTATTTAATAAGGGATTACAATGTGCCAGAAACTATGATAAGTGCTGTGGACAAAAAGCAAAAGTACTTCCCTTGTACTCCTGGTTGGGGCTCTCTGAGGAGTTGGTGTTTAGTGTTTCCTTGGAGTGTTTCCAACAAAGAATGACATATTCAGTACCAGCAGTTTTACAATCAGAAAATATGAAGCTAACTCTCTTAACTTCATTTTATTTTTTTCTTTTTCAATCATGCATTCATTTATGTATAGCTTACAGGATATTTAGCCATGAAGATGTTGATTAGACAATCATTATCCAAGGATAACTCAGTTGGATTTTTGTTCTTTTTTTGGCATTTAGGAGGGAGGAAGGCATGGCAATTGGGGCTAAGTGACTTACTCAAAGTCACACGGCTAGTAAGTGTTGTGTCTAAATCCAGATTTGAACTCAGGTCTTCCTGACTCCAGGGCTTGTTTTCTATTCACTGTGTCACCTAGTCGCCCCCTCTCTTAACTGTAAATGTGAATATATTGAGCAATCCAATAAAATTAAAGAGAGTGAAAGATTGAATAAGAAAACAAAGTTTCCCAAGATGTTGCTTACAAGACACTCTACTAAAAAAAAATAGAATAGCATTTCTATAACAATAACAAATTATCATGATAAATATGGACATCCTTGTTTTATCCCTGTCATAACTGGAAAGGCCTTTAGTGCTGTTTCTCTATCACAGATAGTGTTAGGTCTTCAGATTTAGATAGATTCTATTTGTCACACTAAGGAAAGATCTATTTATTCCTATTCTTTTCAACATCAAAAAAAAAAAAACAACAACAAATAAATGTAAGGTGGTATTTTCTCATAAGGCTTTTTCTTCACTTCCCCAAAATAGATTCAGAGGGCTGAAAACTCTCAACCTTCTCCACAAAACATTAGTCTAAGTCTTTCTTTCCTACCATTTTTACTGTCATGCTTAAATCACTAAACTCATTTTAACTTCGTTGCTATTGGGGGATAAGCTTGGCTTGCTTTCCCCTTAGAGGTGAAATAGGAAGGATTTTAATGAAACTAGATTATTTGGTACCCAGTCTTAGATATTATAGAAAACATTACAGAATGAGAATAATGTGGAGGGAATTTTCCCCTTCTGTCACTATGGAGGCAGTTCAGAAGTTGATACTGTGCTGGAGAAACCAAGAGGACTGATCCAGGATATAGTTTCTTTTGTCTTCATGATTGCATATTAACTAACTAAACAACCATATCCTACACAACCTTCACCAAGCCCTCTCTCACTTCCCTATCTCTGACCCAGGCAGGGCTTATTTCCTGTTGCAGACACATTCCCTGACCCCAAATGCACTAGTACCACTTTTTTTTTTTTCAAATTAGTGGTCCTGAAATCTATAGCCAGGAGCTCTTTGATCATACAAGAGGAGGCTAAGGATTCCCTGTCTTGGGGAAAGAGTCCTCTGAGCTATCATAGAATTATCTTCCAACCAAGGCTATCTTGTAGGTAGGAAGTACCACATGAAGGATCTTCTGACACTACCCAACTATCTCGCCTGCAGCATGTCTTGGCCTGGAAGCTGGACTTTCCAATAACTCCATCTTTGGGGTCTATAATTTGATTGACATTTGTCAGAACCTTGAAATTCATTATTTCAGCCTGCACAATGTCTATTTGTGAGTGTTTCATGAATACCAGGGACCATCTGTCAAGGTCAGAGTTGTTAAAATGGGAAAATGGCAGGATCTCTCAATTCCAGGAGGGTGTTTTTTTTGCCTTTCATTGTATCAAGTCTTTGTTGGAAATAGTATACATTGTGTTGCTCTTAATCGGTCTAAGGGAGTTTGGAGACCTTCTCTGTCCTTAGTAGACCTAATGCCTTCCCATAGAGCCCATGGTGGGAGGAGCTTGGCAAAACAGCAGAACAGGAAGGGTGGAACAGGAAGGAGAAGAGCAAAGCTTGAACATGAGCTAGGATCAAGCAAAACTGAGAGGAAGAATGCTTGTGATTTTGGCACTCTGTAGCAGGGTCTGTTGGTCTGTCAGACAAAAGCATGCTGTCTGTTATTTTTAGAGAGAAGTCCTGAAAGGGAACTTTATTGCTGTTACAGAAGCCCTGAAAGAGAATTTTACTTCTGTTTGCAGAAGTCCTGGGCCTTTACTGTTGTTTGGGTTTTATTTCTCAGTTAGAAGTGTTGTCTGTTGATTTGTGTTACTTTGTCAGACAGAAAGTGAATCGAAATGACAGTGCTGGCAATGTGTGTAAATATTGTTGTTGCTCTGTTAAGCTTTGTCTTCCTAGAAACAGAAACTTCAAAGAGTTTGGAGTGGAATAGTAAGCTGAAGCAGCAAACAGGAGAGGAGGGCTGCCTATGTGAGAGTCCAGGCAAGAGTCATGTGAATCCAGGCAAGAGCTGGGAGCAGTCAGCCTGTGGAATAGGAGCCATGGGGTTTGGAAGTCAACCTCGAATTAAGATGAAAGAACACTTTACTTGGGTACTCTATATTGATTGATGAGATTGTGATTTACTGTAACCTAGGGGTGAATGATGTTAATACTTTCTACTATCCCTTAAATATGATTGGAAGTCAGCCTCCAGTCAAGATGAAAGAAGACTTTACATGGGTACTCTATATCGACTGATGGGATTGTGACTTACTAAATTATATGTTTTGTTTAAGACTATGTGGCCACCTTAGTAATAAGTTGTTATGTTATATTGTTATGAATGTTGTGCTTCAGTTTCTTTAATGTTTTGCTTTAGTTTATTGCTGAATAAATAGAGAGTTCACTATACTATGTGATTAGATCCTTAAAGTTATGCACAATAACAGTCCTTGGGAGAGCTGTTTGTGACTGGTTTTACATCTCTGTCTTCTGGTTGCTTACAATTTAGTTGAGGAAAGAAAGACTTACTTCCAGCTTTTTGAAGTCATTATTGTTTTTTCTTTTAATCAGAGCTCTGAGATCTTTCAGAGTTTTGTTTGTCTGCTATTTAATATGAAGTGGTCCTGCTCAGATCCTGAAATTTTGTGCTTGGTAGGTACCTATTTTGTATCCATTTCTAGAGATTCACAATGTGATGTGCTTTCTCAGATGGAGATAATTTTAATTCATTGCAATGAGGTACTCTACTAAGTGTGGGGAGAAGTACCAGGTTAGTGGATAGTGATGATCTCAAAAAAGAAACCCTGAAGAGGATGTAAAATATGTTCTCTGGAGCTTTTAGAGCTAAGGTGCTACAGGTTTCTACTTAGGAAAAAAGATCATTATCTATGAAATCAAAACTTTTGCATTAAAGGAAAGATTTCTCAGCATTTAGAGATATAGCTCACAATAGTGGGAGATAAAAATTACATAGGTAAATAAGAAAAAGAACAGATGGGAACCTAGAGCCTAAGGAATGTGACTGTATCTCCACATAATTTAACTCCTAGAAATAGGCATGTTCTTTTGAGACAAGTCAATATAAAGCCTTTTCTCAAGAAGTTTCTAGCTTTCCCTTGATTCATATTTCTGCCATCACAACATCTCTCTTATTTGTCCCCTTCCTTTCCTCACACAGCCACCATCCTTGTTCAGATCCTCATTACTTCTCTAGATATTTCTCTCTGGACTTTGCCACCATGTTCAAGCTGCCTTCCTCCCTTGTCCCTAAATTCCACTTCTGTCAATGATGATTTCCCCTAGAACCTCCACTTTCAGGAATGGCCCCAAATAGTCATGCTTCATTTTCCAGATGTCAGCACAATACCTTCCAAGGGCACCTTCCCTCTCTCCCTCTGCCCCCAAGGTCTTGTCAAATTCTTCTAAATGTTGTCTTCTCCCATTCAAATGGGAGCTCCTTGAGAGCAGGATTGTCTTTGTGCCTGTATTTGTATCCCAAGCATTTAGGACAGTGCTTGGCATATAGTAAGTGCTTCATAAATGCTTGTGGGTTTGTTGACTTGACTCTTGTCTGGACCACTAAAATAGGCTTCTAATTGCTCTTCCTAATTCCTGTTTCTCTACACTCCAATTCCTTTTCCACTTAGGTGCAGAAAATGTTTTTCCTTAAGCATAGATTTGCCCATGTCATTCTCCTAATCCATAAACTCTGGTGGTTCCCTGTTATCCATAGGATCTTTTATTTCACATTTCAAGCTCTTCATAAGCTTCCCCTTTCTTCCCTTTCCAGTCTTCATACACTTGACTTTCTTCCCATATTCTAGACTCAACCACCCTGCCCTACCTGCTGCCTTCACTCATAACTCTTCATTGTTCATCACTGTTCCTTGTCATTGGCCATACCCCATGCCTAACAAATTCTTTCCTCATTTCTTACTCTTTTTTCTCTGAATGATTTACCTCAAATATCCTCCTTTTGGGGAGGCCTTTTTCACATTCGATAGCAGTCAAATTATCTGAGATTATCTTCAACTTCCTTTCTCTCATCTAACTCCTCTCTCTCCAAATATATGTACATATGTATGTATATATGTATCTATATGGCTATATATCTGTGTATGCGTGTGCACACACATGTATACATGCATGTATACTCATGTACTTACCTGTATATGTATGTGTATATATGTATGTGCATTTGAATTCTTAACTTACGGATTTTGGTCTAAGAAAGAAAAACATAATTAAGTTGTGTCCATTGTTTATTTCTCTAAGAGTGGGCAACATGCATGTGTGGGAGCTGCAATATTGGAACTGAGCTCATTTGGGGTAGGGTGCACAGTTTATATGGGGTAAACAGGGGTGATTTCACCCAATCATCATCTTACCTCTGAAGAAAAGAAATATGTCTTTTATCAGACCACCCCCAGGCTTTGGGCTATCTAGACAAAAGAATCTGTCTTCATGAAAGCCTCAGGAGAACACAATGGGCTTCCCTACCTTAGATTAAATTACTTGCGAGCTTGGATGGGGTTTGACCAGGATAAGGAGAATGAATGCAATCTCATTATCAGTAATGCTCTTCTGAAGAAAACTGAGCTTAAAGACAGGTCATCCCAACACTGATGCCGGTGCTCTTACTCGCTGAGTCACCTGGCTGCCCCTGTGATTTCCATGTCTAACCTTTGGATCCTGGAACAAATTTTAAAGATCTATCCATCTTTGTACCTCACCCTGCTCCCCCCATCTCCCATCCTCCACTATTAAATTTTTCCTAAAACTTTCATAACTAATCAGTGAAAAAATGAAGATGAGAAATTGAATTCCTTGGTCTGTACCTTAGGCCTTTTCCTGTGCCCTGTTGTCTATGAAGACATTGGCCCTCTTCCTCTGGGTATCAGAGCTGAGGGCCTAGTTCATTTGCTACTAGTGTAGGTTTGTGTAGTTAATGGCCTTACCTCGACCTTCTCTTGCCTCAGCCCTACATTGAAAACCCCATGAAATGACATAAGTCTATATGAGGACAGGGAAAATGAGTTATGTGGAAGAGGAGACTAAGAGAGAAAAGAGTCAAGGATGGATGATACCTAAGTTGACTCAAGGATGGACGCTACCTAAGGTGAGAGCCTGGTGGGGTGGGACCTCAGGTCAGACACAAATAGTCTGTGTGAACATTTGGGGTGGGTACTCTAAACTTGTACATACTGCATTTCCTTTGAACTCTTTCAGTTCTGCTTTGGTAACAGAGCACAGCACCTCTTCTGATGTGGGCACACGATGCTGAGGAGTCTTGTGCCAGTATCTCCCATATCACACAATCAATTCCAAAGTTCTTGAGAGAGACCTTGTATCATTTTTTCTGACCACCATGTGAATCTCTGCCCCATGTAAGTTCTCCATAAAATAGTCTTGGCAAGCTTATGTTTTGCATTCAAACAATGTGGCCAGTCCACTGGAGTTGTGCTCTCTAAAGTGGAGTTTGAAAGTTTGGCAGTTTAGTTTGTGCAAGGACTCCAGTGTCTGGTGCCTTATCCTGCCAGGTGATCTTCAGAATCTTCCTAAACCAATTCAGATGGAAGTGGTTGAGTTTCCTGGCATGGTGCTGGTAGACTGTCCAGGTTTCACAGATATATACGGATGAGGTCATCACAATGGCTCTGTAGACCTTCACTTTGGTAGTCAGTCTACTACCTCTTTTTTTTCTCATACTTTCCTTTGGAGCCTCCCAAACACTGAGATAGCTCTGGCAATGCATGCTCTTCAACCTCATTATCAATGTGTACATCTCTGGAAAGTATACTACCAAGCTAAGTGAACGTATCCAACAGCCTTCAAAACGTCTCCATTTGTTGTAACTGAAAGATGGTAGGTAATTCAGAGCCTAGGATGTCCTGGTCAGAACTGCAGTCTCACTGGTTGCTGCCTCATCCCTACTGGTTGCTGCTGCTTCTTGGGGCTTACAGGAGCCATGCTGTGAGAATACAACCATCCTAGGGCTTTCTAAGGGGAGTGCTCCTCTATTGTTGCCTCTAGAAGCAGAACCTTGAAGCGCTCTGGGTCTACAGTGGAGTTGGGATGCTATGGGTTTGCTTGCTTGTGCTCTTTGCTTTTGTCCATGGGTGACTGGTTAACTTTTTTGAAGATTTTTGGAGTAGAAGAAATCATGTTTGGCAGTTTCTTATCCAGTTTTTCTATGATTATTTGACCTGGTATGAATTTCAGATTTTTGTTGGAGTAATGTGAGGAGCTAGGCAGTCTTCCAATGTTTAGGCACCATCTTGTTCAGAAGCCAATATTTTCTCCTTAAATAGATTAAGAGTTTTGGGAAGGCAGGGACTGTTTCAATGATGGTTTGTATCCCCTAGCCTCTAGGAGACCCTTAATAAAATGCTTCTTATTTGATTGATGTAAGTTTCATAGAGGCATCTATGGCATCTGACAGTGATAAGTCTATGGGGACACTGCTGAATGGGAAGGAGAGAATTCCATTTCAGAGCTCTTTGCAGCTCCTAATGTGGTCAAAGCACCAAAGTGTGAGATAGATTAGGGAAAGATAAAGAGGTTAGACAAGAGAAGGCCTAGCTTTTGTAGAGGTTATGATTACTTTCAGGTAGGGGGATTAAGATCTGTGCCAAAAAAACTCTATTAAAAATTAATACATAGGAGAGTTACAAAATGCATTGTGCAAAGCCAGGGGGATATAAATATTCCAGACAACTAGAATCTGAAGTTTTCTGGAGGATGTGACATTTGAATTAGACATTATAAGGTTAATTTGGGGGGCATCTAAGTGGCACAGTGAGTAAAGCACCGGCCCTGGAGTCAGGAGGACCTGAGTTCGGATCCAGCCTCAGACACTTAACACACACACACACACACACACACACACACATACGCACACACACACAACTAGCCGTGTAAACTTGGGCAAGTTCCTTAACCCCAATTGCCCTCCAAAAGGCAAAAAATAAAGGTTAATTTGGACTAACAGAGATAAGAAAGGAAAGTTTACGTATCTACAATCTGTAGTTGGACACATACTTCTTTTTTCTGCACATATGGTAACAGGGGATTAGTTGGGTAGAGTCTGGCTGATTTCTTTTTGTCTGTCATTAGTCTGATCTCAATGTCATCTGTCTGCCAATATGAGAACATTTGTCCTCAGAAGGGGTAGAAAAAACAACTGCACTTTCTTTTGACTAGGCTAGGAATCTTTACTAGATGTTAGGCCAAATGACCAAATTTCCCTTTAATCTGGTATGCTGTGTCCCTATTCAGTATCTACTGTGTGCTCTAATTCAAAGCAACAGAGACCCTAATACAGAACAATAAAGGGAGAAGGCCTAGTTAGTGCTTTTGAGTCATAACTATGGTGATAATCTAATGCAAAACCCATCAATGTCCATTTGCAGCTTCGGGGTTGCTATACGTGTAAATGAAAGAGTGAGGATTTCGACTGACCATAGGAAGGTGAAATTGATCTAACTTGATCAATCTCTCTCTACCCTTTGCCTACTCATCTACATGGGTGAGCAGAAGAGACTAAGAGTTCTGAAAGTTGGGAATGCTGAAACTTTGGTGCTGTGCATGATTTTAATTGAACACGGAAAACAGTGGGATTCCTTTCTTTACCTTTACTTTATCCATGATGAATTCTCAGTGAGATGCCAGTGTATAACCTTCTTCAAACATCTAAATTTTAAGGTTTGTATAGCCCTTATTATGACATTACTAGAGCAAATGACCTGTAGGCCCATTTCACTAGACTAGTGGTCCTTTCAGTCCAAGGAAATCACATTTATAGAGTGCTTAGCACAGGGCCTGACTAAGTATACACTTAAGAAAAAGTTATTCCCCATCCTCTCCCCTCCTCTTCCCTTTCCAACCCTTAGACTTCTACTTCTGTTCCCATCCGTCTATCCATAAACCAGTGATCCCAGGCCAGCCTTTTTGATCTGACCATCCTCCAACATCAGGGACTATTAAAAAACAAAGATAGCTGTTCTGATGAATCATATTCCCTGTATTATGATAACCAGATGTTCCCCTCAGATAGTCACTTGAAGGAGCCAAAAGAACTTCTTGCTCTTCTTCCTTGGTCCTCTCTGGTTCATAAGAGCAAATTGGGAACCGTTTTCTTGCTGTGGAAGTCAGAAAGAGACTGGCTGCTCCAAATTGACGCTCCTTGGGGGGCGGGGGGAGGAGAGGGCGGGGAAGCATTGTTTCTCTTGCCTATTGATCAATGGGCAATAACCACACTTGCTGTCCACCACAGGGACTATTGTAAACTTGCATGTTGAATTAGCAAAATATTGCATCTATTATTTGGTTCTTTTTATTGTAGACATTTCTATTAATGACACTGTCTGATGCCTTCTGTAATCTAACTGATGATTCTGGATTTAGATCTAGATCAAGTCTTCCCTGGCACTCATGCAGACTCCACTGACATAGCTAAGAAGGTCTTTAAGGAATTCATTGCCAATAAGGATTGACAATCACTTTAGGCAGTAATAATTGCACACATTTAATTGGTCAGATGGGAAAATATTTCTATATAATATATGAACATGTTATATAAATATATAGTATAAATACAAAATTAATATTACATAGTTATATTTTGAACATCTGACATAAAATGTGTGCCACTATTTTATATATGTTATACATATAAAAGAACTAAAGTATAGCTACCATCTCCGATCCATCAGGGCTGTGGAAAACAGAAATGTCAATATAAACACATGATTGGTCAAAGTTTGTTCAAGAAATTGGTTTCAAAGAGCTTGCAACCACAAAATCTAATTGAAGGCTCTCTGTTTATGGGAAAGGAGAGCAAGGGACCCATATTTATACTCCTTAACTACATTATGACTGGATCATATGACACACCTATATTACAACAGGATACTACAACGCTGGCAGTAATCTGAGCCAGACTGAAGTGTAATCTAGCCTGACTTTTGAATTGTATCCCAATGCTCAATATGATTCAGTCTGGCCTAATCTGTTTATTCTCCTTTTATGCTAACCTGTGGGTGTTTTATGGTTACATGCCCCAAGAATGTATCTCCAAGCTAGACTAATAATACCTCCCTGACACTGACCCAGGTTAGGGGGAGGGATGGGCTGGGGTGGTTGTACCAGCAGGCTCCAGTCCACCTGCAGATCACAGGGTGACAGAAAGCTCATCTGGCTCCAGCTGCTAGTGTCCTCTAGTGGTTCTATTTTTAAGAAAGGACAGGAAAGTGTCAAAATGCTGGAGAGTTCCCTGACTGGGGTCAGATTATGAAGGCCTTCAGATGCTAAACAGGGGACTGATTATTTAATTCTAGGGACAATTGGGAGCCACTGGAAGTTTTTGAGAAGGAGATACTACAGTCAATCTTATTATGCTTCACCAATATCATTTAATCACTTTTTTGCATTATGAATTCAAGAAGCTAAGGAAACTGAAGGCAAGGAGACCAAGTAGGAGACTATTGCCATATTCCAGTGAAGAGGTAACATCCGAGTTCCTTGGTAATTGCTAGATTCTAGCAATTGGGTGATCTTCTTCCATCAGGAAAATCTAGGTGTTCTAAGAGAGTCTTCCAATGAAACCTCTGCCTAAGAACTAATAATGTAGTTCAGTGCTGATCCAGACTGGTTCTCCCATCTCTGAGGTTGCCCAATCCTGGAGCACATAAGAGAGCATTTAAGTTCTTATTCTGCAAGTTTATTGTCAGTTCCTGTGAGCTGGGGACTACCCTGACTGTCACTCTTGTGTCTCTTGTCCTTTCCCTGTCCCCAGAATGCTGTGCTTGTGGACACAAGTTCTGGTGATGACCCTACTGGTGCTGAATTCCCTAGTGGCTGCAAGACTAAAGACAGCCGGGGCGGCCAGGTAGCTCAGCAAGTAAGAGCACCGCCCCAACATTGGGATGTCCTGGGGATCGAATCCGGGCTCAGATACTTAGCACCACACCCAGAAATAACTGGCCGTGTAACCTTGAGCAAGTTACTTAACCCCAACTGCTTAAAAAAAAAAGACTAAAGACAGCCCAGGTAAGTATAGAACAGTAGCTACCCAGACAGTATAGGTGGAGAAATATGAGAAATGTTCCTCTCCACATGGCCCAGACCAAAGAAGGGCTGGGAGTAGGCTGGCACTTGGCAGGATGGAAAGGTGGGAGAAGCTAGTCTCTAAAGTCCCATTATCCTATTCCTGTGATTCCCTTCTCCCTTTATCCCAGGTATAGTCTTGCTTCCCCTTCTTTTCACTGTTCCTAAACTCATCCTTTCTCAGGGGATCAGAGTCTCTCCCCATCAAACTTATATCTAAACTTTCTTGTCTTCCTAAACACCTTCTCATAGATGGTCTAATTTACTAAACTGATTTCAACTTTGGTGTTTGTAGGGTAAGAGCTTTCCTGATTTGCTTACTCCTCTCCAGAAAAAATGAGAGGATTTGAAAACCTTGTGCTAAGCCAAGGTATTTGGGGTCCACCCCTAGCCTTAGGTTTAACAGGGTAATGGCAGGCATTTTTCTGATGCATCCCTCCCAGTTTTGAGGCACACTATGAGCTAGACAGACCAAGGGGACTAGCCCAGCATGGGATTTGTTTTATCTTCAAGATCCCTTGTTAATGAACTGAAGAAATATTCAATGTCCAATGTCCCCTAAATTTCTACTTCTCTGTTTCAGTCTGGGATTATTTCCTGTTGTGACTGACAGATATACATCCTGGGCCCAAATCAGCCATTAGTATCACTGGTCTCCTTGCTACTGCTTCCTGAATGCAGAGTCTAGATCATAGGCCTTCTTGAATATAGATGGGATTAATCAACCCAAGAATAAGCATTTATTAAGTGCCTCCCATGTGTCTGGCCCTATACTTGCTGCTGAGGATAGGAAGGAACAAGACCCAACCTAGTTCCTGCCCTCAAGGTGCTTAGAGTCTCTCAGAGGAGACAGCTGGTACAGATAGAATTCAACACAAGTACAAGCTAATTTAGGGAGGGAGGGCACTAGCATGTCTGGGTATCAGGAAAGACTTCATGTTGAAAGTGTTGCTGGATCTTTGTTCTGAAGGAAGTAAGGCACTGTAGCAGGTAGAGAAGAAGAGGGGCTGCATTCCAGGCACAGTGAACAGCCAATGCAAAAAATGAAGATGTGAGATGGAATGTGGTGTAGGGACAGTGAAAAGATTAATTTGGTGAGGCCATAAAGTTCAGGGAGGGGAAAAATGTATATAATGAAACAGGAGAGGTAGGTTGGGGCCACTTTGTAAAAAAAAATCTCCATTCTCTAAAGGGGACCTTCTAGATTATGAAAGAAACCCCACTATCCAGAGCTAAATTTGCTAGTAGATTGTGATCAGATCAAAGGCCCTTTATTACTCTCCTAAGCATCTTCCCTAAGCTTTTCCTGGCCTCTGGCCTGACCATCTCCTTCCTAATCAGGTTATTCACCTGACTTGGATTCATCATCCAGGATGGATCTAGGAAACCCTTCAATTTCTGGATGCTCAGTGCAGTACAACACTCTGGGGAGAGTATCCTATGTCTAACATCCATTGCCAGGGGCTGAGCCTGAGATAGGGCGCTGTCCAGGGTAGAAAAGTCAGGTCCTGAAGAAGGGAAACCCAGCAATGGGTTCTCAGCCTGAGCAGAATGATGGCTGCTTAGACAGTTCCCTAGGATCAGTCCAGCCTAGAGGTAGCCCTTAGAGATATGAGGAAGCAGTGCTCCAATGTAACCAGTCATCCAAAGTAGAGATATTTATTAAGTAACTGTTCTCTACTCAGCCTGTGCTTGGGGATATGGGGAATACAAAGTATCAGAGACACCCTGACCCGCATGACAATGTAGCTAATGACCCAAGTTTCTACCTAACCTTTGTGTGGTACAGAGGGGAAGTACAGCAAGACTAGAAAGCAGGGAGATATTCCTATGACATAGGATGGTCAAGGAAGGAGAAGGCAAGATCTGAGCCGGGCCAAGATATGAAGAGAGATAGCAAGTGTTCATTCACTACATTTGCCTGGATATATGTTGTATTTGAAGGTTTTCCAAGTGATTTTTGTAAATTACAAATATTATTTCCTTATCAAGACAACTGTAGGAGGTAAGTGTCATCATTATCCCCACTTTACAGGTAAAGAAATTGAGGAATACAGAAGTTAAGTGACTTGCCCAGAGTCAATAGTCAGAAAGTATATGGGGCTGAGCTTGAACTCAAGTCATCCTGATTCCAGGTCCAGTGTTCTATCCCCTAGACCACCTACATGTTTCTTTCACTTACTTAAACAACAATCATTGAGGTTTTATCACAAGAGAGTCATTGTGACAGGGCCTGTGGGGCTCATTAAAAAGTACAGGAAGTTGCCTTTGCCCCTGGAGCTTGTAATCTAGCTGGGAGAAAAAAGTACAGACCCGTAAGTCTCTCCTCCTTCCCTACCTCCACCCTACTCCTTACCTTCTCCCTTCTTCCCTTCCACTGGAGGTTCTGAGGTGAGCAACCCTGTTCTACCTCCCCTGTTGCTTTCCCAGCCTCTCCCTTCCCTTAAAAGCCCTGGTCCTGGGGCAGATGGCTGCAGCCCACCTGCATGTCAGGGTTCAGAACTTGATCCCATCAGGGCTTATCCCTTTAAAGTGGTGAATGGGCAAAGCCCTCAGACTGTAGCTATTGAGGATGAATCTGAGGTCTTTAATGCTAACTCTGGCTTAGCCTGTAGCTAGGAATGAGGGGGCCAGACCCTGTTTCTTTTCTACTTTTTCAATAACCTCCAACCTTCCTTATCACAGAATATCAAACTCACCCAGCCAGAGTGGCAGTCTAAATACCTTCAATTTATAGCTGACTTAGCCTTCCAGCTCACCAAGACCCTGGCAACTCAGGATAAGGAGGATTTAGAAGCAAAAAGGGAGTTTCAAACTAAGAAAGATCAGCTTTAGTATCTGACAGCTCCCACTCCAAGTCCACACCCCACTCCTGACATAGCTAAGGGCTACAAGTCTGGTATTTGCCACTTTGCAAGAAAACAGGACATTGGAAGGCAGGACGTAGGTCACAGCTTAGGGTTCTAGAATATCAGAAAAACAAGAGGCACCAAGACCACCCCCAATGACCATAGAGGTGCTCCAAGCAAAAAGTTGCAGTATTTAACCTCCATCCACTCCTAACCTGACAGATCTTGAATCCTTAAATAATAGTAGCCAATTCACCCTCTTTTTGTCATTAAATGTAGGCCTTGTATTTGTATCTGTACTGTCAGTTTGTCTGTCAATGTGTGTGTCTCTGTGTCTGTATCTTGTGTGCTTTGAATGAGTTTGCTATCTTGCAAGATCTAAAACCACAGACAGTCAAAGAAATCTATAAAACTCTCTTCCTTGTGGTTTCTGGTCTGGCTGACCTGGAATTATAATGAAAATTTAGAGATAGCTAAAAACATCTTAGCATATTTTGAGAATTAATCATTAAGAAGTAGGGAATTGATTATATTGGGATTGCTGGAGAGACTGTAGATAGACAGTCACAAAACACCTACCCTCAATAAAGATCACTCAGCATTCCCCATTCTCTCCCCAGTATTTCAGTCTGGGGATCTTTCTTTAACAACCAGAAGTTTCTATTAAATACTCTTATCCCAAATCAGATAAGAGAAGAGAATGCAGTAGAATGGTCGGGATAGTACTTGAAGACTGGCAATAGCCTTAACTGCCTCTGTCCCTGGGTAATTTGTAGTGTACCATTCTAGGCAAGGTTTGGAAATGTCACCCGGGTTGTGTGTATTCTGCCCACCCCTGGCCCAGTAGCTGCAAATCGCCTCAGGCTCAGTACATTTTGCAGTTCTGGGAAAGGGAGAGTTGGAAGGATCAGGCCTGTGGGGAACATTCCCTAAGCCCTCCCTCCAAGAAATATCACTGGGAAGACAGCCTCTGATCCAGGTAAATTATACACTTATCTGTTCTAGTTGCAAAAGTGTATTTTACCTCTGTTTGACCTGTTTCCTGAAATTATAAAGAAAAAATAATAATGTTATAGGATCAAAATGGTATACTGATTGAAAAATGTATAGTATAATAACAGGCATATGTTGGATATAACATTATTATCTCTCTAACTTTGAAGTGGTTTTTGAATGCCAGGAGTGATAAGATCAATCATTTTACATGTCATTTGAAATTCATTGTTATGTTGCTGCCATATTTCTAAAATTGTATTGTGTTTCTAAAAGTCTGCTTAGCTACTGAAATTAAAAAAAACATTTTTGGAGTAGAAATGGTGTTACAGTAATTTTTAAAATCTGGATTGTGTGGCATGTGAATTGGATTTTGTTGTTGTTGTTGTTGTGTTTTGTAGAATTCTTATTGAGCAAATGAGAAATTCTGAAAGAAAAAAATATATATATATATGGATGTGGTTTTCAAGCTTGCTTCATTTATGTTACTAATGTTAATTTGAAAGTTTAAAATTGTTTTGCTATCATGGGAGATTGTTAACCAAGGTATCTGGGGTTATTGCATAAATCAAGTATTTACAAAAGTATGCCTGTGAAAAATAATTATTGGCAATAATGTGGAGAAAAGACCCTGTGAATCCTCTTTTAAGTTTTGTAAAACCTAAAATTGTTCGTGTGTATGGAGAGCAGGAGTTGGGTGCCCCTAGAAACCATCTATATGAGCAAGGTCATCAGCCCCAGGAAAGGAACTTGTTTTTGATATGTAGTTCCAAACCATGAACCTGGCTTGATGAGAAGTTGCAAGTCTATGTGAAATAAGTAGAAGGGATTTCTAACGATTGGCTTTTAAACCAGGACAAGTTTACATTTGAGAAGGAAAGATGCTAAATGGAATCCCTTTCATATAAAAGACCTAGCAAATCTTTATTGCTTATTGCAGCTGCATGAGAATAAAATAATTGTAACTAGCTTTAAACTGTGATTGGGGAAATTTGCTTAAAGGTAAAAGGTACTTGGGACCATGATTAATTTTGTCTTGAGTTTGAATTTGGATATAGTTATCTGCATTAAATCAGTATCTAAGAGAAATGCCACAAGCTACACAGAGGGAAGGCTATTTTTTGTGTTGTTAACAGGTGAGAGTCTGCATTTGGGAAAAGTTGAAGGTAGAACCTTAGCCTTAGTCCGGGATGGGATCCCTCCTGGCTCAGTTTCCCCATGGTGTTCCTTTGAAAAGGGAATGTCTTGGGGCAGCCAGGTAGCACAGCGAGTAAGAGCACTGGCTCCACTGTCGGGATGACTTGTGGATCGAATCTGGGCTCAGACATTTAGCACCCACCCAGAAACACCTGGCCGTGTAACCTTGAGCAAGTTACTTAACCCTTAACCCCAATTGCTTAGGGGTGGCCAGGTGGCTCAGCAAGTAAGAGCACTGGCTCCAGTGTCAGGATGACCTGGGGTTCAAATCCAGACTCAGATACTTAGCACCACACCCAGAAATAACTGGCCGTGTAACCTTGAGCAAGTTACTTAACCCTGACGGCTTTAAAAAAAAAAATAAAATAAAATGGAATGTCTTCCACCTGAACATTCCTGAGTCTACCTATGAGGTGGAACGCATACTGCATGGTTGCAGAACTGTGACTCTATCTGAATTTAAACAGAGCCAAGGATGTTTTGTCCTGTATGTCACATGTCCCTGCTTTTTTTCCCTTCTATAGCAAATTTCTATGATTAGAGCAAGTAATGAGTAAAATATATGAGCTCTGTTATGTTATCTTACTGGGAAATCTAAGATTACTTTTTCATCTAGAATTAGAATATGTGGCTCACCTTAAGATGTTCCCATTGTTTAAAGAGTTTCTAAAAGCAATAGCTTTTTAATGCACTAACTGTGATCAGTCTCTTAACTGTTACCAATGTGAGATTCTATTACAGCACCCTTTCAACTAAGAAACTTTGTGATCTAGGAATTCTGTATTGTACCTTAAGAATTTATGTTACTGAAGGACACTAACTTATTTTAATGAATTCCAGTTTTAAAAGTCTATATTTGCTTTAAGGAAAAAGAAAGATATCATTTAAAACTTTCCAAAAAATTCAAAATATTTTTTAAAGAAAGGAAATACTTTTAGAAAAGGTGTTTTGAAAAGTCTTGTGACATATGTATTTTTGAAGGTCTACTAAATTTTCAAGATGAATTATTGTTAACTAATGCAATAAGTTGTAAAGCAGAAGAGATCTTGCTGTTTTAATCTGAATTTGTAGTTACTTCATTGCCTCAGCAAAAGGTTAACATTTGTATTTGAATGCATACATAACAGAGTTATGTTAGTAAAAGAATAACAACTTATGAGCTATCTTGTTTATGGCTAAAAATGTAAAGGAAAACTTAATCCAGATAATGAGTTTGAGAGATATAGAAAGATAAATAAAGGTTTTATTGGAAATATGGAAGTCAGATAAGAAGGTTTGGGGACAAATGGGGGTTTATCCAAGCCCCTCCTGTCTCTAGATAATAGTTTTGAATACCTGTATATCAGTTTTAGATGGTTTAAATACATTGAGAGAGTGTAAGGAAGTATTTTAGGAAGACAGAAAGATTTGTAATTTGATTTTATAATTAATAACTCAATCAAATTTTAGATGACCCTAACTGAAGTATATCAGTCTATATTTATTTGCTATTTAAGATTTTGGAGACTGCAATTTACTATTGTTTTAAACTTTGATTACAGGGATAGTTGTCATAAAAGCCTGTAATGGAATGGCATGGGCTTCAGGCTGAGAACTGCTAAATAGTGGATGTCTGTGCCTGGGAAAGATTTTGAAGACAACTTTGGACACTGCCTGGGTGGAATCTTTGACTCTATTTTCCAACTGGGCATTTCCTTTCTGAAAAGGAAAATTTCCCACTTACTCCTAAGCCCTGCCTTTTAGCACCTAGTGGCTACATGATTGCCTATCAGAAATGACTATTGCCTGGAATCAAACAGAGCTAAGGAAGTTTTTTTTTTTCCTTCTGGTAAGCTACATGCCATTTCCCTTCTTTTTCTTTTATAGCAAATTTATCAAGAAGTCATATTCATGACCAAATAAATAAATATAGAGATAACATCCTCCAAATGAGGAAATGATAAGACCAAGTAATAAGACAATAGCAAATTTTGAGAAAAGCAACAGGATCAGACTGATTCCTCTAAGAACTATATACAGATGTATAAGATTAGATTCCAAAATTTTTCTATCAAGGAAATTCAAACTTTAAGCATGTTTGGTAATAAGATCTCAAGTTTGGATTTTTGCACAAAAATTGTATAACAGTAGAAAAAAAGTGAAATTATTTCTTCTTTATTAAAGTATCTTTCTGATAACTTTAAAAGGCAGATGAACTCATTTTATGGATAGATCTTCACATTTTAAAGGATTCCTATACCAGGTACAGGATTTAGGTAAGGATGGAAATAAATAATAAATAAACTGAAAGTTCTCTGAGGTTTCAAAAATGTGGAACCAAATTTAAGTGATATTACTCATTTATATTAAGTCAGAATTATTTGGGAACCTCTAGATCTGAACCAAAAGAGCAGAACTCTCTTTCTGAAATGTATAACTATGTGAGGTATCTGGGATTCAAAAAGGTGCTTTTTAAATGGATACTGGGAATAAGTCACTGGGACACAAGGAAATTGACGTTAATTAGCACTGGTAATAATGATTCTGTTGATTTGTATGGTTCATGCAGTTTTTTTTTTTTTTTTGTTATCTTAGTGACATATGATCTCCCTTCCCAAAACTGGTTCACTGTGAGCCATCTAAGTAGTTTGATCTGTACCTCACTTAATGTAATTATGCAATTTTGTAAAACTGTGAGGAAGACTTTATTGTACTGTTTGATTTTGAGCCTAGCCTTGCATGGCTGGGAAATTGAACCATTTCTATGTGCCTTTGGTGTCAAATCATATGTTTCTGGGAGGGCCCTGTCAGATCTGTCTGACTACTCCAGCTTGACATAAAAAAAAAAAAATACCCCTGCTCCTCAGTGGACATCTGAGACAAGGGACCTGAAAAAGATGACATCAGTTAAAGACAGCTTTCCCAAGAGTCTGGACCAGGCCTGCACAAGAACCATTCCCTCCCTGAGGCCTCCTTGCATACCCAAGACTGGTTCTTTATATCTTTTTATGGCTTTAGCTTATTTTTCTGTATTGCCACTATGCTACCTTGATCCCCCTTGCAGCCTGTTCCTTTTGCTTGTATTGCAATTGCCTTACAGTAACTGCCCATATCTGGGTGTCCCATATTTCAGGAAGTGATAGGGGAAAACCTGAATTAATCTAGATAAGGATATTGGGAAAGCTACCAAGAAGAGAGTTTTTTTTAATACCTTCTTTGGTCAAGAAACAAAATATTAATGAATTTGTTCCTGATCAAAATGGAGGAAATTATAATCATGAAATATTATATTTTGGCCAAAGTCTGAATTAATCAAACAGACTACTTTCCCTTGCCTTCTGTGTCAGCACAACACCAGAAACCAGATAAGGCTGGAGATAGGATTCCCCCTTATCTTGGGAGAAAAACAGACATCCTGAGATCACAAAATGCAAATAGACCTTGCTACTTTTGTTGTCAATTTGCATTTACAACCAAGGAACTTCTTTCTCACATATAGATGGTAACAAATGGAAGTCATAAAGTTTTGTGACATAGTAATCCTGAATTGGGATGGATCTAAAATGTATAAAAAGTCTTCTGATTTATCTGTTCATCAGTTAGGATGTAGCTCTCCTAACTCTTTGTACAAGTTTCTCTAGCTTAAGGGAACAAGGAATAAATATGCTGTAATAGTATATCCTAATTTGTCTCCTTTATTTTTTTCCAAATGTTTTATTAACCTCTGATCCACATCATTAATTTCCGCCAGATTTTGAGTTACAAATTCTCTCCTTGTCCTTCCACCACCCCAGAATATCCCACAGGCTATTCCCTCCTTCAATCTGCTCCCTCCCACATCTTCTCCCACACACCCTTAAACTTTTTCAGTAGAGCATGGTGGATCTCTATGCCCCAGTGCCTATATATCTTCTTTCCCAATTACATGTAAGATAGTATTAGTAATAGTATATATATATATATATATATATATATATATATATATATATATATATGTATGTATGTATATATATATATATATAATTTTAAACATTTGATTTTTAAATCTTTGAATTCCAGATTCATTCCCTTCCTCCCTTGTCACCCACCCTTACTGAGAAGATAAGCAGTTCAGTACAGGTTGTACATGTGTAGCTAATGCAAAAGATTAACATAGTAGATATATTATAAAAGACTGACTATATTTCCCTCCCTCCTATCCCACCACCCACTTATTCTATTATCTACCCTGATCCCATCCCTTTTCAAAAGTGAGTGCTTCCAACTTCCCTTCCCCACAGACTGCCCTCCCTTCCATCATCCCCTTCTCATCCCCTTCCCCCTGCTCTCCTGTAGGGTGAGATACCCCATTCAGTGTGTATTTCATTCCCTCCCTGAGCCATATTCAGTGAGAATAAGGTTGACCCATTCCCCCTTGCCTTTCTATTCTTCCCCTCCATTGTAACCCCTTTCCCTTGCTTCTTCTTTATGAGATAATTTACCCCATTCTGTCTCTCTCCATCTCCTCTCATTATATTCCTCTCACCTCTTAATTTCCCCTTCTAAGTATCATCCTTTCCTATTAAATTAGTCCTGTGCCCTCTATCTATGTATACCTGTAAGCATATATACATACATTCACATATGTATTCGTACGCCCATATATCCTCCAATATAGACACACACACATATATTTCTACTCTCTTCAACTATTTTCATACTGAGAAAAGTTTTATCAGTTTCAATTGTCATTTTTCCATGGAGGAATGTTAATAGTTCAACTTTAATCAGTGGCATGTGATTTGTTTTCCCTGTTTACCTTCTCAAGCTTCTCTTGCTTCTTGTATCTCAATGTCAAATTTTCTATTCAACTCTGGTTTTTTCATTAAGAATGCTTGAAAGTCCTCTATTCCACTGAATGACCATATTTTCCCCTGAAACATGAGACTCAGTTTTGCTGGGTAGGTGATTCTTGGTTTTAATCCCAGCTCCTTTGCCCTCGGGAATATTGTATTCCAAGCCCTTCAATCCCTCAATGTAGAAGCTACCATATCCTGGGTTATCCTGATTGTGTTTCCACAATATTCAAATTGTTTCTTCCTGGATGCTTGTAATATTCTCTCCTTGATCTGGAGTTCCATATTCCTAAGAGTTTTCTTTTTGGGATCTTTTCTCAGGAGGCGATTGATGGATTCTATCAACCTCTATTTTGCCTTCTGATTCTAGAACATCAGGGCAATTTTCCTTGAGAATTTCTTGGAGAATTATTTTTAGGTTCTTTCTCTGATCATGGCTTTCAGGTAGACCAATAAGTTTTAAATTATTTCTTCTGGATCTATTTCCCAGGTCAGTGGTTTTCCCCATGAAATATATGACATTGCCTTCTATTTTTTTCATTTATTTCGATCTATTTAACATCATCTTGATTTCTCTTAAAGTCACTAGCGTCCCTTTGCTTCAATCTAAATCAGAGGGAAAGATTCTCCTCATTGAGCTTTTGAGATCCTTTTTCCATCTGGCAAATTCAGCTTTTCAAGGCATTCCTCTCCTCATTGCCTTTTCGAGCCTCTTTTGCCAATTGAGTTAGTCTGTTTTTTAAAGTGGGATTTTCCTCAGTCAGGCTGTTGCCTCTCATTTCATAATTTTCTTGCATTGTTCTCATTTCTTTTCCCAATTCTTCCTCCATTTCTCTTATCTGCTTCTTAAGGTCCGCTATGGCCTGTAACCAGCTCATATTTTCCTTTGAAGCTTTTGGTGCAGGAGTTCTCACTTCACTGTCTTCCTCCTGTTCCATGCTTTGATCCTTTTTGTCCTCAAAATAGGAGTCTAATGTTGGATTCTTC
Organism: Petaurus breviceps papuanus; assembly: GCF_028583685.1. Taxonomy (NCBI): domain Eukaryota; kingdom Metazoa; phylum Chordata; class Mammalia; order Diprotodontia; family Petauridae; genus Petaurus; species Petaurus breviceps. The sequence continues at coordinate 10,501,966 of NW_027187316.1, forward strand.
TGTTTGTTTTGCTTCTTTGTCTGGTCATGTCACCCCTCAGTCACTTGACCCTGGACTTTTTGCTGCAATAGCACTCAACCTTTCGTCCCAAACACTGGGGTTTTCTCAGCTGCCTGAGGTATTAATTGGGTGCCCTCTCTGAGGCCTCCACACGCTCTGGCAAGCTGGTCATGAACTCCAGGACCTCAACCCTAGACTGCAATCCAGATCCAAGCAGGTTAAAGCAAGAGTGATTACCCCTCAGACTGGTTGATTGGTCCCCCTGCAATCTGTAGGCCAGGAGCTGAAGCTGCAACATGATGCTGGCTGTGATGGGTGTCTCAGTGGTTTCTCACCCTGGGGGCAAAAGCTGATGCACTCCTGACTATTGGGTCCCAAAGTCCATACTGCACTGACCTCTCACTTTGTCCTCAGCATCTTTGTGTTGATGAATCTGGAAATGGCCACAGCTTCTGCTGACCTGGAGTCCCTCCAGCCCTCGGCTGGTCAGACCTGCCCTGGGGCTAAAACCTCCAGCTCACCCTGGGCTTGGCTCCCAGAGTGCTGCACTGGCTGCTTGCTGCCAGCCTGCTGGGCTGTCCTCAGTGGGAGGTTAGCTTCTCTGTGTCATTTTGTGGGTTCTGCAGCTCCAAAGTTTGTTCAGAGTCCCCTGTTTACATGAATTGGGGAAGGTGGAAGCCAGAGCCCTAGGAAGGTCCTGCATCTACTCTGCCATCTTGACTCTGACTCCAATTTGTCTCCTTTAACCAAACTTTTTTAATAGATCAACAACACATTATAGGTACATGCATACACACATACATATATTCATACAAATATACACATTCAATTAAAATGAAAGGTAGTTTTTGGAGGGCGGGTACTGGTAGGAAATGCTTCATTTAGAAGGTGGAATGTGAGCTGAGTCTCAAAGGAAAGGATTTGAGGAGACATCAGTGAAGAAGGAATGCATTCGAAGCCTGGGAGATAACCAGAGCAAAGGCATGGAGATAGGAGATGATGGAGATTTGGGTGGGAGCATCAATAACAAGGCCCTAGAATTTGGCTGTGGTCAGGTGGAGATTATCAGAAGGCAGTGGTGAGTCAGTCACAGGGCCCTAAGCCCACAAGCTCTGTCTCTCTTTACCCTTCAGGGCCCTGGTTTTACTTAACTTCATGGAGAAAAGATCATTGTTATCAGAACAAAGCCCCACCTAGGTAAAGGAAGTTACCTGGTAGTTGTTGGCTTTGCCTTCCTGGGAGATTTGACAGACAGAAATATTCAAAAAAACACTGGTGAATCAATGATCCTCAAAAGGGAAGAGAGTAGAACAGCTGGGCAAAGTGGAATAAGAAGCTGATCCTTCAGACCCAGCCTTCCTCAGGTCATGGCAGCTTGTAGATCTAGTCTCCTGTTGCTCACTCTTCTCCTCCACAATATCTTGGACTTTCCCACAGTGCAACCCCCTGCTTGCAGTGATGAGCTGAGGGCTATGGGGCCCTAGGATCTTGGCGTCCTCAGTGGCCCCAGCACTAGAAGCTAGCCTCCTATGGGGATTCTGTAATTAGCCTGTGTGCTCCTTTCCCCAGAATAGGAGAACTAAGTTTCTCTTCCCACTTCCCTTTAACCAAGTGCTCAAGCACTCAGACTTGCCTGCCCACCACACCAGGATGGCTCCTGGAGGGAAAATTGTGATCCTTGTTGTGTCTTTTCCCAAGGAGCACTGTTCAGATTTGCCCAGATAAAGTTACTGAGTGGAGTCGGGGGCCTTGTACTAGGACTGATCTTCCTTGGGCTTGGCCTTACTATTTACCTTAGGAGTCAGAAAGGTGAGAGACTGGTGGGATGGTCCTGAGGTCTCCTTATTCTCTCCAAGGGAGGAGCTGGGGTCTGGAGTTGGCTGGGGCTGGGAGTCTGGTGCAGGTGTGAGGAGGCCCTCTGACTCTGACTGCAGCTCTTCATCACATTGACTTTAAAAAGGGAGCTGAGGACGACAGATCCCAGGTCTCAAAGGCTTTTACACAAAGGCAGCTTTTTGAGACATCTTGTATCTCTGCTCTGAGAACCTCCACACCTCCAGAAGCACAGAGGGAGCTTCTTATTCCATTTTGCCCAGCTGTTCTACCCTCTTCCCTTTTGTGGATCATTTATTCACCAGGGTTTTTTTGTGAATACTTCTGTCTGTCAAATCTCCCAGGAAGGCAAAGCCAACAGCAACCAGGTAACTTCTTCCACCTAGTGTTCTTTCCTTTCACATTTATACAGTCTGTATCTGTTTTCCCCTCTGTTTCCATTTACTTTGTTCTGCATTTAACTCTTCTCACATTTTTCTGAATGCTTCATAATCATTGTGTCTGGTCAAATAATCAGTCATGTACCACAATTCATTTAACCATTTCCCAACAATTAAGCAGCCACTTTGTTTCCACCTGTTTGTTACAAAAAAAATTGCTATTAATATATTAGTGTATATGGTGCCATTCTTTGTATGTTTTTACCTCCTTGGAATATATACACCTAGCAGTGGCATCTATGGTTCAAACAGTGTGGATCTTTTAGCCACTTATTCAACTTAATTCCAAATTGCTTTCCAGAATGGTTAGACCAATTTGCCAACAGAATTCTAGATTATCTACCTGTCCCTGAAGCCCTCTAAGTCTTCATGTTCAGTTTCCTGTGTGCAAAGGAAAATATCAGAATTATTTTGTTTTGGATTTGTTTTTTTGGAGGGCATTTGGGGTTAAGTGACTTGCCCAGGGTCACATGGCTAGTTTTTGTGTTAAGTTTGAACTCAGATCCTCATGACTTCAGGGCTGGTGCTCTACTCACTGCGCCACCTAGCTGCCCCAATTTTTCCAATTGTTAATGACTTAGTGGCATCTTTCATTTGGTTGTGAGTAGTTTACAATTTTGCTTTTAACAAGTTCGTTCATACCCTTTGACACCTTATTGACTGGAGTATGCTTCTTGGTCGTATACTTGTTTCCTATATATTTTTTATATCAGATACTTGTTAGGAATTTTGATTAAAATTTTTTCCCCAATTTACAACTTCCTTTTTAAGGTGGCTTTGACTTATTTTGTTCAAGACCAAAAAAAATTCAGTTTCACAGAATCAAAAATTCCTATTTATCTTTTTTATCACCTCTCTCTCTCTCTCTCTCTCTCTCTCTCTCTCTCTCTCTCTCTCTCTCTCTCTCTCTCTCTCTCTCTCTCTCTCTCTCTCCCCCCCTCTACCACCCCCCCCCACCTGCACCAAGGAAAGAAGATGAAAAACAACCCTTTCCTTTTCCCAAGCAGCTCAGAAAGAGAAACTTCTCTTCTTGCCTGGAAAGAGATGAGCTGGTGGCTTCCTCACTTATTCACAGACAGGTAACCCTGATCTCACATGTACAGATGAGCTCTACCAGCCAGAGACCAACTTAGCCCATCAGCCAGGCTGCCTGGGAAGCTGGGGCAAAGCCAAGGGAGTGGAAGGTTCTTAGGAAAGGTGTGTGTGTGTGTGTGTGTGTGTGTGTGTGTGAGTGTGTGTGTGCTTATTCACTTTCACCTAACAGGACTTACTAAGATCTGCAGTCACAGAGTTTCCATCATTTTCAGTTTCCTCATCTGTAAGATGAGAATAATAATAGCTCCCACCCCCCAGGCTTTTTGTGAGGATCCAATGAGATAACAATTACAGAGTGCTTAGCACAGTGCCCACGACACACTAGTTACTCTATGAATGTTAATGATAATAATAATAACAATTAGCAGAAATAAATAGCAAATAATAACTATGACTACAGGTAACATTTATATAGTAATTACAATAAATAATAATATATTTTTTATTAGGAGTAGTATTATTATGTTTTAGCCATGGTTCACCACAAGTGATAACCTAAACACATAAAAGGGGCATTACATTCCTTTTTATCAGTGTTGAGCTAATAACTTTATCTCTGGAGGGTTCTAGGTAAATCTCCCTCCTTTGGCATTTTATTGTTCTCTTCTTGGTAGATATGAATCCTGCATTCCAAAAGTATATAACAGGGTGTGGGGTTGGGGATCAGCCCAGATGGCAGAGTAAAAGCAGGGACTCCCCTGAGCTTGCCCATAAATTTCTTCATTTACCTCTAAAAACTGAATATGAACAATTTTTAGAGTGGCAGAATCCACTAGCAGACAGTGTGGCAGATTTCCAGCCCAGACCAACATCATGGAATATGTTGGTATTCACATGTAGCATATGTTGGGTGGGGAAGGGGGGAGGGGGGGAGTAAAGAGCACAACATGCAGAGCATGTGGCCTGCACCAGCACAGACCTGAACAAAGCAGAACTGGAGCAAGCCCAGGAGAACTGATTCAACCACTGCAGGGGCGATTCCCAAACCTCTCACAACAGGGCAGAGTTCTGTTGGAGCTTGGTAAGAGACACAAGCAGGGCCTCTGGCAGCAGCAGCAGTTACTCCTGGAGCTATCAGACCACAGTCTAGATGTTTAAAAATCACCTACCTTAACTTCAGAGAGTCAAGATGGCAGAGTAAACTGTAGCTGCTCTAATCTCCATCTCTGACCCTAAAATCCCAGAGAATATTGCCTCAGTGTAAAATCCTGAAATAGTGGAACCAGCGGAAGGCTAGGGAGATCTACAGAAAGGGTGTGGCTGTGACTATGCCCAGGCTTTAGGGGAACAATGCAGGACAGGAGGCACCCCAGTAGCAGATCCTGAACCCCAGGGGGATGGAACCAGCAATTACCAACTCCAGAACCCCAGGTGTGCCTGCACACAACCAGGGGAATCAGCCAATACCAGTGTGGCCCTGGCCAACAGCTGCTGAGTCTGCCTGAGCTCTCATCCAAGGGGTGGGGAGGAGGAGACCTGAAACAGCCAGACCACCTCTCCCCCACACCTCACGCTAAGATATACAGAGAACTGAATCAAATCTATAAGAATACAAGTTATTCTCCAATTGATAAATGGTCAAAGGATATGAAGTAGTTTTGAGAGGAAGAAATTAAAGACATCTATAAGCATATGAAAAAATGCTGTAAATTACTAGTGATTAGAGAAATGCAAATCAAAACAACTCTTAGGTACCACATCTCACTGGTCAGATTAGTTAACATGACCAAACAAGAAAATTATACATGCTGGAGAAGATGTGGGAAAATTGGAACACTAATGCATTGTTGGTGGAGTTGTGAACTGATCCAACAATTCTGGTGGGCAAACCGGAACTATGCCCAAAGGGATATAAACATGTGCATACCCTTTGTTCCTGTAATACTACTTCTAGGGCTATATCCCAAAGAGATCATACAAATGGGAAAAGGACTTGTATGTACAACAATATCTATAGCAGCTCTTTGGCTGGTGGCAAAGAATTGGAAATGAAGGGGATGCCCTTCAAATGGCTATCAAGTTGTGGTATATGAATACAATGGAATACTCTTGTGCTATAAGAAATGACAAGCAGATTGACTTCATAATAATCTGGAGAGTCTTATATAAACTGATGCTGAGTGAGGGGAGCAGAACCAGGAGAACTTCTACAGACACATTGTATCTGTGATGACTAACTTTGATAGATTGGATTCTTCTCAGCAATACAAGTTTATAAGACAACTCCAAAGGACTCATGAAGGAAAAGGCTATCCACATCCAGAGAAAGAATGACAGAGTCTGACTGCAGATTGAAGCAAACTGTTTGTTCTCTCTCTCTCTTTTTGTTTTGTTTCTTTTTCCTCATTCATTCTATTGGTTATAATTCTTCTCTACAACTTGACTAATGTTTAATGTGAAGGTATATGTAGAACCTATATCAGATCTAATGCCAGAAGCTTTTAATGATTTGGTAAGAATTGCCTAAATATTCAGGAAGGCAATGATCATGTCCTAGGTCAGGGCATCTGAACACACTGAATACTTGTAGTTCCCTGGTCTGAGCTGTCCATGTGATTTTTGAAGAAGGCAATGCCCAGAGAAAGCAACAGTGGACTCCAGACCACTACCATTCCATGCCTAGAAAGTCTCTTGAGAAATATGTTATCTAATACCAATCTGAAAAGTAAAGCTGGAAAAATGAGTAGACAAAGAAGCCCTCATTGTAAGTAATTGCTAGGGTTCCGAGGATCCAATTTGGAAGAGAAGAAAGCTGAAATAGATTGAAGAAGAATACTACTTGGTGTTTTGGTGACAAGTTAAGTTATAATACCTAGAAGAAATGATGCAATCATTTAAAAAATTATTTTTAAAAATAATTGAAGTTGACATTGCCAAGGAAAGAATAGTGCTAAAGGAAATAAATAGAAAAAATGAGAAATTTGGAGGAAAAACTTGGAGAATTAACTGTTTAGCAGAGGAAATGCAAACACTTAGCCAATCAGTGGACTGGCAATATCTCTTAATTTTTTATCTGAAAAAATCTTGAAGTTGTCAAGGATCTACAAGAAAATGACCTAAGTGTCCATTTGCAAAGTTTAAAAATTTGTAATCAGAAAACTCACCGGCCAATATCACTACATCCCCCAATGCTGATGAGTCTGAGATGCACTTAATTCAGCATGATGGATTGATGATCCATGACTGCTTCCTGCTAGCCAGGGTGTATGGCTTACTGAAAATCTTTCTTACATCCAAGGTGTGGGAAAAATGAGGGTCACTGGAATCTTTCCACAAAATGGGGACTGATGTACAATTTTGATAAGAAAAATGGCACTGATTTTCTCACACAGAATTGTATTTTTTTCCACTTCAGCATGAAGGGACTGAGTATACAGCAAAGATGGTTCTCCCGAGCTGCCACAACCTGATTGTCTGCTCTGTCACTGGTTTCCTTCCTTAAAGACTAATGGCTTTTGATTGGGAAGAGGCAACTAGGGTTGGAGACATCTGCCTAATCTACAATGGAGTCTGAACTTCTCAGGCCCTTAATGATGTTGGGAATGGGCACCCACTTCTGAAGTGTGGAGATGTCTGCATCTGCCAAATGGAGAATATTGGTTTTCATCATCATCATTGTCATCATCATCAACAAATATGGAAGTCGTTGTCTCCCAGCTATCCATCTGGGCAGCACAGGAACCTGCCATTTCAGATTGATTCAGGGAGTGGAAGGGGACAGGGAATTCTTTGAAGGTTAGTGGGGGTTGCAATACTCCAGTTTTCTCACTAATATTCAGTTTTTCCTAATTGCCCATCTTTCTTTTTCTCACCCCACAATCACAGGAAGGATATAACTTCTAGTAAGATAGAATAGAAGTAATACTAGAGAGCATCAATGAGTCAGTAATTATCTGAGTATTATTGCATCTTCAGCATTGTTAAACTCTGTGGGGAACAGAGAATGATCAGTTTGGTCTCTGTCTTCTGAGTGCTTACAATTTAATTGAAGAAAGGAAGACTTCCTTAAAACTTTTTGAAGTCACTATTGTTTTGTCTTTTAATCAGAGCTCTGTGGCCTTTCAGAGTTTTGTTTATCTGCTATTTAATATGGTGTGGTCCTGTTCAGATCCTTCAGATATTTTGTGATTGGCATTTTGTCTCCATTTCTAGAGATTCACAATGAGATGTGCTTTCTCAGACAGGGCCAATTTTAATTCATTGCAATGACAGACTCTACTAAGTGTAGATAGTAATAATTTCAAAAAAAAAAAACCTCTTAAAAGGATGTAAAAATATGTTATCTGTAGCTCTTAGAACTAGGGTGCTACAGGTTTCCACTTAGGAAAAAAGATCATTCTCTATGAAATCATAACTTTTGAAAACAAGGAAAGATTCCTCAGCATTTAGAGATATAACTCAAAATAGTGGGAGATAATTACATAGGTAAATATGAAAATGAAGAGATGGGAACCTAGAACACGAGTAACATCACTGTATCTCTAAATGATTTGCCTCCTGGGGAGGGAAGTTGTCTTGAGGCATATTCTTTTGAAACAAGTCAATATAAAGACTTTGCTCAAGGAGTTTCTAGTTTGCCCTTGACCTATTTGTCTGCCATCACATCTCTCCTATTTGTCCCCTTCTCTTTCCTCACTAAACCACCATCCTTGTTCTGATCCTCATTACTTCTCTGGATGCTTCTCTCTGGACTTTGCCACCATGTTGCAGTTGCTTTCCTCCTTTGTCCCACTTCTTTCAATGATGATTTCCCCTACAATCTCCATCTTGAGGAATGGCCCCAAATAGTCATGCTTCATTTTCCAGACATTGGCACCATACCTTCCAAGGGCACCTTCCCTCTCTTCCTCTACACCCAATGTCTTCTCACCTTCATCTAATGTTTTCTCTCATTAGAATGGAAGTTCCTTGAGAGCAAGTTTGTCTTTGTGCATGTATTTGTACCCAAAGCATTTATGATAGTGACTGGCAAATAATAAATGTTTCACAAATGCTTGAGGGCTTCTTGACTTGACTCTTGTCTGGACCATTACACTAGAATTCTACTTGGTCTTCCTACTTCAGGTTTCTCTATGCCCCTATTCCTTTTCCATTTAGGTGCAAAAATGTTTGGGGCTTTGTTTTATGGTCACAACTGCATTTATTTCAGTAATTTTAAACTGACCCCCCTCCCAGAATTTACTTTTTTATATTTAGTTTTCAATATTCATTTCCACAAGATTTTGAGTTCCAAATTTTCTCCCCCATCTCCCCTATACCCCACACCAAGATAGTAAGCATGTTGATTACTCCTTCCTCCAGTCTGCCCTCTCTTTTATTCCCGCCTATCCCTCCCCTTACCCCCTTACACCTTACTTTCTAATAGGGCAAGATGGAATTCTGTACCCCATTATCTGTATATCTTATATCTTGGTTTTTACTTGGTTTTAACATTTGTTTTTAAAACTTTGAGTTCCAGATTCTCTACCTTCTTCCCTCATCACTCACCCCCCCCCTTCCCGGGAAGACAAGTAATTCAATATAGGTTTATACATGTCTAGTTATGCAAAGCATCTTTATAGTAATCATATTGTGAAAGAGTAACTATTTTTCCCTCCATCCTATTTCACCCTCCATTTATTCTATTTTCTCCTTGATCCTGTTCCTTTTCAAAAGTGTTTTCTTCTGACTAGCCTCTCCCCCAATATTCCCTCCTTTCTGCCACCCATCCCTCTTATCCCCTTTGTCCCTACTTTCCTGTAGGGTAAGATACCCAATTTAGTGTGTATGTTATTCTCTTCTTAAGCCAAATTGAATGAAAGTAAGACACATATGTGTATAACACATATGTATATATACATATATGTATGTGTGTATATATGTGTTTGTGTATGTGTGCATGTGTGTATTACAAGTAGTCAGGAAGAAACAATTCTGACTACTTGTAATATTTTCTCCTTGACCTGGGAACTTTAGAATTTTGATATAATTTTTCCTAAGAGTTTTCTTTTGAGGATTGGACCTGGAATGTTTCTTCAGCCCATTAACAAGGGATCATAAAGATAAAAGAAACCCCATCTTGGCTCAGCCCCCTTGGTCTCTCTAGCTCATAGCTGACCTGTCCCAGGGGGAAAATTCCAGCCATTACCATCTTGACTCAAAGGCTAGGGATGAATCCCAAATACCTTGGCTTCACAGAAAGCTTTCAAATTTTCCATTTCTTCCAAGGAAAGGAAAGTTCTTTGCCTATAATACAACACCAAAGTTGAAATCAGTTTAGCAAATTAGGCCATCTTTGTGAAGGGGTTTAGGAGGACAGGAAAATTTAGGTGGGAGTTTGATGGGAGAGGAGAGACTCAGGGCCCCTGAAAAGGGATGGTTTTAGGGATGGAGAATGAAAGGGGAGACGAGTGTAACTGGAGCTTCTACTTCTAGTGAACACCAAATGGCGGATGATGCCGGTGCTGCAGGAGGTTCGGGAGGCCCCAGAGGCCCCGGGGTTGGAGGCTGGGGAGGCTTTCTCGGTGGCTTCGGTAGTGGGGGCCGAGGTCTAGGCTGGAGTTGTGGTCAAGGCCGTGGCCGTGGCCACGGGGCCCGGGGAGGAAAGGCAGTAGACAAGGAGCGGGTTCCTGTCACTAAGCTGGGCCTGCTAGTCAAGGACAGGAAGATCAAGTCTTTGGAAGAGATCTATTCCAGAGATTCAGACAAGCCTAGAATTAGCCATTAAAGGAGTGAGGAGGCTCTGCTCCAGTGTAACCAGTCATCCAAAGTAGAAATGTTTAGTAAGTAACTGTTCTCTACCCAGTCCTGTGCTTGGGGGTCTGGGGAACACAAAGTATCAGAGAAAGTCCAACCCACATGAAAGAAAATAGGTACTTGTTATGGAGCAGTTACATCTGATGTTAATGTAGCCCCAGCTTTGTGAGCTCTGTAGCTCTGTGTACGGCTGTGATGAAGAGAGACTCAAGCAGAGCTCACCAGCTGGTGACACTCAGGGAACCTGCAGTTCTGGAACTGGATTTGAGAGAAGTCCTGGCAGAGAGAAGCTGGGCGCTAAAACTAGTAACCATTTCAACCATCAACTGCATGGGGAAAAACATGGGCAGGATCGAGTAGGCACCTGATCTTCCAGTGCTGGTTCATCTACCTTCTAGTCCTCAGTCCAATAAACATCAGGTGCCTACAATATGAATTGAAAGAAGGGAGTGTTTTTTCCTCCCATCCCCAGTCAAGAACTGATGGGCATCTTGGTGAGACTGTAGTTATTGGAAACCTTACTTTCCTCGTCATTTGTCTATTAAAGAGGGATTAGCTCAAAGCCTGTATCTTCACTAAAATAGTGGATAATGTCTAGTCACGTTAGAAGAGGGCTGAACTCAGGAAGAAATTCTTATTAGACTTGATGGTCAGGGGCAGGCTTTGGGATCTTCTTATGCCAATGAATTACACCCACCCTACCTGTTTCGCTGTCCTTCATTACTATAATTTCATTCCCCACCCCCCATCCATGATAGAGAAGAAAATGTGGTGACTGTTAAATACTTTTCTGTTGTCATTAATGCTGGTGTGGGTAGAGATTTGGAAAGGTTTGTATCTATGTTGAGTAACAGGATACACATCCCTAGTTTACAAAACTGAGGTATGAGCAGACTGGTTAATTTGGAGACCCAAATACATTAGAGCAATACATTGAAATAATCATGCTTCACATAGACAGGGGTACTTTTCTACAAACAGGTGAGCCTATAAGCAAAGGGAAAAAAAAAAACTTTTGTGTGCAAATACTTAGACAGTCTTAAGCATCATGGAAAGAAGGCTTCTAAGCACCTATTTCAATCACTTTCGTGGCCATTAGAACAAATTATTCTTGTCCACCCATACCACCAGGGAAAGTCTTCACATGCTTCAGGTAGACATCCATCTAACCAACTGATGGGTTTGAGGTCCAGCAGCTACCCTCAACCTGGTTTAGCCCATCTATTATACTCGTTTACTAGGGTGTGGCTAGTAAATATGCTACAGCTCCTTGTAGCCATATGTGAGAGTCGGGTAACCAGTTAGCTGAACATCAAAAGTGGAACATACCCTGAGAAAGGCTTGGCAGGTCTTTGCATAAGAGATACTAGTCTTCTCTGAACATGTGGGTGTCCCTGGGAGTTTACAATAAATTTTGATTTTGCTTATTTTGTATTAGCCTCTTCTATATGGCCTGCATTAAAAGTGATTTTTTAAAGAAATAAGTTAAATAAGAACATTTTATACATAAACCAGCCCTCCCTCCTATCTATAATTTATTATACTAAAGTCTTCTTCCCAATAAGAAGAGACTTACCTCTAGTGACCCTTTGATTTTACTTTTAGTGGACATAAGGTTTTAGAATAGGCAGGAAAAATAGTCCCTCAGTCTTCTCAGCCCTGGTCAGGTTGAGGCTACAGAGAAGACAGACAAGAAATAAAGGGGAATTCATAGTGATGGGGGGATGGCAATAGGTTACACGGGAACTCTGATCCTTATCAATGACCAGAATCCCTGCGATTTAATCTGGAAAGAATTCAGTAGGCCCAAGCAGACTTGGAGTCAGGATTGTAAAAGTTTATTGTTATGCTTTACAGCAGGCAAGGGTCCTTAGGGAACATGCAAGCTTAAAGAAGGTATAGGCATAGTTTTTAAGGAGTCTAGGCAATAAATCAGATGTCAATTATGCTAACTAGGTGAGTAAGGGTGGGATTAGGGAGGAGTTAAGGAGTGGTCAGTGCTTAAAGGAACATGAACTTTTAATGTCAACTGCAGAGCCGTATTGCCCATAATTCCCTGGGAAATAGCCCAAGGGAGGGTGTGATAGTAATGGCAGTTAAAGATTCCCCTGTATTGGCTTGGTTTTCAAATTGATTGTGTTAAAACCCAGAGTTTGTTAATCCCACCTGTGGGATGGGCTTGTTGATGTGAAAAGAAAGTCCTGAACTGGGAGGAGCTGGTGATGTAGATTTGGAGAGACACTAGAGAGAGGCGGAAGATCTTTTTGGAAGCAGCACCTCGTGGAGAGAGAGAGACTAAGAGAATTGCTGGTGGCCGCTTTGAATTGCCCTGAACTTCTGAGACCTGCCCCCTGAGCTGCCAAGGACTGAGGAGACATGGCTGTTTTGCTGGTACTTTGTCTGTCTGTTTTGATGTTGTTTTGCCAGATTTGTCCACTGGTGAAAGACAGTCAGTCCTTTTGTTGAAGAAGTCCTGGAACCTGGCTGTTCGCTAAGAAGCCCTGAGACTGTCCTGCAGACAGAGAGTGAATACTGTCCACTGGTGAGGGACAGTGCTGTTGTTGCAGGGGTCTGGAGACTGTCCTGCAGACAGAATGAATACTGTCCACTGGTGAGGGACAGTGCTGTGGTTGCAGGGGTCTGGGAGCCTTTCTGTTGGTTCAGAAGCCCTGAAGAAGGATTTTCTTGTTGTATGTTTACAGAAATCCTGGGAGAGGGCTTTGCTAATGTGTTCAGGGGTTCTAGGACTGTTCTACAGACAGAGGATAAATTCATGAAGGGACTGGCAATGTATCTTGTGGCTTTGCTAAGCCTTGTCTCCCCAGGAACTAAGATTGCTGAGAACTTGCCTCGTGTCAAGATGAAGAAAAGACCTCCATTTGGGTATTAAGTGCTGTGTTTAAACTTGATGTAACTCTGGGGTAGATTCAATTGTGATCCAGGGGTGGGGAACTTTTGACCTTATGTTTGGAAACTAATCTCCATTTGAGAAGAGGGGCTTTGTGGTGGACTTAATTAAGGTATAGCCTAGGGGTGGAGAAGTATTTAGAACAGAGACTTTGTAATTGATTGAATGATTGGAAGGTCCAGGGGTGGGGTAGTACTTGGAGATTATTTAATCACGCTTAGTTAATGCTGTATTTTGAATGATGTCATGTTTTGATCTTCTCTGTTCTTGGTTTGTCACTGAATAAAATAGAGAGCACCTATGCTGGTATTTTGAACCTGGGAAGTTGCCTTCTTTTGGCATTACATTACAGAGGGCTACCTGGAGGTGTGGTTTTAGGCCTGAAATGTCACTAAGTCAGCTACTGGTCAAGGGCTGACGGAGAAGTGCCTAGTCTGTCACCCATCAGTGTCATGTTTGACAAGAAGGATGTTGGGAACCAAGGCTAACAGAAACTCAGTATGTGTATATTTGACTAAGGAGTTAACCTATAGATAGTGCCTTGAAGGATTCATAGGGGCAGCTGGCCACTTACTAAGGGGAGACAACATTTGCCTAAGCTAAAATGTTTATAGATGGTTTAGTGAAGGATTCATAGGTGTATCTTGTTATTGTTCCAAGCAGAGATAAACAATTCATGAGTTGTTGCTGGGCAGAGTGCTGGCAGGGGGAAGGGGCAGAGTTAATGCTCTGAGGCTGGGGAGGGGGAAATATGATTTTGCAGACTGGTTATACAAAGTGATTTTTTTTTGAAGCAATAGGGGTTAAGTAACTTGCTCAAGGTTACAGGGCCAGTTATTTTTGGGTGTGGTGCTGAGTGTCTGAGCCCGGGATTCGATCTCCAGGTCATCCCAACACTGGAGCTGGTGCTCTTACTCGCTGAGCCACCTGGCCACCCCTTACAAATTGATTTTACAAACTGATGTGACAAACTGATATTACAGACATAGATCCCAAGCACCCCATCAATAGTATTATAAATTAATTAGAGATTAAATTTGCAACTAAAATGTAAGTTCTATATTGCAAATGTCAAATTCATAGCTTTTATATGACTGTTTTATAAATGCTGAAATGTCTTAGTAAATTTTGTTTTTGGAGAATGTGTGGTTGCACCTCCCTAGGACTAAGGTTACATGTAAATAGTACTTAAGAACTTCTGTCATTTGGCTTTCCCCTTGAGGGTGACAGGTTCATTGTTTTAGTAGGTGGTGATTTCACTACTTAGAGAATGCTAAGGAATCCTTAAAGCCAAGGTGGGGAAATGGCATACAGACTGTAGCCTTTAAACCCTATCAGGTGAAAATTTGTTCTTAGGTGGATATTTTACCTTATCACCATATTTTCTGTGAGTGATTCAAGAGAACTTAATTATTTAAATAAATTAGGTAGTTAGGCAAAACAGAAGTAACTCAAAGGACTCCTATGTAGAGCAGTAGATACAGTGCAGGGCCTGAAGGCAGGAAATCTCATTTCCTGGTTTCAAGTCTGACCTCAGGCATTTACTAGCTTTTTGATCCTGGGCAAGTCCCTTAATTCTGACTGTCTCAGTTTCCTCACTGGAAAATGACCTGAAGAAGGAAATGGCAAATTATTCCCATATCCTTCCCAAGAAAACCCCAAATCGAATCACAAAGAGCTGGACACAGTTGAAAATGGTGGAACAGCAATAAAAATGCAACTTGAAATAGAAAAGTTATACAATTAATTAGTTCAGTATAAGGAAAATCATACAGAAGAGATTCAGCTGAGTGTAAGAGTGGGACATAATTGGGAAATAGTGATGAGTTAGACCAAGAAAGTAAGGAAAGAGAAATGAAATGTTGCATAAGCATGTAACAATATGCAGTTTTGAAGTTTCTAAACTTTAATCAAAGTCTAGAAGGGGAAAGAGAAAGCAAGTAGAGGTAAGAGAACAGATAGAAAGTTAAAGAAAGTTGGATTCTATTTGCACTGACAATATGAATCGAGGTTATTAAGATATAAGAGGGGCGGCCAGGTGGCTCAGCGAGTAAGAGCACCGGCTCCAGTATTGGGACGACCTGGAGATCGAATCCCGGGCTCAGACACTCAGCACCACACCCAGAAATAACTGGCCGTGTAACCTTGAGCAAGTTACTTAACCCCGATTGCTTAAAAAAAAAAAAAAGATATAAGGCCTTAGAGTTTTGGAAAATGAGAACTGAGGAAGCTTTCTGTCTCACTGAAATACAAAAGATAGGAGAAACTTTCTATACCTATAAATTTATGGACACCAGTTGGAGAAATGCCTGTTAGCAATTTTAAATCAAAAATATTTTAGCAAGTTATGTTGTACCCAGAAAACATGAGCAAAACCCAAGTAACCATTTAGAATTGGACCCTTTATTATATGCCCTGCTGGCAGATCAGGCCACATGGCGGGCTGATGAGGTAGCACTCCACTGTCCCCGGGACGTACAGCAGAGATCTCAGGCAAAGCCTCAGCTTTTAAAGGGAGGCCATATGGCCAACGGTTAGGTTAAACATAAGTAGAAACTTGCAGAGGCCAAAAACAGTGATTGGTCAGTACACACCTTGAAATTCCCGCCTGGCCACCAAGTCTCCCTGACCCGGAAGCCCACCCACCTCTGTGAAGGTGGGCTGACTGAGGAAAGGCCCACATCTGTTGGGGGAGGGTGGAACTGACCTGGCAGTCTGCTTACTTCCCTGAGGGTGGGTTGAGGTCAGGGGATGGGAAAACCAGGCACTACAGTTACAACACTTACCAAATGGAAACTATAGAAATAATCTTTAAGGATGAAATTGAGTATAACATACTAAAATTTTGTCCTTAAAAAAAAAAAAAACAACTAAAAGGGTATGTTCTCAAAATTATGTGGAGAATATAGACATATTATGTTTACAATGTGCACATTTTTGGATAGGCCCCAAAAAAGGGACATAAGAAATGTGAGGCTGCTGTCACAAGTCTTTGGAAGTAAAGCAACTGAAAGTAGTGGGTTCTATAATTTGAGATGTTAGTAGCTGATGACCCTTGGGGAAATTGTGATTTTAATTGAGAAGATTTGCAATTTTAAATTCAGATTTCTTTTGATTGAGTTTGTTCTGCTCATTTTGTTCTTCATTATTTCATGCAAGTCTTTCCACATTTTTCTAAGATCATTGAGCTCTTCTTTTCTTATAGTGTAGTAATATTCTATCATAATCATATAACACAAATTTTTCAGACATTCCCCAAATGATAGGTATCCCTGAACCAGCTCTTTGCCACCACCAAGAGAGCTGATAGAAACATTTTAGAATATTCTAAATTATTTGCCTTTTTCCCTAATCATCTTTGGAAAATAGACATAGTAGTGTTATTTCTGGGTCAAAGGGTATAGGTAGTTTAATAACTCTTTGGGCATAATCTCAGACTGTTTTACAAAATGATTGTATCAGTTCACAATTCCAGCAGTTATGAATTAGTATCCCAGATAAAGGTCTCATATCTCAAATACATAAACAACTTTGTCAAATCTATAAGAAGAAGAGTCATTCTCCAAATAATAAATGGTCAAATGATATAAACAGACTGCATGCCAGTGAAAAAATCAAAACAATTTATAGTCACATGAGAAAAAACTCTAAATAATTATTGATTAGAGAAATTCCAATGAAAATAAACTTGAGATATCATTTTACACCTACAAGATTGGCTAAAATGATTGAAGGGGAATGCAACAAATATTGGAAGGGACATAGAAAAATTGGGACCAAAATTAAAAGACCAAATTGATAGTTGGTTTTCTATATGATTCAGAAATGCATTCAAATCAAGTGATGTTATTTGATTGGCAAGAAGTTTTGTTTTATGCTTTAAAATTATGTAATATTGCTTATTTTACTGTTAGACTTCTATTTTTACTTGTATTGTGATTTTGTATAAGAAACGTTATAAATTTGGAAAAAACAATACTTAAAGAAAAATGTAATTGTATCCTTAGAAAATTACTTTTAAAAAAAATTATATGCTTTTAGGCTATGAATGAAACAGTTAAAGAATGTGGGCAATATATTTAAACACTTTAGGTATATTTTGTTTTAAAATGAACAAGAATAATAACTTACCCTTTGGGAAATGTACAGAACTTATAAATTCTCTGTATGCCCCTAGTTATTTGGGGACTTACCAGGTTCCTTCGGACCTTCTATTTGGGTGAGGTAAAAAATTATCACCTTGAGGTGGCCAGGTAGCACAGCGAGTAAGAGTACCGGCTCCAATGTCGGGATGACCTGGGGATCGAATCTGGGCTCAGACACTTAGCACCCACCCAGAAATACCTGGCCATTTAACCTTGAGCAAGTTACTTAACCCCAATTGCTTAGGGGTGGCCAGGTGGCTCAGCAAGTAAGAGCACCGGCTCCAGTGTCGGGATGACCTGGAGATCAAATCCAGGCTCAGATACTTAGCACCACACCCAGAAAAACTGGCTGAGCAACCTTGAGCAAGTTACTTAACCCCAATTGCTTTTTTAAAAAATTATCACCTTGCTGACTGTATATTATGAAATTTTAAAGTAATAAAATGATTTAATGAGAAACTAGGACCTCTCACTGTTGCATAAGGTTTGTTTTATAACAAAATATTTTGATCTAATGAAATGTTTGACCACTGGATATGAAAATAATAGAATTATACCTGGAATCATATGCATTGAAATTATACTTTTAAGCCCACTTAGTTTCAATAGACCCCAGATTGAAAGATTTTATTTTTGCCTTAAGGGTTAATATGCTATACCATCTTATATGGATATTTGTCAGACTTGAAGCTTACAAAGTGACCAGAATTTTTCTGGGTTTTGAGTAAGCTATCATGTAGTCAATGTATGTGTGTAATTGTGGAATGTAATTATTTTCTTAACTTACAATTCTTGATATCTGTCCCAGAATGAATTTAACCTGGAAAGGTGGTAGAAGGCAAGACCTTGAACATGCTTAATTTTAACTGTTATAGGAACAGCATGAGGAAAAATAATATTAATAATAACTGTACTTAGCCCTAAACTGTGATTAGTGATAATTGCTACTTGAGGTAAAATTTATTGGGATTGTATTTTTATATTATTGTGAGTTTAGACCTTAGGCATAACTGCCTAAATTATCATGAAATCAATTAACTGTCATTCAAGGGAAAAGCCATATTGTGCTCAAATGGAGTGTAATCTAAGAACTGCTGTGGGTGGGTGTTTATGCCAGAGAAAGGTGAGACAGCCTTACAAAGAAAATGGCAGGATACTCTTGAGTTAACTCCCCATTATTCTATTTCCACTCTGAAGAGGAAAATGTCCCCACATAGTTTGTTATGAGCCTGGTTATGACACTTTGTGAATAATGTGGACCTTTACTGAATAACTATTTTCTTTTAAAAAAAAAAGGTTTAACTATGACTCTGACATTGAATTAATAAAGATCTAGGGAAACTTTATTCTGTTACAATTATGTAAGGTTAATTTGTGCCCTTGAAGAGACAGTCTTGGTATTGTTGTAACCATATCCTAACTTCTTCCTTTCATACCAAATGTTGAAAACCATGATGGATAAAGACTGTAAATGATTTTTTTCTTAATATAATGAATCTTTTCATTGCAATACTCAAAGATCTCTGGCTTACTACAATAAAGTACACATATGAAAGACCTTAATTTTTTTAACTTCACTATTTTAAATTTTTTATTATTATTTCTTTCAAGATCCTATCCTAAATAACTAGGTAATTTAGTTCTTAGGCTTGCTATTCATCTCCTTGTTAATGATTGTGCATTCATGTGTAATATCAGGTCTGCACAGTGCAACCTCTTTTCTAGATGAAGTGATGAGGTATGTGTGTGTATGTGTGTGTGTGTGTGTGTGTGTGTGTATACTCAAAGAGGGGCTAGGATGAAGACATAATGAAATAAAGATATAAAAGTTTTAAGTTTCATAC
>NW_027187317.1:0-43439 GCF_028583685.1 Petaurus breviceps papuanus
CTCCTTTTTGAAGAGAATTTGAAGAGAATTCCAATGAGTTGACTTATTAAAATAAATTATTGGAGTTAGGTTTTTGAAGATGAAATGAGGCTTCAGAGAATCATTAGCTTCCATCTTGAAAGAACAGGGGCTATTTAACTTTGTCTTACGTGAAGAACCATTGAGAATGGTTTGTTAATAAGAAGGTTGCTCCCTAAAGTCTATAGTCCTAAATTAAGATTAAATTATTAACTAAGAGGCCCATTCGGAAAATGAATGAAATGGGAGAAACAGGTTTTCTGGAATATGCAATTAAAATGGGCTATTTAATTTCTTAACCCTTCTTCTTTAGATTATCATCTTAAATTAAAATTCCTGACTGTAGTTTTATTCTATTAGATTTGCTTTCACTTGACTTTAATTCACTCATATGATTTGCAAGAATAATTATGAGAACTTGATATTTATTGCAGTGAGTTTATGGACCTTATACTTTTCCAAAGACTGTCCTTTTTTATGTAGGAAATATGGGGTAGTGGAAAGAATACTGGACTTGGAATCACAGGACCCATGATAAAGTCCTGACCTTGCCAGATACCATTTGTACCTGGGCCAGTCCTACTTAGCATCTTTTGGTCTGTGCTCCCTCATCTATAAAGTGGGATAATAATGTCTCCCCCATCAGTTGTTATTTATTCTATATGTATTATCCCTCTACCTATTCCCCCTGTTCCTCTCCTTCAGACTGTAAGTTCCTTGAGGGAAGGGGTTATTTTTTTTTGAAGGGGGAAAGAAAGGCAGTTGGGGTTAAGTGACTTGCCCAAAGTCACATAGCTAGTAAGTGTGTCAGGCGTTTGAGGTTGGATTTGAACTCAGGTCCTCCTGACTCCAGGGCTGGTGCTCTATTCACTGTGCCACCTAGCTGCTGTTAGGGAAGGGATTATTTAATATTTTTTTGTGCACTTAGTAGCTGGCACATAGTAGTAGCTTAACAAATACTTCTGGTGGATTGACTATGAGAAGAGTATTTCATTAACTTGAAAGTGCTATACAGATGGCAAGTTGCTTATGATTAGGACATAGTAAACTTATTCACTATTAAATTTTTGTACCCCTTTTGGGATATGTTAAAGGCTCCATAGTTTGTATGATGGCATGGTGTATAGAGTGTTAGATTTGGAGTTAGGAAGACCTGAATTTAAATCCTGCTAACTAGCTGTGTGACCTTGGTCAAGTCACTTAACTTCTGTCTGCCTCAATTTCCTTATCTGTAAAATGCACCTACATGGCAGCATTGTAGTGAAAATCAACTGAGAAAATAGATGTAAAGTGTTTGCAAATAAAGTACTCTATAAATGCTAGATATTATTATTATTATGAAAGGTCCAGCCCTCACATATATCCATATGTCCATAAATTCATACACATATAAGCTTATACATGTCTTAATGGCATGCATAGGGGGGACTCTGGGTGTTCTGGCATACCCAGTGGCAGGATATCCATACCACTTACTTACTTCCCCAGAGAGGAAGGAAGGATCAATAGTTACACACTCTTCAGGGTTTGCTAGCATGCTTGGCACACCTTTCAGTCAGGCCTCTATATTGCTATATATACATATACATATACATGTACATATACATACATACATACACATGTACATATATACACATACATATATACATATATATATACATACACACACACACACACATATATATACCACACACATACACATCCATGCTGGCTCCTTTCCATTATCCTTCACAGGGGAGCTGTCAGGATTAATTACTGCAAATTTATAAAGAGCGGTGAAGATAAAAAAGTTCTCTCTAAATGCCAAATGCTATTACTTTGCGTCATGATGTTTCTATAGTGTGTGGAACCAAGCAGGCAAGTTTGACATGTGGAGGAAATGGATGTTTTTCAGACCACCCTCCTCCCCCTTGCAGGTTTTACAGCTAAGTTTCTCTTTTCTCTGTGACCACACATCTGGGGTTCTTTTTATCACAATATTCTTTGGTATGAGAAGCACATCGCTCTAGCTTTTGGTCTTGCTCCCAATGAGTTCAGTTTCAACTCAGAAAAAACTTAGAATGAGAGAATCATAGATTTAGAGCTGGAAAGTCTCCCATCCCAGTCATTTTACAAATAAGGAAACTGAGTCACAGAAAGATGAAGGGACTTGACCAAAGTCACACAAATAGTAAGTGATAGAGGGGTACTTCCACTTTAACCTCTGCCTTCAAATCCACCATACTTTCCAATATAACACGGCACCTCTAGTAGGAAGTACTTCCTGAGTTCTTCATACTACACTGGATCATGAGAGGAGATACAAATTTAGATGAGACATGGTCCCTGCCCTCATGGAGTGTAACAGTGTAGGGGGGAGATTTTATACATTCACAAACAAACAAAAAAAACACACAAAACCCCTTTCTTTAATACTTCAAGAATCTAGGATTTTGCCAGTTTTATATATTCTAATCCAAAATGCAGATTGTAATCCCTAACACAATAATAGATGAATGACTAAATGAATGTATGATGAATGGAGCAGTGGACAGAGTGTTTGCTGGAAGTCTGGAAGACCTGAGTTCAAATCCAACCTCAGAAACTCAATAGCTGTATAATCCTGGGCTTAACCTTTGCCCACTTTAGCATCCTTACCTGTTAAATGGGAATAATAATAGCACTTATCTCTTAGGGTTTTTGTGAGGATAAAATGAGGTAATATTTGTAAAGCATTGAGTTTAGTTCCTGGCACTTGGTAGCTGCTTAATAAATAACTGTTTCCTCTCTTCCCCAACCCCATGAATGAATGCACCTTTCTTTATAGTGTTTACATCATGCAAGGTACTGTATTAAGAGCTGGAGATAAAAATATAAAAGCAAGACTGCCTCTGAACTCAAAGAGTTTGCATTAAAAAGCTCTTGATGCAGCTGTTTTGTTTTTGGTTTTTGGAGTGGCAATTGGGGTTAAGTGACTTGCCCTAGGTCACACAGCTAGTAAATGTTAAGTGTCTGAGGCCAGATTTGAACTCAGGACCACCTGACTTCAGGGCCAGTGCTCTATTCACTGTGCCACCCAGCTGCCCCCAATGAAGCTGTTTTTTTTACATTGCAAACATTATATTGCATTTATAGATTACCCCCACTTTGTGAGATGTCTCTTGTGACAAAGTAAAACAAGTAAATAAAAATACTGTGATCTCATCTGAAAGTGCATGCGAAATTTCACATCTGTAAACCCTTCTTCTCAATTCTCTATTAAAAAAAATCGACAGAAATCCATTCTCTCCCCTCCCACCCTCTCTCAATGGCACTGAAAAAGGAAGCCCATAAAAATCTTCTAACAAATGTGTGTACTTAAGTAAAACAAATTCCTTTAATGACTTGGATATAAAAAATTGTGTTCTCTTATCGTATACCCTAATTCTGTTAGGATTCTGAAATAGAGGGCATGTTTCATCATGGGTCCTTTGGAGTCCTTAATGATCATTAAATTGATCATTGTTCTTACACCTTTTAAAGGTTTTGTTTGTTTTTGCAGTGTTGATGTTATTCTAATAAACATACAAAGAAACAGCTGAAGAGTGGAGCCATAGGGGAGTCAACTGATACACTATTTACATAATCAATATTGATATTGATTTGATTACAGTTCATGGATCAAGAGGTGGGAAGCAGGGTTGGGGCTGCTAGGTGACACAGTGAATAGAGCACCAGCCCTGGAGTCAGGAGGACCTGAGTTCAAATCAGTCCTCAGACACTCGACACAAGTACTAGCCATGTGACTTTGGGCAAGTCACTTAATCCCAATTGCCCTCCAAAAAAAAAGCAAAAAAAAAAAAAAGGTAGGAAGTGGGCAAATGGAGGGTACATGCATGATGGAAGATGGCTACTAGGAAGAATGGGCTTCTTGAGCAGGAGCTAAGGCATACTTCCTCCTGAAGTTATCCAGTAAGGGGAGAATATGCCAGAGAATAGGGAAATCATGAGTGTTTAACGCTGCAGAGTGGCTTTTGGGATAAAGCCAGAATCTAACTGATTGGGCAGGGATGCAGATTGAGCAGATACGACAGGGGTACAGTGATGAGAAGGGGGAAAGATAGAAGGGACAGGACATTGACATGGCCACATTCAGAAAACTCTCTATAGTCAAGGGATAGTCTTCCTGAGTTGCTGTGGTCAAAAAATTCATTGTCTTGTCAAAAAACTGTTCACGGGCCTCTATAAATTTAGCTGATCTTCAGATAATGGCTATACAGCCCATTACTGGAAACACACTTGAGGTTTTGCCAGTTCAGTACAAGGTTGGGGGCAGGGAGAGAATAAGCATTATTATTTAGCGCTTACTCTGTACCAGGCACTTAACTAAGTTGGTTCACAAATATCTCATTGATCCTCACAACAAACCCAAGGAGGTAGGTGCTGTTGTTATCCATATTTTGCAGATTAGGAAAACTAAGGCAGACAGAGGTAAAGTGATTTTCTCAGGGTCATGCTGCTAGGATGTGTTTCTGTGTGATGAAATCATTTGTGATAAGCGCATAGAATTACTAAGTGCCATATGAAGCCCAAAGTGGGAAAGATCTGTATTGATCATGGGTATTGAAGACAACCTCTCTGATAAGATGACATTTCAGAAGAGCTTTGAAGGATGGGCATGGCATGCATGACCCATGTCCCCATGACTCACTTTCTCTCTTTTGGGATTTCTTACTTGAAGGTTAAACCTCTTCTTGGCAAGCAACCATCTGCATCCTCCTCTTTCTCACTAAAAAGCATATATAAACTAGCCATCTGTGAATGGCCTTTTGCCAGGTACTAGACAGAGTGATTAAGACAGATTATTCCCTGCTTCCTTAGAGCATAAAACTTTAAGCCTGATGCAGGCCCACATTTACCTGCTCTCAAGCTCCATCATTCACCAACACACTTCTTTTTACCCACCCTTGCTGCCCTCCCTGTCAGCTCTCTCTCTTTTTCTGTAGAGACTACTGGGGCTCAGAACGCTGATGATCAGATATCAGATAGACCACTGAAATACTGACATTACTCTATGGGGATTGGTACTCCTACCTAATCATTTTGCCTGCATATATATATATATGTATGTATTTATGTATGTATTAGCTTCTAGGATGTTGCTCTCATCTTCACTCTATATTTAGGGGCTTCCAAACCATCATCATTTGTTATCACACATGAACCCTACCTTACAGTCTTCTCCAATACACACACTGTCTCACCTTTTGCAAGAAGCTTTTCCCTATCCTCCTTAATGCTAGTGCCTTCTGTCTGACATGATCTCCAATTTATCTTGTACATATCTAATTTGTACATGGTTGTTTGCATATTGTCTCTCCCATGAACTTCTTGAGACTGTGGACTATTTTTTGCCTTTCTTCGTATTCTCACACTTATTATAGACTGGCATATAGTAGGCACTTAATAAATGCTTGTTGACATATGCACATTGATTCATAAACTAGGTCTTACTATTTATACACACTTGTGTTTACTGATTGTTCCAGCATATTCTGTCTCAAACACCAAGAGCCAGTCTCAAATTTGGTCTACTCTATTGAATACCAGCATCGGGTGAATCTTCTGACATTCTCTGATTGCCTAGGGATAACAATCAGCCACTGCAAGAAGCTGCAAGTCCACTTTGACTCTATCACCCCACTGTTCCTCTTCTGAGGACTGGCATCCCATTGGTCAATCCTCCATTAAAAAGTCTTTATAACTCCTGCTTGATTGCCTTATATAGATACTTTGCCCACAAAGCTTTTGGAAGTTGAGATAGTGTTGGGAAAGCAGTAGTGACTGTAACAAAGCAGCTTTACAAAAGTTATGTGGATCTTGGGCCTTGAAATCCTTCACAATTCAAGGATTTTGGTTTCTCTTACAGAGAGGGAGGAAACAGGGAATAAAACCCCCTAGACAGAGCTGCTTTGAGGTATTACCCTCTAACTCAATTCCCTGTTCCAAATTCCTGACTTTGTTATGTGTCTATGACTGGTAATAAAACTTGTGCTTTGTGCTTCTCTACAGTTGATCATTAAAAAAAGGATTTAACTCAGTAATTCAAAATATAGTCTCAAAGACTCTCTTCTAGGAATGTGTGTGTCCTGTGGATAAGATTATACAATATTCTTTGGAGATGTGGCCATAGTGGTAGCTTTAACCATCCTGTGATTGTCAAAGTCACAAGGCAGTTATTAAACAAGGAGATGTTTGATCACCAAGGGAGGTCACCATTGTTATGGAAAACATCTGTCACAGACTTCAAATGAAAAAGGAATTCCCTGTAGACAGTGAGGTGTTTCAAATGCTCTTGGTTACAGATGTCATTTTTCTGATTGCATCAAGCCCCAGAGGACCACAGGGCTTCCTTAATGAGATATACAACTATTTAAAAGAGATCAGACTAACAATTCACTTAGGAAAAACCAGATGGATGAAGGAGGTTAATTATTCAGATTATGACCTATATTTGAGTGAGCAAACCATTCAGTTATTCCATCAGATCAGTTTTGATCTTGGACAGTTATTGTGGATAGGCATTTGGGTCCAAAATTTAATGGAAAAAAGATATTG
Organism: Petaurus breviceps papuanus; assembly: GCF_028583685.1. Lineage (NCBI taxonomy): Eukaryota > Metazoa > Chordata > Mammalia > Diprotodontia > Petauridae > Petaurus > Petaurus breviceps. The sequence continues at coordinate 6,595 of NW_027187317.1, forward strand.
GTCTGTGCTGTATTTGGGAAATTGTATAGTTTTTTCAAGATCTCTTGTTTCTTGACATAAACTTTTAGCACCTTCTTCTATTGATGTTATGTGACTATCTTATGGAAGACAATGAATTCCAAAGAATCAAAATTTTATGTGACCTAAAGGGAAATTGATACAGAGTGGGCACTCAATAGTGGTTTGACCCAAGAAGCAGTATTAAAAATGCCTGAGGAAGCATGAGTTGTCTCCCCCATTAGGATCTAATTTTGCCTTTCTTTGTATTGTTAGCATGTAGCCCAGTGCCTGGTATATAGTAGGTGCTTAATAAACACTTGTTAACTTGACTTGATTCCATAGAAGCTCTATCAGATTCTATCTAACTGGAAAGGCTTTTACTATGGGCTTGGTGACAGACTACATTATGTGACTGTCATCTGAGGACTAATCCAGCTAAGTTCAGAGATTATCACTAGTTTGAAAATTTTCCCTTGCCACAGCAGTCCTCAAATATCATCTACTAAGATCTGTATCAGTGGAAGATATAACCAAATCAACAAAACTGCAAATTGTTGAAACATTAAGGAATCTGTCCCAAGAGGCTACAACATTTAATTTGAGGTGAAGTTATATTCTATGAACATTGCTAGACTGAGAGCCTTGAGATGCCTGCTGTTAAATTTTCTTACTAACTGGGCTTAAAAGCAAAAATATAAAACCCCTTCTTGCTTCCTTACCTGACCCTATTCTCCCTTCCCCCCAGTCCCTGCCCCTGGGTGTACACAAAAAAGGAAAAAAAATATGTAATAATTATAGACTCAATTTCCTGATCATTTTGTTTTGGATGTGACATTCTAGATTAAGATTTTAGTATGGAAAACACAAACTTTTTTGTATGTCATACCAACTCTGAAGAGTCTGGAAATTTCCACTGGAATCTGGAGTACAGATTCTTATGGGATGGGCCTTGGGAGTAACATTCTGGCTAGGTCCTGGAGGTTGACTCCATCAGGAAGTGGTGGGAATATTGGTTTAGCTTTGGACTGAAGAAGAAATTGAAACTGATGTGTGAACAGCTGGGTTGAGATTTCATCCTTGAAAATTCTTCTACCATTACTACCCTTTTCCAACCATGAATGTGTCCATTGAGGCTAATTAGTGGTGGGATAGAACTGGGAAATAGAGATAATGGGATAAAGAATGCCAGTTCATCATTTGGTCATTCAGGCTATGTCTTTCATACAATTCTGAAATAATTGGTTTATATTTAGCCAATTCATTGAAAAAGAGTTATTGTATACATGAAAACAAAATGTATTATATAAAGGAAATAATTTACTAAAATTTTCAGTTTTTAGTCAGTTTTGTAAGTGTTCTGGAGATGTAACCTTACTTAATAATATCCTGTGTTCTCACTGTGTAATGAGAATAGAAGAATAGAAATTTCTCTTCCCTCGGAGAGTTTATTATCTAGTTGAAGAGACAATATATACATATATATATACATATATATACACATATATATACAGAAACATGTGAAAATGATGCAAGAATATCTATAAATCAATTCTAAAATAAGTGGAAATTCATGTAGTGCCCCCTTAGCTTTTGCTTTCATTTGACTCTGGTGGCTGCATCGTCTTTTCTATTCTTCTCTAATTCTGTGTTTTCTTTCAGTCCGGTTCTTGCCATCATAATTAGCTCTCCAGCCTAGATCAGCTCCACAGTATGTGGAATGCTGAATGGAATTAGTCTCCTGTAATGTAGACATTGTATATATGCTTACACACCCCAACACCATACACTCCCTAGGAACACCCAGCAAGAACAGAGGAATGTGCTTGGCTGCTGGCTCTCTATCCACCTCAATTCTGGACAAGTTTCTAGGGGGCAAACAATAATAGAACATGAGGCTGCTGTGACTCAGAGGTGATATATTTGGGGGGCTGTGGAGGGCAGTGCTAGGATCACTTTGGGGGTACTGCTTTACACTTTGTCTCTAGCCCAGCGTCTCCATGCAATCCTCTCTCGTTGGGTCACTGGAACTTTACAATCCCTGGTTTACATTTTGTCTCCCATCTGCAAATGATTTCTGGAAATTCCAACTCCAGTGGTGAGATCTGAGCTCAGCTTTGACATTATGTCAACAGACTGCAAGTCAGAAGTGAAACTGAGAAAAGGTTTTCTTTGAGAAACGAGAAAGAGGAAAGAAGTGTGGGCGCTTTGCCAGTTGAAATAAAAAAAAATCCTCTGGTGAAGTTTTATAGATTTACTCAGTAAGCCAAAGGTAATTCTCCTATCAACTAAAATTGAAGAAAAAAAGAATAAATCCATCAAACTTTGTAAAAAATTTTGAAAAGTGACTAAAACAGCATTAATCAAAACATTTTGTGTTTCATCTGTGAGAAGCATTTTCAAACCCTTGGTAAAATGCATTTTTGAATCCACACAATCTCTTGGGACAGAGGGGTTACATTTTACAGATTGCTTAGATGCAACACAGACTGTGTTTTCATGATGCCCAACATCCAGATGTTTATAAATATCCAGATGATGGGTGTTGCCCCAGACAAAAAACATCTGCATGGTAGACGGGATTTTTTTTTCTACTTTTCCTTCAGGTGTTTTGATGTCATGTTGACTCTAGCTTGTTGGTAGTGTGATTTACTCCCAGGCACTTAGAGGGATTCAAGAGCACAGTTAAGGATAAGCTCCTATGCACCCTGATTCTCTACTGGGACAGGGCCAAAGAGAAAGTGGATGAAAGGAGACTTAGTGTATAGAAAGCCAGGGTGATGCAGATAGATGGGGACACTTGGAGTTGGGAAGACCTGAGTTAAAGTCCTGCATTTGGCCCATACTGGTTGTGTGACCATGGACTAGTCACTTAACCTCTCCCAGCCCCAGGCAAGTCTCTAAGACTGTAATGTGCAGAACTGTTGCTAATGGAGAGAGGTATCATATCAGGGGTTTCCCACACTGATGAAATCACAGGTCTGGATTACAAAAAAATAGGTACACACTTCAAAAAACCTGTCTATTTCAGTTCTCAAGAATTTGAATAGCCCCAAATAGGGATCAATTGTAACCATTCCCCTCTGTAATAAAAAAAACCTCCCCTAACCCCTTTTGTCTAATTCCTGCTTCCCATTAATGCATCTCTAAAATATGAAGAATAATGATGCTTGCATTACTTACCTTTGAGGGCTGTTCTGATGAATATGCTTTTTAAGCCTTAAAGTGCTATAGAAATGTGGGCTATCATTACCATGTACAATGTCAAGCCTTCATGCCTTAGATAGTTTGAATAGTTAAGAGGCAATGATTGTGGCATTTTGTAATTTTCTACTTTTCTTTTGTAAGAAGAAAGTGATAGCCTCAAGTACTTTTGAGAGATGATAAAATTCCAACCCTATACAAGGTAAATTAAATCAGAATGTGTACTAGGCTCATAGAGTCAGAGCTATCAAATCCCTTCCTTTTCACATAAGAAGAAACTGAGGCCTAGGGATGTTGAGTGACTTATTCAGAGTTATGAATGCATATATGTATACATATATTTATATGAATGTATATATGTAAATTATGAGAAGAAGAATTTGAATCTGGATTATCTGTCCCTACAGCCAGTATTCTTTCCACTGTGTTATGCTTCTAATTCTCTGGGGTCCTGTGAAGATAGGGCTTTTCGGTTAAGGTGTAGCTGACATGAAATTTTTGGTTTTTGTCAAAAGGATGAAGATTTCCTGAAACTTGGTTACTATTTGATTGGGGGGTCTCCTATTCTTTTTGTTCAAGCTTAACCACATGCTTAGCTGGTAAGGCTTAAAGATCTGTGCTTGGTCCTGGTATATATAAATGAAGGCGGGGTAAAAAGGGTGCTAATTGTTTCCTGATTCTTGTATGTCTCCAGAAAGTCTTGGTTCAATACCATCTTCATACAGAATAAGTAAGGATGCTGAATTTGTGTTTGATATGTCACATCCACTTTGCTGGAAATTTGAATGGGAATTTCCCCGGGCAGTTTGTGATGTGAGAGGGGAAGATCGGTATCAGGGATTTGCAGCCCAAATATCTCTCTTCATTCCTTCTAAAATGTGCTCAATCAAAATCTTGGGCAGAGGTCAATCATTCAATAAGGTAGCCAAGAAAAGGGATGCCACCTTAGGCTACATAGAGAGGTGTAAGATCCAGAAATAAGGAGGGAATAGTGGAAGGAAAGTATAGGGATTTATTAAGTACCTACTATGTGCTAAATGCTTTTACAAATATCTCACTTGATCATCTCAACAACTCCAGGGATAGTGCTATTATACCCCCATTTTACATTTGAGGAAAGTGAGATAGAAGTTCCATAATTTGCCCTGAATCACACAGATGGTAAGTATCTAAGTTCAGGTTTAAGTGAGGTCTTACTGACTCCAGGCCCAGTGCTCTATCCACTGGGTCACCTAATTGCCTATAGTTCTTTTAATCTCCACTTTGATCAGATTATACCTGGAGTATTGTGTTCAATTCATTTTTAAGGATATTCATATGCTGGATCCAGCAATGAGAGAAGAATTGAATACAATTTGTAAAACCTGTGGACTTTCATTTTCAGATCATGCCATATGAGATCAGTCAAAAGCACTGGGGTTGTTTAACCTAGAGAATGAAATTTCATAAATTTCGTCATGTTGAATTGAATTGAATTGAAATGGAAACAAGACCCAAAGAGGGGCATATTAATTCTATAATAATAATAATAAGAGGGGCACTTTAATTCTACTTTGCTCTGTCCAATCCTTGATAGTTCTGGAAGGCAAACCCTTTGTAATATCTTTAAAAAGTTTCATTTTAAGAGGTCATAGTTCCTTTGGTGAAGGGACTTTTACGTCCTCCTATAGCTCAAGTAATAGAATATAGTTAGTTGATATGCTTTCAGGGACCCAACACATGCCACTAACTAACCAATCTGGGGGAGTAAAATCACGGCTCCAGTTTGAAGCTGTTACATCTATTTACATTTAATTGAGCTCAATTATATTTAAAAATTGTTTGCCTCCAATGTTAAAAATTGTTCATTTGTTTCTCCTTTACCTCTCCCCACCCCGTCCTTGAAGCTGGATCATGGATGACTGTTGCATAATAGGCAAATAACCAGATGTGTAGTGCAAGAGCACCACATTTTTACATACTATTTATATTGACAAAGGCTTTGAACTTAATAGGAAAAACTTGTAAATTATTTTTTTCTTTGACTCTATGAATGCATATTTTAATATAGGAGACTGACTTTGTTGCATAGGAACCCATATGATCAATATTATCTTTATTTTTTAGTAAGAATCTGTGTTTGTGTCTGCAAAATAGAACAAAGTTAAAAAAAGATGTCTTCTTCAATCATTAAAGCCACATTGTATGTTTAAGAAAAACAAAACTGAGCCAAGATGGTGGAGAGAAGGCTTGGACTCACCTGAGCCCTCCCCCAAATCCCTCCAAAGACCTTTAAATAATACCCTAAAACAAATTCTGCAGTGACAGAACTCCCAAAATGATGGAGTGGAGCAATTTTCCAGCCCATGATGATGTAAGCATTTGACAGGAAATGTCTGTCACACCAGGGTGAGGTGCATGCCACCCCAGCATAGACCTGGCCCTAGGAGACCAGGAGAGCCTTGGGAGTGAATGAATCAGCAGTTGCAGTGGCTGTTTCTGGAGCTCTCAGCTCTCAGCCAGTGAGGGGGTCAGAAGGAGCTTACAGAGATCTCTTTGCTGGCACTGGGGGCAGGATTCTGTTGCTTTGCCCATACTTAGATCCAGGTTGCAGTCCTGGGTGGCAGTCCCAGGGCAAGGAGGAGCATCAGCACACCAGAGCTTGTGACTGCAGTGGAGCAGGGATCCATGTCACAGTTCCAGGGCAGAAAAGGTTGCTTGTGGTCACTCTCATACCAGATTGTAGGCCATGTGAGTAGTAAACACACCTCTCTTTAGACCATACCACATTGGAAAAACTGAAAACTTACAGTTCTCTAGAAGTATCTCTGAAAATAGCTTCACAAAACCTCTGAAGCTTGGGACAGTGTGCCCTCCACCCTGGAAGCAAAGCCCTATTTTAGCAAAGACTTAAAAATCAAGGCATAGGCTGAGAAAATGAGCAAACAACAGAAAAAAATTTCTGACAATAGAAAGTTAATATGGTGACAAGGAACATCAAAACACACACTTAGAAGAAGATAGTAAAGTCAAAATTCCTCCATCCAAAGCCTCCAGGAAAAATCTGAATTCGTCTCAGGCCATGGAATAGCTTGAAAGGAATTTTGAAAATCAAGTAAGAGAAGTGAAGGAAAAATTGGGAAGAGAAATGAGAGTGATGCAAGAAAATCATGAAGAAAGAGTCAATAATGTGGTAAAGGAGGCATAAAAAATACTGAAGAAAATAACACTTTAAAAAACAGAATTGGCCAAAGGTAAAAGAGATAAAAAAAAATCTAATGAGGAGAAGAATGCCTTGAAAAGCAGAATTGGCCAAATGGAAAAAGTGGCACAAAAATTCACTAAAGAAAAGATCTCATTAAAAATAGAATAGGCCAATTACAAAAGGATGTACAAAAGCCTCACTGAAGAAAATAATCCCTTAAAAATTAGAATTGAGCAAGTGGAAGTTAATGACTCTATAAGACATCAAGAAACAATAAAACAAGACCAAAACAATGAAAAAAAAAGAAGACAATGTGAAACATTTTATTTGAAAAAATATAATATCCTGTAAAATATATCCAGGAGAGAGAGTTTAAAAATTATTGGACTTTCTGGAAGCCATGATCAAAAAAAGATCCTAGATATCATCTTTTAAGAAATCATCAAGGAAAACTTCCCCAGTATCCCAGAACCAGAGAGTAAAATAGAAATGGAAAGAATCCAGTAATTACCTCCTGAAAGAGATCCCCAAATGAAAACTCCCAGGAATATTATGGCCAAATTCCAGAGCTCCCAGGTTAAGGAGGAGATATTACAAGCAGCCAGAAGGAAACAATTTAAGTATTGTGGAGCCACCGACAGAATAACACAAAATTTAGTAGCTTCTACATTAGGGTTTGGAATACAATATTCCAGAGGGCGAAGATGCTAGTATTAAAACCAAGAATCACCTACCTGAATAGAAAATTTAACTTCCAAATACAAGACTCAAGAAAAACATAAAAAGGAAAACAGGAAAGGGAAATCATAAGAGACTTAATAAGACTAAACTGTTACCTACGTGGGAAGATGATACTTGTAACTCATAAGAACTTTCTCATTATTAGGACAGTGAGAAAGGGCATACATAGACAGAGGGCACAGGTGATGGGTGATATCTTTAAAAATAAAATTAAGGGGTGAGAAAGAGGAATGCACTGAAAGGAAGGGAAAGGGAGAGGTAGGATGGGGGTAAATTATCTAATATAAAAGAGGCAAGAAGAGAAAGTGGAGGGAAAGATGGGGGAGATGGCAGGGAATGCTTAAACGTTATTCTCATCAGAATTGGCTCAAAGAGGGAATAACACACACACACAATTGGGTATAGAAATCTATCTTACCCTACAGGAAAGTAAGAGGGGAAGGAGACAAGAGAAGGGGGAGCATTAGTAGAATGGAGGGTAGATTGGGGGAGGCAGTAGTCAGAAGCAAAACACTTTTGAAGAGGAACAGGGTAAAAGGAGACAGTAGAATAAATGGTGTGGCATAGGATGGAGGGAAATATAGTTAGCAATCATAACTGAGAAAAAAATTTTTGAAGCAAGTTTCTCTGATAAAGGACTCATCTATCAAATATATAATGAGTCAAATTTATAAAAATAAGAGCCATTTCCCAATTGTCAAATGATAAAAGAAAAATATGAAGTTAGTTTTCAGATGAAGTGATCAAAGCTATCTATAGTCATATGAGAAAATGCTCTAAATCAATATTGGTTGGAGGAATGCAAATTAAAACAGCTCTGATGTTCTACCTTATACCTATTAGATTGGCTACTAGGACAGAAAAGGAGAATGATAAATGTTGGAGGGGTTATGGGGAAATTGAGGCACTAAAGCATTGTTGGTGGAGCAGTGAACTGATTCAACCATTATGTAGAACAATTTGGAACTATGCCCAAATATTTATGGCAACTCTTTTCTGGTGGGAAAGAATTGGAAACTAAGGGATGCCCATAAATTGGGGAATGACTGAACAATTTGTGGTGTATGATTGTGTTGGAATACTATTATTATATAAGAAAAGATGAACTAGATGCTCTCAGAAAAACCTTGAGAGGCTTACATGACTGATATGGAAATATGTTTTGCATGATTACACAGGTATAACTTATATCAAATTATTTGTCTTTTTAATGAGGAGTGTGGGGAGGGAGAGAAATTTGGAATTCAATTTTAAAAATGAATGTTGAAAATTGCTTTTTACATGTAATTGGGGAAAAATAAAATATTAAATTAAAAACAAAGCTGCTTTCACATGAAGTGGAGGCAGTTTAAACCTTGTCCACACAATTCATCAGACCACTTTGACCCAATCTAGTACATGTTGACTTGGTTTTTGTCTTTTGACCACAAAATGGTTTCCCCTTTTCCAGCTGTGATTCCTTTGGCAATGCTCTATGTCTCTGGCTTGTTGCCTGACTTGCTAACAAATACTTGTAAATGCTTCCCAACTGACCCCACCTCACCTGCTTTCCTCTTTGCTCATCTCTCACTTCTTCCCAGTTTCTCTCTCCTCTCTCAGAAGAATAACTTTGTCTAATTCCTCTGGATTGTGTCTCTGCTTCTGTTTTTTAAAAAAATTATTATTGTTGAATTGTTTCAGTCATGTCTGAATCTTTGTGACCTCATTTAGGGTTTTCTCAGCAAAGGTACTGGAGTGGTTTGCCGTTTCCTTCTCCAGTTCATTTTTCAAATGAGGAAACAGAAGTAAACAGGGTCAAGTGACTTGCCCCAGGTCACACAGCTATTAAGTGTCTGAGGCTGGGACTCAGCAGGCTCAGTGTTTTATCCAATGCTCCTTCTAGTTGCTTCTGTTTAACGTGGATAAATTAGAATTCTACCTAGGCCCATCTGGCCTGTCCCTAACCCTGTGCATTCTAACAAGTTATTCCCATTGTTTCTAGGAGCACATTTGACATCGGTCTAAAGCAGGGGTGGGGAACCTGTGGCCTAGAGGTTACATGTGGCCTTCTAGGTCCTTGATTGTGCCCTTTTGACCCAGTCCAATTTAGGAGATTTGTTTTATGAAATTTGGATTCCGTCAAAGGGCTGTCCTTGAGGACCTAGAAGGTCACATGTGGCCTTGAGGTCACAGGTTCCCTACCTCTAATCTAAAGAAATGGTAAGTTTCTTTACTATAATTCACATAGATTTCATTAATTTATTGAATGAGCAAGTATAATTTGACTTTCATGGCAGGAAATAGAAAGATGTCCTCAAAGGACTTCAGTGTAATCAGTCAATCAATCAACCAATCAACTTCAGTGTTTAATAATCAATCAAAAAGCATTTATTAAGTGTTCACTATGTGCCAGGCACTATGTTAAACACTGGAGATACAAAGAAAGACAAAAAACTAGTCCCTTCTTTGAAGAAGATCACATTCTAATGAAAGAGATATATACATCAAGAGGTTCATGGAAGATACATATAGTAGATAGTAGGTGTAAAGCCAAGCACAAGCAGCCTTCTAGAAGACTGCTACTGTAAACAGCTTCAAGGTTTTGATTACACAGTATAGTGAACTCTTTATTATTCAGTAATAAACTAAGACAAAACATTCACAGAAATCAAAGTACAGCATTCACAATGTCATGGCATAACAACTTCTCACTAAAATGGCCACATAGTTTTCACCAAAGTAGTCACATAGTTTTAAACAAAGTACATTCATTTAGTAATTCAATCATTTAGTAAATCCTTAATTCAATCATCCTTAAGGAGGCTTGTCTCCTTAAAGGGGACAAAGTACAAAGGTCAAAGTTCTCCACCCCTAGGTCACAGTAAATCATAATCTCAGTCAGCATCAGGTACCCAAGAAGAGATCTTTTCATCTTGAATCGAGGCTGTCTCTCAGCTTCCATGGTTCCTCTTTCACGTCCAGTTCCTGCCCAAATCTACACAACTGTCACCTTGGTTCAAAGGCAGGCAGCTCCCAGTTCCTTGTCCAACTTCTTGTCCAGTTCTTCGCCCAGTTCCTTGTACAGTTCCCTTTCCATATCGAAACTCACAGTGTCCAGTCCACCTCAAGTCCTTCACAGTTCCTGTTTCTGGAAAGACAAATCTTAACAGAGCCAAAGCAACATTCATGCACATTGCTGGCACCATCATCAATCTGCCTGTGAAATCAACACAGACCCACCAACAAGGACTGTGAACTCAATGCAAATCATCAGTGTAGAAATCAACACAGACCCACAAACATGATCCAAGAGGTCAACACAAATCATCAACATAGAAATCAACAAACACCCACAAACGAGGTCCAAGAGGTCAATACAAATCATCAGTACAGTCCCAGGACCTCCAAAACCCTCCTCCAGGACTTATGTAAGCAGACAACCAGAAAATCCTCTTTTGGGGCTTCCAGCAAGGTCCCAGGAGTTCTGTAGAAAGTATCACAAACAAACATCAACACAGACAGAACAGACAAACACAGAGTGCCGGGATACTACGAGTTTTCTCCTTTTCCACCAGTTCTTCCCTCTCTAGCCTGGGCCTCTCCTTATATATGGCCATTAGCTCCTACCCTTCCTGTTGCATTAGCAACAGGAGTTAACAAGTTCTAGGATTAACAAGTTGTGGGATTCACAAGTTCTGGATCTTAATACTTGATACAATCATGAACTTAAACAAGGTGTTAGCTACTTCTGTGTTAATTAAAGAACTGAAACAAGGTGCTAACTACTTCTTTGCTTGCCATTACAGTAGGTGATCAGAAGGGAAGGAACAAGTAGCTGGGATGTGGTGGGGGAGTGGGCTACTGAAGGTGAGATTTTAGTTGAATCTTAAAGGAAGCCTGAGAAACGTAAGAGGTAGGGGTGAAGAGAAGACATGACAGGTATGAGGGATCAACACAAAGGCATGGAGGTTGGAGGGGGAATATCAGATTCAATAAACAGAAAGCAGCCCAGCATAGCAAGATTGTGAAATGAATGGAGAGACCTGGAGAAATAGAAAGAGGATCCTATTTGTGAAGGATTTTAAATGCCAGAGGACTTTATATTTGATCTTGATGGTGATAGGGAGATGAGGATGAGAGCTGACTTGATCAGACTTATGTTTTAGAAAATCCCTCTGGCAGCCTTAGTGGAGGATGGATTGGAGTGGGGAAATACTTAAAGCAGGGAGACCAATTAGAAGGCTGTTGTAATAATACAGACAACAACAATAACCATCCACAACTACCAATCCTAAAAGTCATATTTTCAAACCTCAAAATTTTTGCTAGCAGAGGATATATGGGAATAACTGATTTAGATCCACTGACCTATAGATACATTCATTCAAATGAACACATAATCTGAATTTGCAAAGTCTAGCTTAGGCCTTTCAAAGTAATTCTTCTTAATGTCCAAGGGACAGTCAGAATGCCAAGGGCAACCCTGATGCAACATGGTGATGCATTGAGGATACCAGTCCAAATATCAATTTCTATGACTTTGGGAAAATTCCTTGGACCTCTGTTTGCTAATTTTTCAAATGACTATAAGGATTCTCATTTGGGGATTAAATTTGTAGAATTGTTAGGAATTTGCTGAAAGATGAGCATTGTGTGAAGGTAAAGTTTTTATTAGACTTGCCATAAATCTAGGCTGTTGAAAACAGCAGTGACTTCTTCCCATTATGTCTCTATAGCATTTACTCTTCACATAAGAAATGGTAGTGTTAATTAATGTCACACATACAGGAAGGCATTGGAATTACAGTTTGTTTCTATGGAGATTCATATCAAGGGTGTCATCAAGACCTAAACCTTTTCCGATTCCAATGCCCTCTTTTGGTAAATAGCCAAATGTATTTTCTTCAGCCTTTAAGAAAAAAAAGGGAAAGAAAATAAAAAAGAGCAAATTTCTTCTGGAATGGAAGTAGGAATGAAGCTCCTACAGCTACAGATATTACAGGTGAAAACAACCTTGTTAGGTCATGAAGTCCTAGGCGGTTGAGTTCTTTACAACGTGCTGGCTCATGGTTCAGACCAGACTAGACTCAATGTCCCACCCTTTCCTAGAGAAGGCTGTTCTCTGAGCTAATGAGGTTAGAAATTTCATTGTAGCTCCAGTTTAATAGACACTAACAAAAGGAAGTGGAGAGAACTCCATTTTAACAATGATCAGAAGGATATTTGCTGTTGTAAAGGACAGTCCCAGCAAGAACAAATTAAAATTGCCCAATCTGGGGCACTGGAGTGATAGAAATGGACATGGGGAAAGTTTAATTGAGAGCCCACTTTGTGTATAAATGCTGAGGGGAGGAGGTGGGGAAGAGAGGGATGGCTGACAAAGGCTAAGGCTTACCTGACTTCAACGTTCTTAGAATCAAAGCTTTTGATTGATTGGACTTACTGACTGAATGACTTGCCATTTCCAGAGATTCTCCTAACTTTCTTGCCACTCATGCCGTCCTCTATTTCTGGAGTGGACACCCTTCCCTCCTCCCTCCCTCCCTTTTTTTCTTAAATCCTAGTTTGTATTAGAGTTATTTATATACCTGGGTAAAATCTGAGCCATATTCTAATTTGTTATATTTATTTTGGACCAGACAAGTGATTTCATTAGTATAGGGAACTCCCAGGGAGGAAATCCCCAGATACCAACTCAGATTAGCACCTGCTTTATGATTTATATTCTTAGAAGGTAATCTGGGAGCACCGAAAGGTTAAGTGACTTATCCACGGTCACATGGTCAGTAGGTATCAAAGGCAGAACTTGAACCCAGATGTTTCTTGCTTTGAGGTTGACCCTTTATCTGCTCTACTCCATTGCATCTCTGTCTTCACATTGCAGCAGTATATGCCACTAATATAGCATGGTATGGTGACTACAGGGCTAGACTTAGATTCAGAAAGATCTGGATTCAAGTCCTTACTCTAATTCATACTGCCTGTGTGACAGTGGACAAGTCCCTTATCCCCTGTGTGCCTAAAACAAATTTCTAAGGCTATAAGTTGCAGAGCATATATAGATCTCACTTCAGCTGAGGAAACTCTCTCTCTAACCAATGAAATCATCAGTCTACCCCTCTCCCCAAATGATGAAGATGGCTAGATTATGAGGGCCTCAAGGACAAGGACTGTGTCTTATGTACTCGTGTATCACCCTCTGTGTTGTGTACATGTTAGACCTTCGGAGAATGTTTGTTGAATAGAATTTGCTGAACCCAAATCGTACCAAATTTGGATGTGGGAGAGACGCAGGTTTTAGTGGAATGAGCTCCATAAGCAACTCTGTCTATCTAGGGTTTTTATAAACAATTACATGGGCACCAGGAGGGATACTAAGGAAGTTAGTCCCTCAGGCTGAACGGACCTGGACCAATATCTACACTCTTGGTTGTACTCTCTGCTGGCCCTTATTTTTAACTGGGACAGTCGGGAAGACGATCTCTGTAAATGCTAGAAGCACTTACCTCCTGAATTAAGGCAGGGAATGAGGGGGTTGAGTTAGAGAGCCTCAGAGGTCCCCTCTTGTTGTGAATTCTCTGCTAGCTTAACTAACTAGTTCACTAGGGGAGAAGCTCGTACGCAAGTGCTAAGGAGACAAAAGCCTTTTAAGATGAGGACTAAGTAGTCTTTCCAACCCCTGAGGATTTAGACCTCAAAGGCACCTTAGAAATCAATTAGTCATAGGATCATAGACTTATTGATTTGGAAGCTATGTTGCCTAAACTCCTTATTTTACAGAGGGGGAAAATGAGGCTTTTAGAGGTTAAATAGCTTGTTCAAGGCCATACAAGTCATCAGTGAGAGAACCAAGAATTGATTGTATCTTCTGACACAAAATCTGAAGGTCTTCTTACTATATCACGTTGCCTCTCTGTCCCCATTTTGGCTCTTCCCTGTGCTGACTCTGGTGTCCAGCTTTGGCACAGCTTCTTTCTCCCTGGTTCTCCTACAATCTCCACTGCAAACCTCTTTCCAGCTCCATACGATGAATTTCTCAGGAGACATTTCATTCAAACTATCAGGACTGCCCAGGTTTCAGCATAGCTCTAGTTTCTTGTTCTGGGCTATGTTTTTCAGGTACCTTTCGGGGAATTTCTGACAGAGTACCATTCCTGTCAGCTTTTGCTCTTTCTCAGGATTCCTAGTGCCTCTTGCTGGTGCTGATGCTTATGTTTTGTCCTTAAGGGCCTCATCTTCACACTAGAGTCAAGATAATTTCAATAAAGTTGGTTTATAGCAGATTCTCACATTCTCTCTCTCTCTCTCTCTCTCTCTCTCTCTCTCTCTCTCTCTCTCTCTCTCTCTCTCTCTCTCTCTCTCTCTCTCTCTCTCTCTCTCCCCCTCTCTCTCCCCCCCTCTCCTTTCTTTTTTTTGCTTTTTGGAGGCCAGTTTGGGGTTAAGTGACTTGTCCAAGGTCATGGGCTAGTTTTTGTTTTAAGTGTCTGAGGCCGAATTTGAACTCGGGTCCTTCTGACTCCAGGGCCAGTGCTCTATTCACTGTGCCACCCAGCCGCCACCCTCTCTCCTTTTAGCACCAAATTTACTTGATATTGTCACCTTATTTTATTTAAAAGTAAATAATTGATACTTTTGTTTTTACATCACCTTCACTTATTTTTCCTTTTCTAAAACATTTTCTTTTTGAATATGTGTCCTTTCCCAAGAGGCATCCTTTCTAACAATTAATAAAAAGGTAGAAAACGCTTCTGAGTCACATGATCATAAGATGGAAGACTAGACATAACCCTCCCCTCACCCTTCCCAGTCTTCATGTTCTCTTAAAAATTCCCCCAAATAGAAATTATGTGTAAGAGGTAAAGAAATTGTCTCTATGGGCCAAGATACCAAGAAGCCTAACAAGGTAAGAATCTGATGAATGAACAGCAGAATAGGCTAGCTTCTACTGCATTTACTCAGCACAGAATAAAAATGAGAGGTTGGGATAAAATTTACTTTGCATCAGGGATATCTAAAAAGCAGGATTTGCAATCTTGTATCAACCAAAACAAAAATAAAAATTCACAATGTAAGAAACAAAGAAATTACATCATCTTGAAAGAAACTATAGATAGCAAACCAACGTCAACATTAAATGCACATACTCCAAATGCCACCAATTGCCATGTTTTGTTGTTTGTCTTTAGTTTTCAAAGAGGACCAATAACGTCACAGGATGCTGTCTTGACTCCTGTGTAAACTGGATTGAAGTGAGGCAGAAGTGCACAGAGTCCTAAGCCTCACTCTCTCTTCCACAGTCATTGAAGGCCAGTGGCAGGACAAAAGTCAGGATGACTGGTGATGGCCCAGGATGGAGTGGGGACGTTGGTATCTTCAGTGACTCTCCAAAGTCTAAGCACTCCACAGTGCCTGCTTTAGCTGCCTTCATGATCATGGAACAAATTGTTCTCATTTGTTGGTTCCACCAGTCTTCACATGTTTGGGGTAGAAACGCCACCCCCCCCCCAACTCATTGGTGGGTTTGTGGCCTGTTGGCTACCTTTAACCTGGTTTAGCCTGTCTGCCCAGGAGGTTTTTACCAGGGTGTGGTCACTGTGCATTCTACAGCTTCTTGGAGACACAGGTGAGAGTTGGGTGACTGGTTGGACACCAAAGGTGGATGAGCATCCCTGAAAATGGCTTGGCAAGCCCTCATACCAGTGCATGCTATGATGACAATGATGATAATGATTATTACTTTTTGTCTGGGAGATTTGAGTCAAGGATAATGGATGAGGAGGGCTCCTAAGTGGTTCAATGAATAAATTGTAAATTGCTGGATCTGGAATCAAGAAGAATTGTCTTCCTGAGTTCAAAGATACTATTTCCTTCTTCAGCTCATTTTACAGATGAGGAAACTGAGGAAAACAGAGTTAAGTTACTTTTCCAGGGTCACACAGATAATAGGTGTCTGAGACTGGATTTGAACATAGGTACTCTTGACTCCAGGCCTGGCACTCTATCTACTGTACCATCTAGCTGCTCCCAAAATATAATAATATGTTAATATTAAAATAATATATTATATTATAATACATAATATATTATATAATATCTTTATAGTAATATTAAAATTATATAATATGATATCTTTATAGCAATATTAAAATTATATATTAATATTAAAATTGTATATTTGTGTTGTCTCCTCCATAAAAGAGACTCCCTGAGGGCAGGGAATATTTAGTATTTGTATCCTTGGTACCTAGCACAATGCCTGATATATATATATATATATATATATATACACACATATACATATATATATGTGTGTGTGTGTGTGTGTGTATAAAGTACTCAATAAATGCTTATTGATCAATTGATTTGGTCCAGTGATTTCCTTTGGTTCATCCAAAACAGCATTGATTGCTCTGATGCCCCAATGGGACTAACCTTACCTTATTTTCACTTCAGACTCCTTCCTGTAGGAGAGCCTCTCCTTAGCCTTTTCTCACAGTCTGGCTTGGTCTGGAACAGACTGTCCTTTTGTTCTTGAGTTGATGCCTAAAGATGCATGAAAATAAATGGTATATTTTATAAAATGAATTCTCACCTCCTATGGTTAATGCTTTTCAGAGCTGCTGCTGATACCCTTGGGAGTGAGTTTACCTCAATTCTGAATCTACTGCAGGCAGATTCTTCCCTGCTGCTTTGGTATTCTCATACAGGGGCTTTGGATTTCCTGTCAAACAGGAATGGTTCAGTACTTGGATCAGAGGACATTTAGTAAGTAATATTGTGTATTATTTCTACTTATAATATATGTATACATACATACACAGATATACATATATGTATATATGTGCACATACATGTATATGAATATGTATGCTATTAAAGCTAGAAACTCTACTAAGACCTTTGGGATGACTTATATTTTAAAAATCATATTCCTGTCTACCTGAAGATGAGAACTATTCCAGGACTACTCCAGGCAAAATTGTTTCCTGTTTGGTTGTACAAAATTAATAGTAACTCAGACTTCTATACACTTCTTCATGACAATCCTGTGAGATAAGGGGATTAGAAATATTATTAACCCCATTTGCAGATGAGTTAATTGAGATTGAAAGAGGTTAAGTGATTTACTTATAGACTTGTGTTGAGCAGAGATTTAAGCTCAAGTCTCTAAGTTTCAAGTCAAGAGGTGTCAAACACAGGGCAACATTCCTCACTAGTCTCTGGGGTTTGGGGCTGGCCAGTCTTCATGAATGCCCAGAATGGCAGCCTGCCATGCCTCAATCATGCCTTGGTTTTTCCATGATACTCTCTCTACCCACCAAGAGTAGCCGCCATCACTATCTGTTCGTTTATCTAGGAAAACACTAATGTGTTTGTAGCACTTGGGCTTCAGAATCCAAATGGACTCTCTGTCCTTCCCCTCCCTCAGGCATTTGTATTTGCTGAAGAAGCAAGCTTTCCCATTTTCAGAACAGAAAAAAAGAATCCAGGTTTAGAAAAAGATGGTTGAAGATGCCAACTCCTTGTGCCTTCTCTCCCCAACGGTCCTATCTCTGTGGGGTTTGGAATAGGATGGTAAGCACTAACTTGTGGTGAAAAGGCCTCCCTTCCTCTCTCTCATTAGAAGCCTGACTTCATGGTGCAGACTTCCCTGGGCCTTACATAAAAGGGGATGAGATATATATTTATATTTATCTTCTTATTTATTATTTAACTGGCCCCTTGTTTAAAGACTCCAGTTCTTGTCCACAATTTTAGTCCTTTCTTGAATTAAATTCAGTGACAGGCCTGCAAAACCATTCAGCAGGAAATAGCCCTAATATGTTTTGCAGACATCAGAAATACCCTGAGGAGAAAGTTAATGGGAGTGAACATAATAAGGCTTTTTGTGAGGAGGGAGATGTGGGATATATTTTATCTTAACAGTTTTCAACAAAGCCCCTGAAGGGTTGGTTTTTTTTTTTTTTTACGAGGGTAGGAGTTTTCATTAAAGCAGGACTTTAAAAAAAATTGCAAGGATTGTTTTAATATATATGTATATACATATATATGTATAGACTTCATAGATAATCCCCATTCTAATCCTTACTTTTTGTTAACTGTCCCCCCAATTAGAGTGGTCCATCTTTTTTAGTGAAGGGCAGACACATGACTTACAAAAAAAAGCCTTTTTCTTCTCCATGTGAATTTACTTGGGATGGGGGTGGAGGTAGTGGAAGTTCTTTTAAATAAATTCTTCTCTATAAAAAGACAGAGAATGTGAATGGTCCATTTGAGCGACCTTGGGGAATTCTTGGTACAGTTACAGATGGGAAGAGTCGGGGCCCTGCCCAGGGAGGGGTGAAGCCCAGTCTCAGTAGAACTGCAGATGTGGAGCAGAGGCTGAACTCAGACAAGGGCTCCAATGGAGGCCATCCTTGTGAAGGTCACAGAGAAGCTGTCCACACAGAGTCCACATAGGTCCTACTGATGTCCTTCAGACAGTCTGAACAACTACATGACAAGCTCACGTGGGCGTAGGCTGGGCAACTTGCATAAACAGTTTAAGACAAATGATTCTTTTTGGGTTGATGGCTATAATGACAATAAAACAGCAAAAGGCAGTTGTTTTTACCCACCTGGGCAATAGCCCGTTGAACATTTAATATATAAAAAAATAATAGCAGGATAGCAACTTGTTGCAAGATGCTTTTTATTGGAACCTCAATGAAAAATGACGAGAAGAACCAGAGAAAATAATAGTAATGCCACCTTATTTCCCAAGTATAAGGTATTTGGGATGATTAATTAAGAGGCTATTGCATGAATCCAGGTGAGATGTGATAAGGGCCTGAACTAAGATGGGGGTGGGGGTTGGTGTATGAGAAGAGAGGAATCAATGGGAAAGATGAGGTGGAGGTAGAAATGGAATTAATAAGCATGTAAGCGTTAAGTCTTTCAAGGCGGCTTTCCCTTACAATATTGTAGTTACTGTATGGATGGTGTTCTTGGTTTTGCTCATTTTACTTTGGTTCAGTTTCATTATGTATAAAATGGGTATAATAATAGCACCTTCTCCTCAGAATTGTTTTGAGGATCAAATGAGATAATATTTGTAAAGCACGTTGCAAACTTTAAAGCATTACATCAATGCTAGTTATTGTTAGTCCATATAAATGGGTAAAGTCCATTACATATAAAAAACTAAGATACAGAAAGATTGTTAGTGGTTGGCCAAGTTCCAAAAGGCAGCAAATGGAGCAGCTTGGATTTGAACCCAATTCCTCTGCCTATGAATCCAGCACTTTTCCTACTGCGCCACACGGCTGTTTAGAATTATAAAATATTCATAAAGATATATAGCTCTGATGAGGTCCAAGGTTAATCCAGTACAATTTAACAAACATTTATTTAGTGCCAATTGTAGTCAATACACTGTGAATTGTTATTTCAAGCTCAGTAAGGAAAGTTACGCCTAATGAAATGCTAACAAATAGCATGTCAAGCCTGCTTCAGCAAGCAGATGAGAATAGCATATAATCAGCATATTTACACACAAAGAGATACATTAAAGGGAATTTAAAAATTATTGAAAAGAGTTGGATATGTGGAGTATGGAAACAAGCATTTATTAAGTGCCTACTGTGGGCCAGGCCCTGTGCTATAAGTTCACTCAGCACTTCACAAATATAATCTCATTTGATACTTAACAAAACCCCTCAAAGTAGATGCTATTATTATCCCCATTTTATAGTTGAGGAAACTGAGGCAAACAGCACTGAGGTGACTTTTCTAGGGACTCACAGCTAGCAAGTATATGAATCCAGATTTGAACTCAAACCTCCCTGACTCCACTTCCAGCACTCCATCCATTGTGCTTCCCAGCTGCTTCCACCTACTTGAGGGGCTTAAACATGGCCTCTTCCTCCTCTCCCAAATTTCACTTGCCCTATTAATTTGTAATTTTCCCTCATAGATGATGCAAAGATGTGCTTGATTCTTCCCAGTCATGAGCACTTCTTCCATTTGAATGACTTTTCTATACTGTGTATTTACTTGTGTGTGCATTGTATGTCTTCTCTTCTTTACTTCCCTTTGTCCTATCAAGTAGAATGTAAGCTTCTTAAGGTCAGGGCTGCTTTTTTGGGCCTCTGTATTCCCAGTACCTAGCAAAGTGCATTGATGACAGTAAGTACTTGATGAATTTTTATTGAATTGTTGGATTAACCTTGGACCTCATCTGAGTTATCATGGGTTCCTGATTTTGGGGAAATCCCAATATTTTTTTTCCATTCTATAATGATAGAATGGAGAAATAAATAATAACAAAAAACCAGTGAGATAGAAGGAAATGGTCAAGAAAGATGATGGAAGGTGAGAAACAGAGACATAAATCCTTTAGCAGAGCTCCACTCTGCCCTATTATGCATGATGCTAGTGGGCAAAAATGCAAACAGATTTGTTATTAAAACTCAGACTTGGCACTGGGAATAATTTCATGGAGAGAATGATGAAATTGATCATTTTCTTTCTGAATAGTTTATTTCCAAAAGCTTCTTTTGAGAGTGGAGGCACAAGGAGTAAAATCTGATTCTTTTTATTTGTTAATAGGGATTCCTCCAAAGAAAAATGATTTAATACACATTCTAATGTTTTATTGCACACCCCTGTAGAGATAAAGCATTGGGGTAGAACAAGTTGTTCCTTGCACCACAGGGGTAGCCATGAGAAGTCTGATGAGAGAGCTTAAGGAACGATGGGAATCTGATAGCTCTATAGAAATCACTAAGACTAGGAAAGATTATTTTTTCTGAAGGTAATTAGGGTGCCATTTCATATGTTCTAATTGTATGAAAGAAAGCAGCTGGTAGAGTCTCCATAAGCTCCCAGAGAACAAATCATGTTTGGGTTTGGAGATAATAAAAGAAGGTCGAGCTGGGTCTTCAGGAACTATGTTTATGTGGGAAGTGTATTTGTAATATAAAGAAGAGGTGAAAAGGACTGAACTTAAATGTTTCACCTTGAGACAACATGGAATGACTTAGGACGGAAGGGGCTTTTGAGCAAGGAAGAATTTGTTTGAGAGGTAAGTATTCTCCCATTTTATTCCTGGAGGGGACCTATAACCTCAGAGCTCAGGTTCTGAGTGAGCCAAAAGAAGGAAACTTCTGCTGATCCAAAGTCAAGGGTCATTTTCTTAGCTGAAAGAGCTTTGTAGTACTCCCTTTGAAAAGAGCACAGTAACACTCCTTCAAAATGGAGCCCAGCACCAGTCAACTTAACTAGCAGCAGAGATTGTAGTTGCCCATCAAAGAGCAAACACAGAAGACCAGTGGGTAAAGCTACATCAGAGACACCTCACTCTGAGAAATGCCCAGTGTCTGAGCAACTTGCTCAGGGGCAGATTGACCAACTTGGTCCCATTCGGCCATCACTGCCCAGAATCTTGCTGGAGAAATCCAGAAGTAGTGGGGCATGGTGAGGGGTCAGCACAGCTACTGCTCCAGGCAGCCGAGCTGCAAATTGGCTCAATCAGCCAAGATATACCCTAGGAGGAACACGTTCCTAAGCTTCCAATCTGACAGAGACACTGTACCCTAAAAGAGGGAAAAGTTGAATGACTTGTAGTAAGTTTCATGAGAACCCTTTGGAGAAAGGACATTGAGTTCCTGCAGTTGTGAGTTGCTTTGGTTGAGTGTGTCCCTCTTATTTGCACCTCAGTACCCTAGTATTTTCAGTTTGTATGCATTCTTCCCCAATTCTGGAGTCTGGGTGTATTTGTGGGAGAATGTACCTCTAGTTTGGGAAGAAGTGCTTTGTGACTACTGTTCTTGCTATGATATTTTTAGTAAATGCTTTGGCTAAGGAACTAATAATTCTACTGGCTGATTGTTAAGGATTAGCACATTGATGGGGGCTACAAACTAGTATTTAGGAGGATAGCCACCCATGGGGTTACCCAGAACCTTGGGAATAGTAACAACTACTCTTCTGGGGACTCAGCCTTTCTGGGGTGGTGTGAGTTAGGCAAGTGAGCCTCAAGGGAGTACCTCTTCAACCAGATTTCACCTCTGCCTCTATTATTGAAATCTCCTGATACTGTTGCCCTCTTCATCATTTTCTGTAGCTAACTCAGCCATAGCTACTGTTGCCACTTAACCCAAGGAAACTGTTGGTTCTCTTTGCCATCTATGTGAAGCTTTTTTCCTCCCCTACCTCTTGTTCTCTTGTTCATTTTCTTGCAGAACTTCCCCTCTAAGCAATTTCTTGGTACCATATGTCTAGAACTTTCCCTGCCAGGGCTTCCTTTTTTCCACCATGTCCCTTTGGCCCACAACATCTTGGGAAATTAAATTTTCATCAAGTTACAATGTTTTGTTATATAGTCTTTGCCCTCCTGCCATCCTTTCCTTTCCTTTGCAAAAATGGAAAAGAGTTCTGGGCCATCTTTTGATTGCTGAGATTGGACACCTGGGACCTTTCACAAATGCTTGTTACACATCACACTTTCAAAAGGATAATAACATTCCCTCTGAGTTACTTCCAAATCCCTACTCACATGAGTGAATTTGGTCCCTAGAGAGTGGCTGACTATTTTTCCCCTCAGAACTCTAGGGGTAACCCTAAGGATATTCTAGTACTGTAATTTATGCTCCCCTACTGGGGTATATCTGATTGTTATCCAGAGTTTATTAGCATTTAGAAAGGGTTATTGATTAAGGTGGTTTAGTAGGAAGAGTTGCTACAAAGCATTCCCCCCCCCCCCAACGTGGGACACATTCTCTCTCCCAGTACACACATCATGTAAGACAGCAGTGAACACCAACTTAAAGCACAGCTATGGTCAGATACATTTGTAGAGAACAAGGGTGGCAGTTTCTAGAAGTTCTTTCATGAGTCCCTAGCCATCATTCCTTTCTGAATAAAGGAGTCAAGCAACTTAAAGCTGCTTCTCCTCTCAGGTTTTGTCATTTTGTCTGTGTCTCATTTGTTTGAATTGGTCATGGTTTCTCCTATTTGACCTTATTCTCTGAAGATACAGTCAGTGGACAAGAGGGAGAGGCAACATGGAGCAGTGGCTAGGGCATTATACTTGGATTCATGAAGGTCTAGGTTCAAATCCTGCTTAAGATACCTTCTAGCTGGGGAAGCGTCTCTGGGAAAATCACGCAACCTCTTTGTGTCTCAGATTTCTAATTTGTAAAATAAGTGGGTTGGACTTGATGGCTTTGAAGGTCCTTTACAATTCTAAATATATGATCCTAGGATGAGTGATTCCCTCTCAGGGGTTGACTCAAGGTGAAGTCAAGTTCAAGAACTGAAATTTTCTACCATTGTATTGGATCCCCATGGGCTAAGCTTATCAATGGACTGACTGCTATTTTAGATCTAGGCACAATAGGCTAGACAGATCCTCTCAATTAATTATATGATTTTCTTTCTTTACCTAAACAAAGAGACCTCATAAAGAAGTCATAGTGCATAAGTTTCTATCAACCATCTTGTTTACACATTTGAAACTTCATCACCTCTGCTGATTGATTGATTAATAGACAAGGGGCAGTTTCTTAAAAGAAGCTCTGAGAAGGACCATTTGAATTAATTTAGTGTATGGTTGCAGGGAGATAATTCTTGGGCCATAAACAGTACATTTAAAGATTGTTATAATTTTTTTTTTGCTCTTATGTAGGAAGTTATTGTCAAGCCATATATTTAAATGCCTTGAAAATTAGTGTGAAAAACTACTTCCTGCTCTTTTGTAAAGATTTGTGGCACTGGAGACATTTTGAGGCAGACCATTTTTACACTATTTAGTGCTGGGCCTGATGAAGAGCTTCCTGTCACTCTTAATTTATGCCTCTTGGTTTCCTTAGAGAGCTAGCTGGTTTGTTAAAAAGGCAGCAGCATTGGGAGAAGTCAAGAGATGTCATAGCTTTCTTCTCTCTCGCTTAGGTACTACTGAAAAGGAATCTGACTTTTGACACAAGTGGGTACTGACTCATGTCCATAATTGAATTTAGTGGGATTTCTGTTCAAGTAGAAAACTCTGACAGGTAAAGGATCAGGTGTGTAAAACCCATTAATTATGAGAGGAATGGTTTTCATACTTTGGACTGATGGGTATCAACCTTTTTTGGGTGGAAGGACCCCTTTTTCATATCAATGATTTCTGAGGACCTCTATATGATTTTTGTAGTATTTAATGATCTACTAGAGTGTGGCAGTTTGGTGTGATGAAGTAAGTGTTGGATTTAGAACCAGGAATGAAATGAGTTTAAAGCCTACCTCTGATAACCTTATTAGTGTGTAAACATGAGAAGTCACTTAACCTCCTCTGAGCCTGAATTACCTCATTTGTAATATGGGGATAATAATAGCTGCATTTTTTAATCTTACAAGGTTGTTTGGAGGATCAAATGGAATATTATATCATAAGTACTTTGAAACCCTTAAGTATTATATAAACACTATACTGGGTATTCCAAAATTCTTAGTGCAGTGTTTTTTGCTATTAAAGTTCAAAACTGTACTTTTGGGAAGCCCTACATATTTAAAATGTTATTATTATTTATACTAATTACTTGGCTTGTTGAAGCAAAATAAAGATCAAAATGCCAATTCTTGGCATGGTGATGGATTTTCACTGCAATAGCTCCATGGCACCTTTAGGGTCTGCAGCTTGGGGATTAAGAAGTATTGTTATATCCTGTAGCTGTAGTGGCCAGAGTGCTGGGCTTGGAATATTAATATATTCAATCAATTACCATATCTTATAATTTCTCTCTACACTGCATCTCTCCTATATATTTACTTATCTTCACGCATACAGCCCCCTCCTTACTTCAGGCTCTCACTCCTTTTTGAATATTGCAGGCAATTCTAATTCTCCTTGTCTTTCAGCTCTCCTCACTGTCGTTGCCAAAGTGATTTTCCTAAAGCATAGGTTTAACCTTTCCACCTTTCCCCACATCCAATAGACTCCAGAGGCTCCCAGGTACCTCCAGGATCATATATAAAAATCCTTTGTTTGAAAAATTAAAGCTGTCTATAGTCATGTGAAAAAATATTCAACATCACTATCGATCGGACAAATGCAGATTGAAACAACTCTGAGATGCCATAGCACCTTACACCAATCAGAGTGGTTTAATATGATGAAAAAGAAAAATGTTGGATATTGGAGGGGATGTGGGAAAGCTGGGGCAGTAATGCACTGTTGGTGGAGTTGTGAACTGATCCACCCATTCTTTAGAGCAATTTGGAACTATGCCCACAGGACTATAAAACTGTGCGCACTCTTTGATCCAGCAATACCACTACTAGATCTATATCCCAAAGACATCCATAAAAGGGAAAAGGACCTATTTGTAAGAAAAAAAAATATAGCTGCTATTTTTATTGTGGCTAGGAATTGGAAATCAAAGGAATGCTATCAATTGGGGAATGGCTAAACAAGCTGTGGTATATGATTATAATGGAATATTATTGTGCTATAAGAAATGATAAGCAGGATGATTTCAGAAAAACCCAGAAAGACTTACGTGAACTGATGCATAATGAGATGAAAACATTGTACACAGCAACAGCAATATTGTTCGATGAATAACTGTGAGTGACTTAGCTATTCTCAGAAATACAATGATCTAAGACAATCCAAAGGACTAATGATGAAGCATACTATCCACCTCCAGAGAAAGAACTGGTATTGATTGAATACAGAATGAACCATGGTATTTTAACTTTCTTTCATTCTTTTTCTTTTGAGACTTCTTGTACAAATATGGAAATGTTTTACATAATTGCACGTGTATAACCTATATGTGATTACTTATCATTTCAGGGAGGGGTGAGGGGAAAGAGGGAGGAAGGGATAGAATTTGGAATTCAAAACTTTAAAGAAAAAGGTTTAAAAATTGTAAAAGAAAATCCTTTGCCACTTAAAGCTCATCATGACGTATCGCCTTTCTAATCTTACATGCTACTGTTCTCAACAAATCCACAATCCAGCCATACTGCCCTACTGGCTGTTCCTCACATACAGCTCTGCTTTCACACTGGCTGTTCTCCATATTTAGCATATTCTCCCTGCTGACTTCTGACTCTTAGAATCCCTGGATTCCTTTAAGACTAGTTCAAGTTTCATTTCCACTGGGAGACCATTTCTGGCCCCCGCAGATGTTAGCACAATCCCCTCTAAACTTATCTTCTGTCTACTTTGTATTTATCTTGAATGATGGTAATTATATATGTTGTATCTCCCATTAGAATGTAATCTCCTTGAGGGCAGGGACTGTCTTGGCATTTTTTTTTAATTGTCAAGTGCTTAGCAAAATATATAACTTGCAGAAAATGTGTAATAAATGTTTGTTACTTCTACAGGAAGCCTTCTCCAACCCCTTTTGAAAGTAATTTTTTAATAAAAATATAGAAAGTTTTAGCATTTTTATGATAGAAAGAGCCTGCTGTCCATGATAATACTACCTAGAAGTTTGCAAATTTGGCCAATTTCTTTTGTATGAAGCCTTTCTCTACTAAATGGCTCAGTGCTTCTGTAGTTAAGTTTTGGTTAAAGTCTGTAGCTCATTCTGAAGGGAGAACTCTCCAAAGACTTAGAGTGTTATCTGAGGAATATGGTGGTAGTTGGTCATTTTCTATTCCAACTTTCCTTTCTAGTTCAAGCCAGTTCTTCCCATGAGGGTAACAAACTATTTGCACAAGATCATCAGGGTATAGATATAAACCCTATCAAGAAGAAAATTATACTTACTGTTATAGAACAATATTATTTGGAATGAGAAATATCCACTAAAGTAATTAGCCATTCCACAAGCAATTTTAATAATGCTTACTTGGTATAACTCTAATTAAAATTTACTTATTTAACCTACTGAATAATAGATACATTTAACAGCAGTGTTTAATAGTGGCACCATTGTTTACAGACATCTTTATTACTTGGGTATAAATAATTCTCAGAAAGACAGAGTAATTACTTGGATTATGTGCAGATAAGGAAGAACCAAAGAATCATGAGTTCTTGAGAGAACTGGTGTTTTCTTTGTGTTATTTGTGCCACTTAAGTGAATTTATGGTAAAATTAATGTGAGAAAAAGATGACTGGGGAAGAAGCCTCAATGACAAGGAATGCATTGAAAGGAAGAGACAGCATTCAAAATAAATTGAAGCTATTTGTTTCAATAGCACGTGTATAATCTATTGAATCTATTCTATTGAATCAAATGCTTTTTATAGTCAGCAAACTATACACCTAGTGGAGTTTTGCATTCTGTGTTAATAGAATAACTGTATAAAGGTATAGTCTAACAGGGAGTATTAATTGTGAAAGCTTGCCTCTTCCCATCTCATGCCTTCATCAAGGATGCCTTAGATATATATGTAGACTGTTCTCAAAAATATTGTGTCGACATGGGAAAATAGGCATAGGGATTTGTAATTATTGAATTTCTCTCAATAATAATAATTTGATTTATTCCAAATATGTTGTAGCCTTTCCTTTTTCAAATGTCTTGAAAAATTCATCTCTTAACACCTTCAAAAATGTTTCACCACCTATGTAGGCCTCTTTTGCCAATATATGTGGTTCAGTTCAGCTTCTTTTGAATCATTCTTGTTTTTTTTTCTAAAGAACTTTGGTCACCTTGATGTTATAGTGGAAATGTGGTAGCTCTACTATCATTGATGGAGAAAAGAGTTGACAATTCTCTTTCATTTTTTGCCTTCTTGTTGTTTTACTAGTTTATCAACAATGTGATACCCACAGTGGCTGCTATGAATATGCAAGCGTATTTCCAGATTTGAGTCACAAGATATAACAGACTATCTTCTTTGAAGACAAAACCAAGGTATTTATTCATATACCAGAAAGTCAAATATACCATGGTAATAAATAAGTTGGTATACATTACCAATGCAGGGTATACAACCATCCCCAAGTCTTCCCTCTGCCAGGCTTTCCTATGAACAATCTCCCTTAGGCAAAATGCCCCTCTCTCACCCACACTAGCTGCTCTGCCTCTCTCTGCCTCCCCTCTCTCAGTTCCACCTCACTATCCAACTTCCTGCACCACCTGTTCCTGCATCACCATTTGGCAAGCTCCTCCCACCACAGGTTCCATATGACTCAGGTTCATGTGACTCAGGCTTCCAAATGACTCAGGCTCAAAGAAGGTCACATAGGCCTATTA
This sequence comes from Petaurus breviceps papuanus, assembly GCF_028583685.1. Taxonomy (NCBI): domain Eukaryota; kingdom Metazoa; phylum Chordata; class Mammalia; order Diprotodontia; family Petauridae; genus Petaurus; species Petaurus breviceps. Next base: position 34,885 of record NW_027187317.1, read on the forward strand.
ATGGGTAAGAAAGATCTTTCCATTCCATTAACAATATATTAACAACACAGCTAGTTTTCCCTTAATTGCTCTTGGGATAGTCTATCTTAGCTAAGTTTCTTTCAAAACTTTCTGTAAAGACAAAGATTCTCAATGAACCAAATTTTTTCCATGCATATATCAAACAATTATACACAATTCCTTGAAAGAAGTAACAGACATATCTTTTTTAAACAATGACTCACTAATTAGTAATATCAAATGAATCACGTAAGAGAGACATATGCATACCAAAAGTTGAAACTCTATTGGAAGATGTGCTTTGAGCTCTATAGTTTACCTTGAAGAGGGAATTCTGATAGAGGTGAGGTGTCTCACATGCTTCTATTTGTGGATGACATTGCCCTGGTTGCATAAAGCTGTCCCCTGAATGAGATATACAGACATCTCAGATATGTTTTTGAGATACTCTCTTTTCAGGCATTCTAGGATGATTACTGCTGGGAAGCAAGGTGTCACTCACTTCCAGACCTGCATTTTGAGTACCGCAATGGGTTGAAGGGAATGAGAATATTGGATTGAAATGTTTTCTAATTATTCAGGTCAATGGACTGTAGTTGTTTGTCCTTTGTTCTTCAAGAGGACCGTGACATCAGAGAGGTGATGCCATAACATGCAAGTGAATTGTATTTAAGTGAGGGAGGACTGTATAAAATCACCAGCTTCACTTTCTCTTCCCCAGCCATGTGGGCCCAGTGGCAAGATAAAGATCAGGATGACCGAAGATGGCCCTGGATGCAGTGAGAGACCTTGGTCTTTTTTTTTAGCTAAGGTTTTAAAGAGGTCTGTTTGACTGAGAAAATGCCCTTACAGTAAGAAATGAGGCAGAGAATGGCCTTTTTTTGCCTAGTAAAAAAAATCAATGTGGGAAGGGAAGACCCACAGGATTTCTGGTCAACATTCACTCTGAGCCAATCAGGGCCCAAACAATTACCAAGTGGGGCTTAGTCTGGGACCTGTTGTTGGTCAATCAATGAAAGCCAGAGTGATTTGGGTTTAAGGCATGGTTCTTAAGAAAGAAATCTAGCCTGTAAACTCCAGGACATCTTGTCAAGTTTCTGTGATCAAAATTTACGTTGCTTTGGGCAGAGTATGCTCAGGTAAGGATATGATACCTTGTGTAGACAGAGGGAAGGGAAAGAAGAAAGAAAGAAAAAAGAAAGAAGAAAGGAAGGAAGGAAGGAAGGAAGGAAGGAAGGAAGGAAAAATAAAGAAAATTGTGTTGCCCAATTGACCAGTTCCAGTATTCACAGAGGTGGTTGTCATGACATCAGGGGAGTGATGCTCTGACATGCAGGTGAATTGTATTTAAGTGAGGGAGGGTTTTGCAAAGTCACTAGCCTCACTTTCTCCTCCAGAGCCATCTGGTCAATGGATAAGCAGGATATAAAGGCTCTCTTCTATAATCTTAGGTATGGGCACAGATAGTTATGAAGTTATAATTGGGGAAAGAGGTGAAGATTTGACTGGTTTCAGGGATGAAAGCAAAAGAAACTAAGAAGCAATTAAAATTACATAGTTAGCTGGTGAATTTGGGTTTGAGTCTTCCCAGAGAGTCTTTCCTTTGAAATTGCCTGGCCAGTGCCTGGAAGGTGGCCTAGAGCTATCTTCGCAAAATGAGGATCAAAGGCCGTGTGGAAATCTTTATGGTCTTCCCACTGGGGATTATACATAGGAATATTAACTTGAATTCTCTAGAGGAAGGAGGGAATAAAGTTCTGCATACCAAAGATCCCAACAAAGAGAAAAAGGCCTTTTATTAATATAGCTATGTATAATGTGTGTACACATGAAAATATTCTATAGAAAGCAATATTGAGTAATTTACATTCCCCAAAGGAAGGATATCACTTATAGTTATAAAATTTCTAAAAAGAGACATATTCTTATACAAAATAATATGAAGGGCTATAAAAACCACAAACCAGATACTAAGGCATGAATCATGGCAGTTAGAGTTTAAGGGGTCTTACAACTGGGTACAAACTGGATTGTCACCCAGTAGGCTGGTACCAATGCTTGCTTGTAAATACGTTGGCTAAAATGTACCCAAATCAAGGTATGTTTTTAAAAAATATTAAAAAAATTCCTTTTGTTTTTATATTGTTCAATTTTTTTCCTGTATCTCTTCCTTTCTTCCCTCCCTGAGAGCCAAATCTTATAACAAAGAATTTTTTAAAAAAAGAAAAAGAAGAAAAAGAGGAGAGCCCCCTCCCCCAAGGAAAACTGGTCAATACATAAAAAAAATGACACATTCTATTTGACACTCATGGATTCCCCACTTCTACAAAGCAGTGGGAGGATATGTCTTCTTGTATCCCTTCTTTGGGCTCAAACTTTTTCTTTGTAGTTTTGCAACATTCATTTTTCAAAAATTGTTTTGTGGTAGTATTACTGTACAATGTTTTCCTGGTTCTGCTTACTTCACTCAGCATCAGTTCATGTAAGTTTTTCTGGGGTTTTCTGAAATCTACCTGCTCATCATTTCTTATAGCATCATAGTATTCCATTACATTTATATATAATAGTTTGTTCAGTCATTTCCCAATTGATGGGCATTCCCACAATTTCCCATTCTTTGCCACCACAAAAAGAGCTTTTATAAATATTTTTGTGCATGTGGGTCCTTTTCCCTTTTTTATGATCTCTTTGTGATACAGACCTAGTAGTGGTATTTCTAGATCAAAGAGTATGCACAGTTTTATAGCCCTTTGGGCATAGTTCCAAATTGCTCTCCAGAATGGTTGGATCACTTCACAACTCTACCAATAATGCATTAGTGTTCCAATTTTCCCACATCTCCAACATTTATCATTTTCCTTTTTTGTTTGCCTTTCTCTAATCGGTAGTGACTGAGAGTATTTTTTTCATATGCCTATAGATAGCTTTAATTTCTTCATTTTAAAATTACCTGTTCATATCCTTTGACCATTTATCAATTGGGGAATGGTTTGTATTCTTATAAATTTGACTCAGTTCTCTATAGATTTGAGAAATGAGGCCTTTATCAAGATACTTGCTAAATAAAGATTGTTTCTCAGCTTTCTGCTTTCCTTTTAATCTTGTTTGCATTGACTTTGTGCAAAAACTTTTCAATTTAATGCAATCAAAATAATCCACTTTCATTTCATAATGTTCTCTATCTCTTATTTGGTCATAAATTCAGTGAAAGATTTTTAAAGTGAGACTTTGTGTGTGTGTGTCTGTGACTTGACTGACTGTAAACAGTGCAGAAGGAGGTTATAGATATGTTGAAAATTAGAGAGAAAATGAGGGAATAATTGCTGGGGTAAGTTGCTGGAGTAGGGAAGGGTTGGGATCAAGGGCATAGGTTAAAGAGGTTATCCTTGGGAAGAACTGACAGTTTTTCTTCAGAGATTGGAGGAGAGGAGAAGAAGGGAATGTGGTTGAGTGTTTTTGAGATAGAGAATAAAGAGAAACAGGGACCCTATATTTTCTAGCTAGGTAGGAGGGAGGGTCCTCTACTGAGAGAGAGAGTAGGGAGGAGATATAGTGGGAGGTTAGAGGAGAGAAGGAAAATGGTTAGAATAGCCTCTATAGCATATGTGTGTATGTAGGGGTGAGTGTGTGTGTGTGTGTGTGTGTGTGTGTGTATGTGAGAGAGACAGACAGAGAGACAGATTCAGTTCAAGAAGAACAAAAAAATTGGTTATTTGAGATTAGGTAATAAATCTGCTTATGTATCTCTGATGTAGGGATGGACATTCTGTGTTCTCTATTTCAGTAATTTCTCTAGCAGAAGTGGAGTGGAGAACTAATTGGTACTGATGTTGTCATATTCAGGAAGCAGTCTAGCATGCTTAGAGAAAAGGGATGATATCATTTCATGTTTTAAAAGGGGCCGATTGCTCTAGGATATCAGTGGCCTTCATGTCGCTTTGGAAATGTGAAGGTTTGAAAGAACGTCAAGTGTGTTCAGCATTATTATCCAGGAATCCAAGTCACCTCACACTTACCCACAGGGAAGACAGAACTGACTCATTAATGAGAATGCCTGGTGTGGGCACTGAGATAGGTGGTAGCCCTGTCAGCTGAAGTCTAGCTCAGGCCAAAGACCTATCCTTGACTAAAACAGGAGCAGATAACTTACAGATTTTAGGATTATCTCATAGATTGTTGTTGTTGCTGTTTAGTTATTTCAGTGGTGTCTGACTCTTTGTGACCCCATTTGGCGCTTTCTTGGCAAAGATACTAGAGTGGTTTGTCATTTCCTTCTCCAGCTCATTTTACAGATGAGAAAACTGAGGCAAATAGGGTTAAGTGACATGCCCAGGGTTACACAGCTAGAAATTTTCTGAGGCCAGATTTGAACTCAGGGAAGGTGGGACTTCCTGGCTCTAGGCCTGATACTCTATACATGGTGTCATCTAGCTGCCCACTTCATAGATTACATTTCCATGAAAGGCTTTCCAGATGCTGCCTCTTTCCAGGAAGTCTTTCTAGATTTTCCTACCCAAAAGTGTTTTTTCCTTCTCCAGTTTTTCAGTATCCTTAGATCTTTCCTTTGCCCCAAATACATTCCATTTTGTACCATGTTTATTTTTTTGGAGGGCAAATGGGGTTAAGCAACTTGCCCAAGGTCACATGGATAGTAATTATTAAGTGTCTGAGGTCAGATTTGAATTCAGGCCCTCCTGACTCCAGGGCCAGTGCTCTATTCACTGCACCACCTAGCTGCTCCATACCATGTTTATTTTTATGTGTCATATCACCTTTATTAGACTATAAGCTTACAGTCTTATAATAAACTGCACTGATAGGGCAGTTAGGTGGCACAGTGAATAGAGCACCGGTCCTGGAGTCAGAAGGAACTGAGTTCAAATCCAGCCTCAGACTCTAGCTGTGTGACCTTGGGCAAGTCACTTAACCCCTATTGCCTTGCCCTCCCTCCTCCAAAAAGACCAAAAAAAAAGAAAAAAAGAAAAGAAAGGAACACTGATTCTGTATTTGAACATTAGATCTGTCACATACTACTATGATCTTGGGCAAACTAAACTCTACGGAAGGAAGTAGACAAGTATCTATTAAGTATTTTTATTTTATTATATTTAGATTTTATTATTTACTTATATTTTATTAATATAATAACACTATATTATAAGCAGTATAAATTATACAAATATATGTGTCATATATAGCACACAGGTAAATATATGTTATGATGAGATATTTATTATTATATTTTATTATTACTTACTACTACACATTATTACTATGTGCCAGGTGTTTTGCTAAGCGTTTTACAAATTTTGCCTTATTTGATCACAGCACCCCTGTGAGATAGGTGACATTATTACTTTCATTTTATAGATGAGGAAAATGAGGCAGAAAACAGTTAAGTGACTTGACCAGGGTCACACAGCTAGTATGTCTAGAAGACCAGATTTGAACTCAATATTTATTGACTCCAGGTGCACTGTGCCCAATTCCTAAATTTCTATTGTCCTCATTTTCCTCATCTACAAAACTGAGACATTGTATTAGATGAACTTTGAAGTTCCTTTAAACTCTAAATTTATGTCCCTATGAGCCACGTTGTTCTTCGTCATTCTATCTGCAGTGCCTTGCTTATTCAATATTGAATTGAATTCCCAATATCTATGAAGAGTCCCAAATCAAAACTAGTATATAGTCCATATCAGAAGCAATAGAACTTAGCCAGATTCTGGCAAATAAAAATCCCTTATGTGTGTATGTGAAGCAGTGTCACATAATGAATAGTGGTTCTACAGACAGGAAGACCTAAGTTCCAGTTCAGACTCTAATGCATCCTGGATGTGTGACCCTGGGCAAGTGTCTTAACCTCTCTCTTCTCCCAAGCATAGACTGTGAGGACCAGAGCAGGTGCCCATCTTCATTGGGGGAGGCAGTGTCCTCACGGGGAGCTTCCTAAATGCATTCAAATATATAATAATACTTCCTATGAAGCCTTTTCATATACATTGTCTCATCCTGAGACAACCCAGGACCCTAAATCCAAGAACTGTGTGAAAGGCAATGCTTCCAGCCCAGTGTCTGCAGCCATTCCTTGGGAAGCAACCCCTGCGGGGAGGGAACCTAACAGCTACTCCTGCATGTGCTTCAGCAACCCAGGAAAAAAAGCTGTCACCGCCACAATCCTTGACACTGTTACATGGCTTGAAATCCAAAGCTGTTATATAATTTAGCAGTAGAAATCACATTGAAGAAAAGGCATAGCCATCTTCTTTGCTGCTACATCCTAAGGATGATGGGACCTTTCCATCTGACTTGTACCCAAAATCTTCCTCGTGTGCTGTCTCTTTCATTGGCATATGAACCCCTTGAGAGCAAGGGCTATCTTTCCTTTTTATGTATATCCCTGGTGCTTTGCATATAGTAAGTGCTTAATAAATGCTTCATTTGTTCCTTTAATTCTAAAAGCCACTCAATAAGGGAGGCAGGGGAGGTATTATTATTTGTCTTAATGATAATTTCATTCTTTAAAAGATGGAGAAAATAACAAAGGAGATTTCTATTCTGGATTTACTTCTCACTAGCATGGAGGAATTGGTGACGGGTGGAAATTATGGGAAACTTGCAGCTATATGACTGTCTCTTCTAGAGTTTGTGACAAAGAAGAAAGTTGGGCATAGTTTGCCATGTACTCTAAATTTTGGGAAAGTATATTATAATACTTCAGGTGTCAGGTGGCCCCAGGTTGGTGGCAGAGGACAGAAGGAGGTGTATGTGAGAGATATTACAAAGGTAAAATTGACAAACCTTGGCAACAAATTGAATTTGGGGGATAAAAGGGAGTGAGGAGTTGAGGATCATATCTAAGTTGTGGCCCTGAGGGGCAGTGAGGATGGTGGTGCCTTCAGTAGTAAAAGGGAAAGTTGAAAGGGGAGTTTGGGGTAAAGATAATGAATTTTTGGACATGATAAGTTTAAGAGATCTACAGGATTTCCAGTTCAAAATTTCTAATTGGAAATGTTAATGGAAATGTAAGACTGGTGGTTAGCAGAGAGGTTATTGCTGGATAAATAGATTTGAAGATCATCACCATAGAGATAATAATTGAATCCAGCAGAGCTGAGGAGTTCACCAAGTGAAATGACATAAAAGGAGAAGAGAAGATGGCCCCGGGACGCTCATGGTTAGCAAGTGTGACCTTGCTGAAGATGTAACTAAGGAGACTAAGATGAAGTCAGACAGATAAAAGGACCAGTAAAGAGTAATGTCATTAAAACCTATTGAAAAGAAAATATGAAAGGGAAGAGAGTGATTGGTCATATCAAAGACTGCAGATAGGTCAGGAAAGATGAGAACTGAGAAAAGATCATTTGATTTGGCAATTATAAGACCATTAATAACTTTAGAGAGAGTTGTTTCAGTTGAATGATGAGGATAGAAGCCAGATGTCAGAGAATTAAAAAGAGAGGAAGAGAGAGGAAGTGGAGACTCCTAATATAGACAGCCATCTTAAAGAAGTTATTTAATAGGGAGTCAGGTTCCATTGAGAACAAGAAGTTGGAAGTAAAAGATTTAAGATGGAGGCAAGTTTGTTATCTATGCAGCAAGAATGCCAGAAGGCACAGTGTAATAGGTGTGTGTGTGTGTGTGTGTGTGTGTGTGTGTGTGTGTGTGTGTGTATTTCTATTGCTTCTCTCACCCAGAAATCAGATGAACTCTCTCCACAGCATTCCTAATAGACAACCCCTAGACCTCTATTTGCTGGCATTATGCTGGTTCCAAAGACAGAAGAAACCCAATTCCTGCTAAGGTTCATGCAGATGACAGTAGTCCAAAGTCTCCCAACATCCAACAAGGATTCCCCACTGGGGATTTCCCCAATGGCACTAACAATATTGGAAAAGGATTATTTTATATGAGTGCTTACTTTCTATTCTTTCCCTTCCTCCACTGGTATGATTACTCTTATTTAGACTGTTGATTGGCCTCTGTAGAAAACACTGTTGTTATTACGTGACCTGATGAACATCTTGCTTATAGGCTCAGCACAATATGGACTGATGGTCTTTTGTTTTCTCTAAGCAATTTGAATGCCGATAACTATTTAAAAAATTATTTATTTTTAACATTCATTTTTAAAAACCTTGAGTTCCAAATTTTCTTTCTCTTTTATTTATCTCTTCCTCATTGAGAAGACAAGTAATATGACATCAGTTATACATGTGAAGTTATGTAAAACATGTTTCCATAGTAGCCACTTAGAGTTGATTAATTTTCTCTCTGGAGTTGGATAACATTTTTTATCATTGATCCTTTTCAATCATTGTCTTCATCAGAGTAGCTTAGTCTTTCATAGTTGATCATTGTTACATTATTGCTATTACTTTGTATGATGTTCTCCTTGTTCTGTTCATTTCACTTTGCTTCAGTTCATTTAAGTTTTTCCAGGTTTTCCTGAAATCATCCTGTTTGTCCTTCCTTCCTTCCTTCCTTCCTTCCTTCCTTCCTTCCTTCCTTCCTTCCTTCCTTCCTTCCTTCCTTCCTTCCTTCCTTCCTTCCTT
>NW_027187317.1:43839-99683 GCF_028583685.1 Petaurus breviceps papuanus
TCTTTCTTTCTCTCTTTCTTTCTCTCTTTCTTTCTCTCTTTCTTTCTCTCTTTCTTTCTTTCTTTCTTTCTTTCTTTCTTTCTTTCTTTCTTTCTTTCTTTCTTTCTTTCTTTCTTTCTTTCTTTCTTTCTTTCTTTCTTTCTTTCTTTCTTCCTTATTCTTTGGAGGGCAGTTGGGGTTGTGACTTGCCCAAGGTCACATGGCTAGTAAGTGTTAAGTGTCTGAGGCTGGATTTGAACTCAGGTCCTCCTGACTCCAGGGCTGGTGCTCTGTTCGTTATGCCACCTAGCCATCCCCTCCCCCCGTTTGTCATTTCTTATAGCACAATAGTATTCTATCACAATCATATACCACAACTTGTTCAACCATTCCCTAGTTGATAGGCATCCTTTCAAATTCTAATTCTTTGCTACCATAAAAAGAGTTGTTATAAATATTTTTGTACATATGGAACCTTTTCCCTTTTCTTCAATCTCTTTGGATCTTAGACCAAGTACAGTAGGGTATACACAATTTTATACCTCCAAATTGTTCTTCAGAATGGTAGGACTAATACATAGCTTCACCAATAATGTGTTAGGGTTCCAATGTTTTCTACATCATCTTCAGCATTTGTCATTTTCCTTTTCTGTCATGTTAGCCAGGCTGATAAGTGTGAGGTGGAATCTCAGAGTTGTTTTAATTTGAATTTCTTTAATCAATCATGATTTAGAGTATTTTTTCACATGACTATTTACAGTTTTGATTTCTTCTTCAGAAAACTGCCTGTTCATATCCTTTGACTATTTATCAATTGAGGAATGGCTCTTATTTTTATGAATTCAACTCACTTCCCTGTATCTTTGAGATATGAGGCCTTTAACAGAAACTTGCTATAAATCCCACCTCCCCCCAGTTTTGTGTTTTTATAATTTTGGCAGTATTAGTTTTGTTTGTTCAAAACATTTTTAATTTCATGTAATTAAAATTAGTCATTTTAATTCCTGTAATTTAATTCCTTCTCTATCTCATATTTGGTCATAGACTCTTCTCTTACTCATAGATCTGACAAGTAAATTTTTTCCTTGTCCTGCTAATTTACCTATGATATCATCCTTTATGTCTAAATCATTTATCTATTTTATCCTTATTTTGTAATACTGTATGAGATTTGGTCTATGCCAAGTGTCTGTCAAACTGCTTTCCAGTTTTCTTAACAATTTTTGTGAGTTCTTGCCCCAAATGATGAGTTCTGGCCCCCAAATTTTGAATCTTTGGATTTATAAAAAACTAGATTACTATGGTGATTTACTACTGAGTCTTGTGTACCGAATCTACTCCACTGCTCCACTAATCTACTACATCACTCCATTTCTTAGCCAGTAACTGATTATTTTGATGATTACCACTTTATAATATAATTTGAAATCTGGCACTGCTAGGCTGTTTTCCTTCAATTTTTTTCATTAATTCCCTTGATATGTTTGACTTTTTTGTTCTCCCAGATGAATTTTGTTATTATTTTTTTCTAACTCTAGAAAATAATTCTCTGGTAGTTTGATTGGTATAAGTATTGATATTACTGAATAAGTAAATTTAGATAGAGTTGAAAATTTTATTTTATTGGTTCAGTCTACCCATGAGCAATTATTACTTCTGCAATTGTTTATATCTGCCTTCATTTGTGTGAAAAGTATTTTGTAATTTTGTTCATGTAGTCCCTGGGTTTGTCTTGGCAGGTAGACTCCCAAGTGTTTTAGGCAGTTATTTTAAATGAAATTTGTCTTTCTATCTCTTCTTGCTGGATTTTATTGTTAATATATAGAAATGCTGATGATTTATATGGGTTTGTTTTATATCTTGCAACTTTGATAAAGTTGTAATTTGTTTCATCGACTTTTTTAGTTGATTCCCTAGGGTATAACTCTAAGTATATTCTCATATATATATATATATATATATTTGTATATTCTAGGGTATATCTCTAAGTATATTCTCTAATATCTCTTTCTGTCTATGTTCTCTAAGTATATCATATTATCTGCAAAAAAGTGATAATTTTGTTTCCTCAATGCCTATTTTTATCCTTCATTTTCTTTTTCTTATCTTATTACTATAGCTAGCATTATATTGATATAATATTGAATAATAGAATAATGGACATAGTAGTGATAATGGGGCAGCTAGAGGTCCAGTGGATAGAATATTAGGCTTGGAATTAGGAAGACTCGTCTTCATGAGTTCAAATCTGGCCTCAGACACTACCTGTGTGACCCTGGCCAAGTCACTTAACCTTGTTTGCCTCAGTTCCTCATTTGTAAAATGAACTAGAGAAGGAAATGGCAAACCATTCCAATATCTTTGCCAAGAATACTCCCAAAATGGGGTTGTGGACCCTTGGACACAATTGAACAACAACAATAATGGACATCCTAGTGTCACATGTTCATAGCTTTTTGATGTGGGTGTTCTTGAAAAGAAGTTTGAGTTTTCTACCTTCTGATGTAGTCAGCTATTTCAATCCCTTCAGCCAATTTATTCTCTAGGGCTCCCAACGTAGAGAAAGTTTTCTGAGTCTTCACAAAGAGGCCCAGTGATCAGACTTTTTAATGTCCTAAGTGATAAAGGGAATGTGGTGGCTTGACCCTGCTTCTGAGATTGTGGGGTGTGTGTTTGTGCGTGCATGTGTGTGTGTGTGTGTGTGTGTGTGTGTGAGGCAAGGGTAGGTAAGCAGGGAACCACCATCTTCTAAATACTCCATGCCTCTTGGTACCACTTTTGCATCAGCCAGGCCCAGGACTTGGCTCATTGGTGCCATCTACTGGTTTACTTGTTGCCACCACCTTCCTGTGTTTTTCCTGGGTTCCTCTTTCCCAGATGGCCATGTATCACTGGATCGTGGCATCATAGATTTAGAGCCAGGATCTAAGAGGTGACAATTATCTCATTTTACAGATGATGAGACTGAGGTCCAGAAGCTAACTTAATTCTCTAACTCTTTAGATATAGCAGGGGGCAAAACTAGGATTTGAATTCAGGTCTTCTCACTTTAAATTCAGTGCTCTTTTCACGACAGAGGACAAGGTTTTCTTCCTCCTCTTCTTTTCCGAAGAACAGGTGTTTTAAAAGAGGACTAGAAATCTACTTAAGGCATTGTGTGGTAGATAGAGCATTGGGCTTGGAAACAGGAAGATTTATCTTCATGAGTCCAAATCCAGCTTTGGACACTTTCTAGCTATGTGATACTGGGCAGGTCATTTAACCCTGTTTGCCTCAGTTTCATCTGTAATATGATCTAGAGAAGGAAATTTTAAACCACTCTAGTATCTTTGCCAAGAAAATCCCAAATGGGGTCATGAAGAGTCTGATACAACTAAATAATCTACAATTGAAAAAAAATCACTAACTGAAGTCAGAGAACTTGAATTCAAATCTTTCTATTGGTGAAAGATTGCATATGACCTTGAGAAATTATTTACTCTCTCTGGGCTTTAGTTTCCTTATCTGTAAAATGAGGGTATTGGATTAGATAGTATCTGAAGTTCATTTTAACATATGGGGGAAAGCATGATAACAGATAAAATGGAGTAAAGGTGCAAAGGTCCCTCTGGATTAATCTTAATTCTGACTGCAGGAAACTAAGCCAATTTTTATTAGTTCCTTCTCTTCTCTTGATTACTTTCCTTTTCCAGGTCTTGTCATTGATGTGATCTCAGTTTTACCCAATATCCTGTGGATTTGGCTGGCAAAGTTGTATGTCTCAGCTTGCCAGAGTCTGCTTTCCTAACTTTCAGCCACAGAAGAGGGAGCCAATGACCTGGGGATGGTACCTCTCCCCTTCAGCTGCAGCTCTGGTTCAGACATTATATGAAATTTTTTATCCTAGATGATTGTGTTGGGGCCTCAAGAAGTCTTACTTTTTCACTCTGGTTCCTAGATGAGAAGAACTCCTTCTTAACTAACTTTTCAGTCTAAATCCCCTTGGTATCCCCCTTGGACCTCACCCGCTGGAGGTTGTGGGTCTGTTCTCTCCTCCACTTTACTCTCTGGACACTCTAAGTTGTGGTGAAATCTACAGGCATACTTCAGAGATATTGTGGGTTCCGTTCCAGACCACTGCAATAAGGAGAATATTGCTATAAAGTGAGTCATGTGAATTTTTTGGTTTCCACTGCATATAAAAATTATGTTTACACTATTCCATAATCTATTAAATGTGCAATAGTACTATGTTAAAATGTGCATATTTTAATTAAAAATTTTTTATTGCTAAAAATGTTAGCCTTCACCCAGTCATAATTTTTTTTGCTGGTGGAGGGTCTTGATTCGATGATGGCTGCTGATTAGGATTGTGGTTGCTGAAGGTCTGGGTGGCTATGGCAATCTCTCAAAATGAGACAATGAAGTTTGACACATTGATTGACTCTTTTCACTTGAACAGTTAGAGACCATTGTAGGGTTATTCATTGGTCTAATTTTAATATTGTTGTATCTCAGAAAATAGGGAAGTCTGAGGAGAGGGAGAGAAATGGGGAAGGCTGATTGGTGGAGAAATTAGAATACACACAACATTTATCGATTAAGTTTGCCATCTTATATCGGCACGGTTTGTGGCTCCCCAAATCAATTATAATAGTAACATCTAAGATCACTGATCAAATATCATCATAATACATATAATACTAATGAAAAAGTTTGAAATATTGCTAGATATAGCTTAATATTGCTAGAATTACCAAAATGTCACACAGAAACACGATGTGAACCCATGCTGTTGGAAAAATGATGCTAATAGACTTGTTTGACGGAGAGTTGTTATAAACCTTTATTTTGTAAAAATTGTAATATCTATAAAGTGCAATAAAGCAAAGCACAATAAAATAAAGTATGCATGTACTTTGAAGTTCAATCACACTAGGGTCTTTATATAAAAATACACACATACACATGGACACCACTTGTGCACATACATATATGACTTCCCTGACCTCCCTGCTCTCTTCCTAGAGCACATTCCTCATGCTTCTTTCTCATCTGTTACTTTTTCCATCCTGTCTTCCTCACCACTGTGTCACCTATAAGGCTTGCCGTTGTACCTTGAACATAGTAGATGCACAATGGTCATTCACTGAATAAATGAAACATCAGCACATTGCCCAGAGTTCTCCTTATTTCTCTCCCAAATTAAATCTTTCACCTCCACAGTACACCTCTTCTTGGAAAGTCGTGTTCTGATGATCTCCTTAGTAAGCACATCTTGGTTTCACTAGGGAAACTAAGAACATTGTGCCTAAAATCATAGTCATGAAATTATAGAACAGAAGGGCTCTTTGGGGACTATCTAGTCCAGCTGAGAAACTGAAGCCCAGACAGGAGAAAGACTTGTGCAAGGTCACATGACCAGTAACTGGTAGAACCCAGAGATGCTTCTTTAAGTATAGAGTTCTTTCTTTTCTTTTTTTTTTTTTTAAAGCAATCGGGGTTAAGTAACTTGCTCAAGGTTACACGGCCAGTTATTTCTGGGTGTGGTGCTGAGTTAGAGTTCTTTCTACTGCACTAAACTGGCTTAATTCTCCGGGAAGCTATTGGAGTCCAGGAATGTTGATAAGGAAAACTTTTCTCACAAATCCTACTTTCCTCAAGACCTACCTTTTCCTTCCCCACACCCCCATCTGCTTGTTAGCTTTCCCATCTGCAATATAACACACACATGTATAGATGCATATGTGTAAACATATACATGTATATGTATTCTATTCCAAGTTATCTATGTCTTGTCTTCTTCAGTAAAATGTGGGTACTTTGAGGTGAGAGCCTATTTTTTGACTTTCTTTGTGTCTCCCATGCATAGTAGATTTCCCCTCACACAGTTAGCACTCACCAAATGCTTATTGAGACCTAGGCCTGGAGTCAGGGAGACTTGAGTTCAAATCCAGCCTCAGACATTTACTAGCTGTGTGACCCTAGGAGAGTCACTTTACCTTTGCTTCCCTCAGTTTTCTCAACTGTAAATTGGGGATGATAAAAGCACCTTATAGGGTTGCTGTAAGGATCAAATGAAAATAAAATGAGATGTTTGTAAAGACCTTATCATAGTGTCTGGCAGGTAGTAGGTATCATATAAATGTTTATTCCCTTTTCCCTTTCCTTCCCCCTCCCCTTGTTGACTTACAGACTACTCAATAAATAGTTATTGAATGCCTGCTATTTGTACTATACAATATATGGAATGATACTTTTGATGTAGGGAGTTCCCAGTCACTATTACCTATTCAAATAGCAGCTGACTTATCATCCAGGGATAATATAGATCATAGACATCTTTGAGTTGATCCTTAAAGTCTATGGCTCCTAAGGTATCTTCCAATTTTTGGATTCTTACTTCCCTAAATACCCTGTGAGGGGAAGGCAGGTACCTGCATTGGGGAATGAGGGAGCTGGAGAGAGCTGCCAGTTTCTGGGAACTACCAAATGGCCTACCATCCTGAGGATTTGCTTGTTCTTTTTAGTAAAGACTTCCTGGCCTAGTTCAGAGATGAGTAGAAACAATCCCATGTATCACAGGTAACTGAGCCATGAAATGGCTGCCAAGCTGGGTTGAGCTTCTGTGTCTGATGCTTACCACTTGTGTGATTGTGGGGAAATAATTTTGCCTCCTTAGGTCTCAGTTTCCTCATCTGTAGAATAAGAAGGTTGGGCTCTATGGCCTCTGAGGTTCCTTCTAGCTCTGGTATGATTCCTGCTGCCTCATGGAGAGAAGCTGAGCTGCTGAAGGAGTTAACAGTTACAAGGTCATTGAAGATGCTTTGGAGAAAGCAGTTATATAAAGTATCATTACACTCATCTGTACTCAGACTCCTTTGAAAGCACCAGACACATCCATCTGCCATTAATACCCCTCCTCCTGATGAAGATGAGCTTGGACTGCTGGTCTTGCACTCAACTATGAGCTCTTCCTCATAATGAGAAAGAAAGAGATAAAGATTGAGAGAGAGAAAAAAGAAAGAGTAAGGAAGGGAAAAATGGAAGGAAGGAGAGAGAAAGAAAGAAAGAAAGAAAGAAAGAAAGAAAGAAAGAAAGAAAGAAAGAAAGAAAGAAAGAAAGAAGGAAAGAAAGAAGGAAAGAAAGAAAGAGGGATCCAGTCCAGAGAGAATTTATAGAGAAATTCAATAGGAAAGATGCAGAGATGCACCCTACAATAGATGCATTGATTTAAAGGAGAGATTAAAGCATTAAATACATATGAGACAAAATAGTAAAAGGAAAGGAATTCAAACGACTACCAATCAGTTGAAAGCATATTACAGGGGGCCCTCTTACAGTCTCCTCTTGGGATGGTCTGCTTGTCCCAATTTCTGTCTCTCATTTCTGGTGTCACAGTTTGAAAGCAATTATAATAATGAGGACATTCATAAATGGGGGTTGGAAGTTGTGTGTTTAGGGGAGGGCAGGGAGAATAGTGAAACTCAGGCAGAGATTAGGTTGATTTGGGCGTATTAGACTTAATATCAAAGGCACCATAATGAAAATGATCACAGCCTGAAAAACTGGATGCTGTCTTTTGGCGCAGGAGAGAGATGGTATTCTATGCCTCTCCATTGGTTTGATACCAACCTTCAATCCAGGTATGCGTACTTTAAGAAGACCCAATATTGGTAAGATAGTGCAGATGAATCCACTTTCATTGTTCATTTTACAAAAGGAACTCCTTGAGTGCATTTAAATATATGATTGGATTTACAAAACAATTAATGAACATGACACTTGCATAAAGTGATTTTTATCTATGTCATTTTGCCAATAGATTTAAAACACATTTGCTTAATTTTCCTTTGAGAGACTGTATGAATTTTTCTTCAGAGATTTGATTTCTTTGTTCCTTTGGGGGTCAAGACAATTTCTATCTTGACATAGAAAGAGGTAGGTATAATGAGGCTGCTTGGTATTGTGGAAACAGTGTTGGATTTAGAGCCAGAGTAAGGGGATTAAAATCCTGGCTTTGCCCACTTACTCCCTTCGTAACCTTGGGGCAGGTCCTTTAGCTGCTCCTTAACTGTGAAATGAGGGAGTTGGAGGAGATGACCTTGAAGGTCGCTTCCAAATTTAAATCTATGATCCTATGATGATGATGATAGTGGAAGTGCTGGTGATAAGGGTTTATGCATAAGTAGCATTTTACACTTGACAGAGCAATTTACATAAGTTATTTCATTTGATTCTCACAACAACCCCAGAGTTAGGTAAAGGAAAATGAGCTTCTGACTTAGGAGGGCTAGCATTTCTCTCCTATCCTGTAGTGGTCATTCCTTCTTGAAAGTGTAAGCCTAGATGGATGTTCTTTTTTGGGGAAGGGGAGCTACCAAGGAACTCCACTTTGTACCTTTTTGACCACTCTGCTGTTTTAATTAAACCTCAGGTTGTCAATAAGACCAACAGCAAGAGAAATGAGAGAGATAGTGGTTGCAACTTGATTCTCCTTTATCCAGGAAGAATACTGTCCTTGTAAACTTCAACTTAACTCTGAATCCACTGAACATCCATCAAGGATGAAGAAAGAAAAGCAAGGGGAAGGGATTCAGGAGGAATGCAGCTCTTCTGCTGGTCATCAAGGGTCAGGTGAATCCTAAGATGTGTTGGTAAATGTCTAACAACTGACTCCCCCACCCCCAAAAGAACAAAGGATACCCTTTTAAGTCGACTTTTCATCATTGACATTTTATCCATCACTTTCTTAATCAACAGAACAATAAATCAAGCCTAATTTGTAGAGTTTGCCAATTTCCAAAGTGTAATGCTGCTACTGATAATTTAACAATCAGCTCAAGCTTGTTGGAACTGGCTTTAGCACACCCCTGGACATGCCTATCACATAATTAAAAGGGAGCTGTGTTTTGTTATTGTCCCATAGAAGGGAAATGTTATAAAGACTTTGGAAGCCTCCCTGCTTAGCTAAACAACAACAAAAAAAAAAACTGCTGGAAGGGCTCAAAGTCTTATAAAAGGCTTGAAAACCTTTTTCCCATCATGGAGTTTGAACTCCAGCTAAGCCACCCACCAATTCTCCAGGTATTCTCCCATCATGAATCAACACTAGTCCTTGAATCTTGACCTGCATACTTTTTCCAGGATCCCCATTCTCTCTCCCAATAATTCTATAAAAACCTACTCAGTTTTTCTGGTTTTGAACCCTTTTCCACCTGGGAGCCCAGTGGCCCTGATATGCTTCCATCTTTCCCAATTGCCCTCTCTTAATGTGAGATGGCCCCTCAATAAGAGTGAGTTGAAACACTTTCTGTCTTCGGATTCGTATTTTGAACTTCTTTCTTGTGCTGATCTGCCCTTCCCTTGTGTGTCTGGGAATCCAGGGCCTCACTCACTACTGTTGTGTTTGAACACAGAGGCTTTCAAAGATCAAAGCAGATTTGGGAAATGAATAGCCTGTTAAGTGGATGGTCATTGAGAACGGTATTTTTATTTCTTGTCTATATCTTAAAGCATAGGAATGGGTGCTAGATTCTTGGTCAAAATGGAGAACAAATAATGAAGGCTGGTACAATGTTTTTTTTTTTTCTGTAGACTGGTGATTTTAATCAAGAGGGATAGAAAATGGGCTGAGGTGGGAGGTGGGGTGGAAAAATCACCCAAGATGCCAGCTAAGCCAGGTATTATAGTTAGTAGTATGTACAAAATAGGACAGAAGATATCAACGGAAAGGATCAGTTAATTCATTAGTCAATATAAAGAAAAAAGCCAGAAATAAAACCCAGAAATAAAGCCAAAAATAAATTATTTTACACAATAAATAAAATAGTTTTAGATGTCTACACAAATGTAAATAAAGTGTGATAATAAGTAATCTGAATTAGAAATCTTTATTCCAGGAAATACATTTTGCTTTATATCAATGCAGTTTAGGGGTGCAGGGATTCCAAAACTATTGAGGTATAGGGCAGAGTCATATGGAAAGAATTCATGGACTCAAGCAGTCTTCCAATCAAGTTGCAAAAAGTTTATTGTAACACTAATAGAGCAGGCAGAGCTCCTTAGGGAACTTGCAACCTAATGGGGGTGATGCTAAAGCTTATATAAAAGTTCAGAGAGTGGTGTGCCAAGTGGGCTAATTAGGTGGTGTGGGACAGGATCAAGGAATGGTCAGCTCCTACATATAGTTTCTGCACCTTGGCCACAGGCATCATTCACTACTGGAAACCTCAGAGGGGAGGTGGGAGGGAGAGGGGACAGAACTTCTAAGGGGTATGTTTTTGGTTTGTTAGATCTGTAACAAGATAGCCTTGGTTTGACCTCTGGATTGTATATGGTAACTGTGGGGATCAGTCAGTACATGATAGTTTTTTTTTTAAAGCAATCAGGGTTAAGTAACTTGCTCAAGGTTACACAGCCAGTTGTTTCTGGGTGTGGTGCTAAGTATCTGACCCCAGATTTGATCCCCAGGTCATCCCGACACTGGAGCCGGTGCTCTTACTCGCTGTGCTATCTGGCCGCCCCTACATGATAGTTCTGCTGGTGCAAGATGGTCCTGTTCATACAAGGGGAATTCTGTAGAAGTAAGCTTGTTCTTGAAACAGAAAGAGATAGTTTGCCTCACTGGGCCCACTCATGAGATATTGCCAGAGATATGGTCTTTGAGCTGGGAAGAGATATGGTCCTAGGGCTGGGGTCTGAGTACCCAATCAGTATCACTGAGACTTGGTAACATGGAATTTGTACTTGGAATATAAATAAATGTGCAACTTGTTAATGGTAATTTCTCTGTTTCTTATTCCTTAGTTTCTAAACAAACAAAATAGATAAAAGGAAGTTAAGAATGACATATTAAGTAGATAAATCTTCTCATTTCTGTAGAGCAGATGTGTCAAACAATGGTTCACAACTTGCTGCCCACTTTCTAGGGGTGCCCCAAACAGCTTAAAATGTAATTGGGAAACATTTAACAAAATAAATAAAAATACTATAGAACAGTGATAAACAATAAATAAAATAAAAATACCATAGGATATAGATAGTGTTATGTGGTTTCTAAATCAATATGTGACCATCTGGATCCCTGGTTTAGTGGCCTCCTCTTTGTCTTCGAGTTTGATACCCCTTCTGCAGGGATACCATCATTCCGGTTACCTGGCTCCAAAACCTCAGAGTGACTTTAACTCTTATCTCTCATTCATCCTCTCCTATGTTTAATAATTGCCAAGTCCTTTTGATTCTACTGCCACATATCTTATATATCTTCTTCTTCCCACTTAAAGGGTCATCACACTAGTTCATGCCCTTATTCTTGCCTGCAGTATTGCAATAACCTCCTAATTGGTCTCTTTGACTCAGTCTCTCCCTTTACTAATCCATCCCCCATAGAGTTGTCAAATGGGTTATTTTTAATGCACCAATATGACCATGTCATGCAACTGTTCAAAAAGCTCTAGTTGCCTCTAGTCTGAAATACAAACTCTTTTCCTTCATAATCTGAATCCAGCCTTCCTTTGAAGGCTTACTTCTCCTTATTCCCTTCATATGTTCTATTTTCCGGCTATACTGACCTGCTTCTGTTTCCCACATACAACATTCTGTTTCCCATTTCTTTCACTTTGCACAAACTGTCCCCAGAGCCGGCAATATACTCACTCCTCCCTTTTGTTCTTTAGAATCTCCAGCTGCCTTCAGTTTTTACATGTACTTGTTGTCTCCCCCATTAGAATGTAAGCTTCTTAGACATAGAGATTATTTTACTCTGTATTTGTTCCCCCAGTGTTTAGCACAGTGCCTATCCTATTGAGGATACTTAAATATTTGTTGATTGAATGATAAGGAAAGTAACTTCACAGCTAAGTGATCTGATTAATCAGAGAATTGCTGAAACTGGAACGCAGGAATTATTACTCCCAATCCAGTTAAAGGTCTGACAAACGAAGGACAGTTTTTGACAAATATTTGGTTTGCGGTTGATTGAATGGTTGAATATTACTTCCTCTATTAATCTTTTCCTTATTTTCCCTATTTCCCTAGTGTCTCCAAAAATTACTTTATTAATTTTAACTATCTTATGTATTTACTTATATGCATACAGAATGTAAGTCACTTAAAGGTAGGGTGTATTTAATTCTTGTCTTTTTATCCTCAGTGCCTGTAAAATGCCTAGCACATAGTAATCAGTCAATTGCTGTTTATTCTTTTTTCTTGAAAAGGGTCAATGACATCACAATATTGGGGTCAAGGTACAGTGTGTTCAACTGTGACTGAAAAGTCCAATATGAACTTGGAAGGGTCTACCACAGATTAGGCACAAATGCTCTGAACATTTGAGATGTTTCTTGATCTGCTGCTTATTTCATGTTTCCTTTGTGCTACTGTGGTGCTGCTTTGCTCATAGAGCACAAAACCTTCTTTGATGCAGGGATACCATGTTGTGCAGTTCCATGTCTCATAACTGATACTAAAGGTCTTCAGAGAGACCTTGAGAGTGTCCTTGCACCACTTCTTCTGAACTTTGTGTGAGCACTTGCCTTATGTGATTTCTCTGTAAAAGTCTTGTAGGTCAACAATAAGTTTGACATTTGAGCAATGTAGTCAGCCCATAGGAGTTGCGTTCTCCTCAGCAGAGTTTGAATGCTTGACCTTCCAGGTCAAGAGAGGATGAATTTATTCATATAACATCAATGGAGAAAGAAACTGAAAGGATATTATAAAATGAATATACTTCTGATTAC
Source organism: Petaurus breviceps papuanus (assembly GCF_028583685.1). NCBI lineage: Eukaryota > Metazoa > Chordata > Mammalia > Diprotodontia > Petauridae > Petaurus > Petaurus breviceps. The sequence goes on from NW_027187317.1 coordinate 56,538, forward strand.
CTGGCCAGAGGATAGAAATAAATGAGAGAGAAACAGATCACAAACTTTACCAAAAAGTATGATTTACCAGTGCTTATGGACATGAACTCTCTGTACATCTGCTGAAGCTCTCTTTTCCTCTCTCTACCTAAAAGCAGAGTATATGATAAATTTGTGAGTTGTAGACAGTAATTTCATTCTGCAAAAGGTGGAGAAAGCAATGAGGGGAACCAGGTTCTGACCAATGAGGTAGAACAGCTTTGATGGGAACTTTGCGTGAAAGTGACTACTGTATTGATATATTGAAAGGCAAGGAAAACTGAGCATATTAAAAGGACCCTAATTTGGGGAAGAATAGATTTCAAGAGATTAAAGAAAGGATATGTGAAATCCAGTGGCTTAAAATTTGATAGAGAAAGTTGGTAAAAAATATGGGGAATCCTCAAGAATGAAATTCTGGAGTTAAAAAACAGTTCTAATGAGGAAAAAAGAATGATGCTAAGTAGAAAGGCTGATATGGCTGCAAGGGGAGCTTATAAGCCAAAGACCCAGAGAAGAAGCATGTTGTAGTGGATAGAGTGCTGATCTCAAAGTCAGGAAGATCTTGGTGCAAGTCCACCTCTGAGACTGAGCAAAGGAAATGAAGAAGGAGTTTAAATCAGATAGCCTATTTCTCAGGAAAGAAGGGTGTAGCAGCAACCGCACTGGCATACCCAGAATGGCTGCTAGCACAGGTTCTTAGGTCTGCTTTACTAGGAAACATAGCTGTTTAAGGGGTCAACAATCTTTTTAATATTACATTCATGAGTTCAAGGGAAAAGTCAGCACCCTGAACTTATACAGAGAAAATACAAACAGAAAATACAGAGAAAATACAAGTAGAGAAATAAAGACCAATAGGCAAGGTTTCTAAGTGTCTGAGAAATTAGCACAGATTAACAGACAGATTCAACTGTCTGACCAAGGCAATACATATATAGTTACCAGAGAGAGAAGCACCAACATTTGGGTTTTTCAAGGGGGGGGGGCACTCCTTAACATCTACCTAGAGTTTCATCTGCTCAAATCGTAAGAACACTTTTCCGATGAGTGAGCCCCAAAGCAAAATGCTAACCTCAGAGTATATACATCCTTTTTAGAGCCAGAAGGTATCACAACCTTCTAGACTCAGTGCCTAATTAGAAATTAGCAAAAGGTGTGAAAGCCTTCCTGCAAGCTTCCCTTAATGGGCTCCAAGTGAAGCCTATTAATGGGTAGGGATGATCTTATATCCATTAACATGACAAAGACTTAGGTCATCCATTGGGAGTGTGAGTTTCAGTAGGGTAAGGTACTGTTAGAAAAAAAAAACTTGGGGTATATATCTATTTAGGAATTGGGAAGATGGGGGGGTCACAAATTTAGAAGGATCCTTTTCTAAGAGGAGACAAGAAAAGATTTGGAATAGTCACTTTGGGAAATGAACTAAAGAACTGAAAAGTGGAGATAAGTAGTCAAGTAGTTTAGATCATACACCAAGATTTTACGTTGGATGTCTGTTTTGTGACTTTATTTCTACTTAGTAGCCCTGGACAAGGAGTAGAGAAATGGGGCTTACACAGGGTTTTGAATTCATATGTCCAGGAAAGCTGAAAATTCAGGAAGCAAGGACCCTTAATTAGTACAGTGGCCAGAAGAGCCTAAAGTGAAGGACCATGGAGTCATGGTTGAGCATCAAATGAAGCAAAGCCAAAAAGGCAGACTAGAATAGGTATGGATCAAAGAAATGAAGATCACCATAACAGTAAAGAATAGGTATAGTGAGTGTAGGAGATATAAGGAAAAGAGGTTGCAATCATACAATTATTTCAATTAATGAATATTTATTTGTTTTATTATATATTCATTATTAAGGCATTATAGGGACATAAAATTATTAAATACGAATTTGAAGTGATCTCCAGGGAGCATCTGGTCTACCTGTTCCCTGAAACAAATGAATTCTCCTATTACAACATCTTTGACAAATATTCATCTAGCCTTTCCTCAAATATCTTTAGTGACAAGGAATTCACTACATGAGGAAACAGCTCAATTTCAATTTTAAGCTCTAATTTATAAAAAGTTATTCCTTACAATAAGTCAAAATCTGCCTCCCTTGTAATTTGCATTTTTGTTCTGCTCTCCTGAGGTAGAGGAGGATACCTAGTTCAGTACTCTGAGTCTGTGGCCTCCGGGGATTTATAATCCAGTTGGGGGAAAGAAGACCCATATGCCTGAAATAGCACTGAACAGTGAAAAAAAGAGTAATCAAGTGTTGAATTGTATGTGAGTTCAGAGGAGAAGGTGATCCAGAGCGTCTCTCTAAGGAGGAGGACTTAAATTGGTTCTTGAAGTGTGGAGGGGATTTCGAGGTGAGGAGAAAAGAGATAAGAGCATTTCAAGCCAAGTAATGGTATGAATGAAGATAGGGAGGGAGCATTGAGTGTGTTAGACTTGTGGGACAATAAGGACTCTTTAGAGCAGAGAGTGTATATATTAAGAAATGGCATAAAAATTATACTTTATCCCATTCTCTTTTTCTTGTCTCAAAGGTCGAGGTAGGACTCCTTTTTGTTCTTTAAACATTTTTATATCACCTTTATTTTCACATACACACACACCACTCTCTATTGAGTGAGTCTTCTTCCACTTGTAACAAAGATTAAAAAAGAAAGAAAAAGACTATAGCAGAACAACCAACCAATGGATCCATCAACAAACATTTCTATTTGTCTTAATACATCACCTATGTTTGATAGTATACACAATATTTCCTACCTATTATTCCCCACTTTTGCAAATGAGAGGGGGTACATTTTCTCCACTCTTCCTTGGGGCTAAGTTTGTCATGGTTACACTGAATTCATTTTTTTTGTTCTTTATATTAACATTGTTGAATTCATTGGGTATGTCATTTACCAGGTTCTGTTTATTTCATTCCCCTCCTTTCTAAGGTGAACTCCTGTACCTGTGATCTTCATCCCACAGCATCCTACCTTCCATAGGACCTTCACCTATCTTTCTCTTGTTTCTTTGAGTTATCCCTCTCTACTGGCTCTTTCCCCACTTCTTTGAACATGCTCAGGTATTCCCCAATCCCTCAACTCATTTCTGCTCTGTTACCCACTTAAGTTATCATCCTATCGTCTTTCTTTCCACTACCAAAGTTTTGGATGGAACGAGACACTCACTGCTTTCACTACTTTACCATTTAATCTGATAAAGCTGGTCTCAACCTCCACCATTCCACTCAAAGTGCTCTCTTAAAGGTCACTAGTGAATTCCTAATTGCTGGTGCCAACAGACTTTTCTCATTCCCTATCCTTTTCCAACTCTCTGGAGTATTTGTCATTATTGATCCTGCTTCTCCTCCTTCTGTGACACTGTCCTATTTTGTCTGTCCTCTGTAACCCTTTGCTTGCTCTTTTTCCTCCTCTTGCCTCCTGAATACAGGCACTCCTTAAAGCTTCCTTTTCATTCTATATTTTCTCCCTTGAAGCTCTCACTCACATCTACCTGGGTTCTCCAGCTGGTTCTTGCCACTAAAGAATTGCATAACCTTGAGCAGATCACTTCCCCACTTGGGCCTCAGTTTTCCCATTTGTAAGATGAAGGATTTGGACAATCACTCATTTAATCAATTTATTCAATGCCTACTATGTACCAGGTACTGTGCTAGCTCTGGGGATACAAAAGGAGATTAAAATATAATGAAGGAGAAAACATACAAACAAATATATTACGAAGCAGGCTTCATATAAGATATATAGGAAATCATTCACAAAGAGAAGACTATAATTATAGTCTCTATGATTGTCTTCTTATATACTATACTATAATATATACTATATGCTAAATAAATATATAATATATACTATAATATTATAAATTATACCAAATATTATAAATTTAATATATACTATGATACTGTATACTATACTATGATACTATAGTAATATTATTATAAATAAGAGCCAATGGGGACCAGATTGGACCAGAAGTGTTAAATACATGACCATTTTTCCCACCCTCCCAGAATCAGATTAAAATATAATTGGGAACTATTTAACAAAAAGGAATTCAATGAATATAAATAATGTTAACATGTGGTTTTTCTAAGTCAATATGTGACCCTGAGAGTCCCATTTCTATTAGAGTTTGATGCCACTGGATTAGATGACCTCTAAAGTGACTTTGAGCTCTAAATCTGGGGGCTAGACTAGATGATCTTAAAATTTCCTTTCAGCTCTGTAATTCTCTTCCTATTTTTAAGTAACGAATAAATGGCCGCTATGGAATAGTAGATAGAGTACTGGGCCTGGAGTTAGGAGTACTCATCTTCCTGAGTTCAGATCTGATCTCAGACACTTACTAGCTGTGTGACCCTGGGCAAGTCACTTAACCTGGTATGCCTCAGTTCCCTTATCTGTAAAATGAGCTGGAGAACAAAAAGGGCAAACTGCTCCAATATTTTTGCCAAGAAAACCCCAAATGAGGTCACAAAGTGTTGGACATGACTGAAAAATGACTGAATGACATCAAGAACAACAAATGAATACTAGTAGTACACAGTGAATATATGTATGTGTATATATATAGAAAGAGAATGTATATATATATATATATATATGATATGTGTACACCCATTCTAGGGGTTATTGGGGCAACTGGAATGAGCAGATCACACTGTCTTTAGTTTGAGAAGGCTTCATGGAGGAAGCAATTCTGAAGAGGTATTATTCTTACTTTGATTATTGACAGTCAGTATGACCAGTTGACTAAAAGCATCATCTCTCACTGTGTGTTTTTCATTAACGTCATGATTCTGTTTCTGAGGAAGGAAAATGGGAAGGATATGGAGCTGGCAAAGGATAAGATTTGTTGCTAACAGTTCAAATATTTTCAGATGTTTCTCGGGTGCAGAGAATGTTCCATTATGTCATGGAATTGCTACTCTCTGAGACTCACTTTTAGGACTTGTTAAAATAGTTCCTTCATGAAGTGGCACACATAAGGTAGAGGGTTCTGCTGTTTCCTCAGCCCCTTGAGTTACAAACATTTTCTTCCCTGAGAGCCCCACAAATCTTATGCTGCATTTTTCTGATGGGTTCTCTCTTCATTGGACAAGTAGACTCTGCCCTTAAATAGATCAAGGCCCCTGGAATGTGGTAGGTGAGTTTAGTCCACCTGGGATTGCATAAACTACATTGACTGCCATTTTCTCAATTTTTGTCTCTCCTGGATTTTGTAGAATAATAGAATGATAAAACTGGAAGGAACATTGGAAATATTCTAGTTCGGGGACTGGCAAATTGCAACTCAAAGGCAGAATCTAGGCACCCACCTGTTTCTGTATGACCTGTGATCTATCAAAGGTTTTTACATTTTAAAATAAAATTAAACTTTATTTTGAAATGTAAAAGCTTTCTTATCCCTTTAGCCACACAAAGGCTGATTTGGCTCCTGGGGTTTTGGACCTCTGCTTTACTCCAACCCTTTAATTTTATAGATGAGGAAACTGAGGGATGAAGAAAAATGATGTCTCGAAAGCCCCATATCTAATGGTATATGGATCAAAATTGATTTATCTAATGGCTGATTCCAGTCCTCTGAATATAAACATTGACTTTGTGAAGCAAGAGCATAAAGGAAGTTAGGTTGTGGGCCTGGTGAGAAACAGGCAGGAGCCCAAAGGAAATTTAATATCTCCTGTTTCTTCTTTTATTCCTCTCCTTGGTTTTCTGGGGGAAATCAGTGTCTAGGACAGAATCCTGGGTGAATCTACTGAGAGCAGATGTTTGTGTCATCCAAGCCTAGTGAGATGGTAAGCCTGCAAAGTGAGGGAGTTTGGCTAGGAGGGAGAGGAAGAAATGAGACAGAGCTGATGCAAAGTTTGGAGCCTTAAACATGGGCACACTTTGGTATAGAAAAACAATCTACATAACTGGGCAAAATGTTATCCTCCCCTAAAAACAAAAAAAACCCTATATATGGATAAAAACAGACTTGTCATTTGCCAAGAAAAGTTGCGATCTTTCTTCTTAGCATCTCCTACTTGTCCCCCTCCCCACCCTCCAAGAGACAGTGGAGTGGAGTGGATAAAGTGCTGGAGTCAGGAAAGTTGAAGTTCAGACCTCCCCTTGGACACTAGCTGGTATGGTCTGGACAACCAATTCTGCCTCTGTATGTCTCAGTTTCCTCAAGGCAAGTCAACAAGCATTTTTAAGTGCCTGCTATGTTCCAGGCACTATGTTAAGTGCTGGAGATATAAAGAAAGGAAAAACAAACAAAAAACCAACTGATCCTGTGCCCTAAGGAGTCTGATGAGAGAGGCAACGTACAAACAACTGTGTACAAACAAGATAGCTATAGGATAAGTTAGGGGTAGTTTCAGAGGGAAGAAAACAGCATTAAGGGCATCAGGGCATATGGAAGGAAGGCAGTAAGCATTTATATACTACTTATTATGTGGCAGTCACTTGTTGCCCACACTGAGAATTTACCAGTTGACCCTCTGGAGCCAGTGGGTTCTGGCTCCACACACCACTGGTTATAAGTTGAATGTCTCATTTTATCCTCACAACAGCCCATTGAGGTAGGTGCTGTTATTACTCCTATTTTACAGTTGAGGAAACTAAGGCAAATAGAGGTTAAGTGACCTGCACATCTTCTTGCAGAGACTGAAGTTTCAAATGAGACTTGAAGGATGCTAGGGGAGATAAGAGGTATATATAAGGAGGGAGATATTCCAGGCATGAAGGATAGTCAGGGAAAATGCTGGAAGCAGAGAGGTGGAGCGTCTTCCCCAAGAAACAGTAAGGGAGCCAGTATCACTGGATTGTAGGGTACATGGAGGGGAGTGAGGGGCAGAAGGAGTTGCAGGGTAGGAAGGTGCCACTTTATGAGGGCTTTAAAACCAGAGGATTTGATATTTGATTCTGGAGGTAAAAGGAATCACTGGAGTTTGCTAGATGGGGGTTGGGGGTGGGGATACATGGGAACATCCACTTTTTTTCCTCCCAATTCCTTTCCAACTCCTTGCTTGTGATCCTTTGAAGTAAACTCCCATTTTGTGAACATCCACCATCTCTCCCTGTCATAGGAGATCTGCCCCAAACCCAACAAAACCTGGCTAGGTAGCAAACCTGCCAAGTAAACCTGCCAAAACCTGCTACCTGAAGCCCATAGCTCCCCCCTCCTCCTGTTCAGTTCTCGAAATAGATTTGGGAACTTTCCAGTTGGGCAACAAACTGATCCCTGGGCAACCATTGTTAAGTAACGCTAACATTTATGTTGTGGCTTTTGTATACATAAACCCCAAGATGTATATGCTCAGAGCTGCCTGATTTGGGTACATGACCCCTTGAAGTCCTCAGGTTAATTATGCTCCACAATAAATTCCATTTAAAATCATTAATGGTCTCACTAGCTGTCATTCTGTTACAACACCTTCATCTCCTTCCCAACTCAGCTCAGAGCAGGGCCATTGCCTATATTCGCTCTTCACCCAGCCTCCCTGGAATTTGTCTGGCTCCTTCCCTGATTACTTAGAAGCAAGGCAGAGACTCAAGTGTTCTAGACTTGGAGGCAGAACTCCTGATTTTAATATGGGCTCTACTAGTTCTTACTATAGTTGTCTGACCTTCCCCCCTCTGGGTTTGTTTTCTCATTGAGAGAATGAAGGGATCAATGTCAATGGGCTCTCAGGTTGCTTCTATCTTTAACATTCTGTGCTTCTCTGAAAGTGATGTGTGGTCACTTATTTTTTCCCAAAACGATACTTCCTATGGCTTCTAGGAAATAATAGGTGTTACCCTACCTAATGAAAAAAAATGGCCTTACTTTTCATCCCTCCTGACTTAATTGGGGCATGATGAGAGAATGGACCTTGGAAGGAACAACCAATTTGTCCCCCTTCTTCCATGGACCCAACCCACTTTGCTTTATTTCCTTATCTTTGAGAGCATTTCCCTAGATGATTTTTAAGGTACTTATTATCTCTAAATCCTATGAAACACTGAATTATCTAAAGTTTGTATTTTCTCCAGCACCTAACACAGTGCTTAATACATAATAGATGTAATTAATAAATATTTATTGAATGAATGGACTTCGTAATTTATCAATAGAATACAAGTTCCTTGATTTCTGGTACTGTTTAATTTTCCTCTGTATCCCAGGCACCCAAGGGGCACTTAATAAATGCTTGTTGAATCAATGAATTTATCTAGGGATAGTGGCCCTGAACAGTCATGAAAACATGAAGAATATGGTCAAAATCTTACCTAATCTGGATCATGAGCTTTCTCTTGAGAAATTATATTGTGAGCTCCTTGAAGGCAGGGACTATCTTTTGCCTTTCTTCATATTCCCAGTACTTACAATGCTTTCAGGGTGCATAGTAGGTGTTTAATAAATGTAGACTCACAGATTACTCTGTTTTGGCTCATGGAGTGATTGTATTCAATTCATGTTCACCTGTGTGTTTTCATTGGGCAAACTGGAAGATGTACTAAGCTGGCCTGAAAGACTGTTGCAAAGGTGCCTGGAGACCCTCACTAGAGGAAATTACCTTTCCCTGAGTGATTTCACCTAATAAAATGTGGAAACTTGAAGGTTAGAGAGTTCTTTATTAGGAGCTGTTCTGTCTGGTGCAGTAGAAAGAATTTGGGATATTGAATCAAAGAATGGGGTTTGAATCCTGGCTCTGTTCCTTATTACCTTTAATACATGGAATTAATTACCAACTTCCTTGACTTCCTTCAAGTCTTAGCTAAAGTCCCATCTTCTGCAAAGCCCTTTTCAGTTTTTAAGAAAAATCTTAATAACATTCCTTTATGACTCCCCCAATTTATACTATATGTGTCTTGTTTGTACATAATTATTTGCATGTTATCTCCCCTATTAGATTGAGAGCTCCTTGAGAGCAAGGATTGTGGGGTTGGTTTGTTTGTTTTTTGGCTTTCTTTGTATCTGTGGTACTTAGCACAGTGTCTTACCCATAGCAAACATTTAATAGATGCTAGTTCCTAGTTGACTTGACAAATGAAAGAGTCCGACTAGATGAAACTTCTAAGATTCCTTTCTGTTCTAAATCTCTGATTCTAAGATCTCAGTTTATGCATAAAATTCGAAAGATGCTAACTGATTCCATAAGTGTTGCAGGGACTGAGGCAGAGTAAAGAAGCATTCAGAGCGACCATTTCTGGAAAGTGCTGAGTTCAGCTTGGATGGTCAGTCAACGTTTGTGCTGCTGATGGATGAAAACTAGGGCTTGAAAAGGCCAGTAGTGGGAAGGCCAAGTTCCATCACCTGCTGGTTAATAGATCTTTTGAAATCCTGGGAAGATGTTTCTTCTTTGTGTATGACCATCCGAGTATCTGTTGTCTTCTTTAAAGAAGAAAACAAATCTCTTGCATTGTCACATTGTAGGAACAGGTTGAGCAAAAGTAGCCAGAAAAGCATATGTCCAGGAGCTGGTTCTCATCTTCTGGTTTGGGCTATTGATTGCATCTTTATCCCCCTTTTTGACAGCCCATATACCAGTCTTTAAATTCCTGGGATTTAGTTAGATCTAATGTCCAGGGACTACCCAGTGACCATTGTAACTTCTTTTGTTGGTCTCTAGACCCTGGATATCTCTATGATTTTATTGATATTTGGCAGCCTTTTGGCTAAGTTTTCTTGTTTTTTTGTTTTGTTTTGTTTTTAGCACCTGAAGATTTCATGTTGCATTACTGAAAAAAGTGAGTTAAATTCAGTCCAGTAATGAGGGAAAGTCTTCCTTGGGTCCATAGTATATGATGAATATAGGAGGAGTAGGAGGAGTATAGGGGGAAGAATGCTGGGCATGGAGTTATGGAGATCGGCTGCCTCAGTTACTTGTTACCTGTGTGAGCCTGGAAAAATCACTTAATTGTATGAACTTTAGTTTCCTCATTTTTAAACTGAGGGAGTTGATTCAGATGGTCTTTGAGGTTTCTTCTGGCTCACTCTATATATCTGATACCATAATTAGAAGGCAGTTAGGTAGCAAAGCAGATAGAGGGCTGGGCCTGGATTGAGAAAGACCCGGAGCCTCAATACCTCCGGAGAATCACAGAAGGAATCTGAGAGTCCATAGAATTTGGTCCCTCCATTCTCTCAATGAGAAAGCAAAACCCAGAGAGAAGAAGGTCAGACAACTATAGTAATAACTGGTAAAGCCCAGACTAAAATCAGGAGTTCTGCCTCCAAGTCTAGAACACTTGAGCCTCTGCCTTGCTTCCAAGTAATCAGGGAAAGAGCTAGACAAATCCCAGGGAGGCTGGGTGAAGAGCGAGTACAGGCAATGGCTCTTCTATGAACTGAACTGGGAAGGAGATGAAGGGTCACAGGCAAAAAGCTTGAAGGGAATTAGGAGGATGAAAAAACCGATCTTCCCATGTATTCCCACCCCCAAACCCCATCCAATAAACTCCAGTGACTCCTTTTACCTCCAGAATCAAATAGCAAATCCTCTGGCTTTTAAAGTCCTCATAAACTGGAATTACAAGCTGAGCGACCTTGGGCAAGTCACAACCTCTGTTTTTCTCTATTTCTTCAATGGCAAAATGGGGATAATAATAGCACATAACTCCCAGGATTGTTGTGAAGCTTCAAGTGAGATAATATCTATAAAGCTCTTATTACTATGTGCCTGACACATAGTAGGTCCTATATAAATGCTAGCAATTATTATTTTTATTAGTATGATGATAGTATACCTTCTGAGATGTCCATTGGCTATCCAATCAGAAATATTATGATGGGGCAAAATTTGCCAATGTCATCGTTCACAACTTTAATTTGTTGTTGTGGGATTTCCTCCCTTCTCTACTCTTGCCTTCCCCTGCCATAGCTAGGTCTTCAGAGAGTTCTCATGGGCCTCTGTTAGAATATTATTTTAGGACACATAAAAATCAAATGACTTTGGATCATCTAGATCAATGCCAAGTCATAGAATTTCCAGATGGGGGAATCATAGAAATTATCTAGTCTAACCTCCTCATTTTATGACTGAAGAAACTGAGACCCAGAGAGGTTGAATTACCTACTTAAAGTCATACAGGTAGTAAGAAAGAGCCAGAATTTCAACCCAGGTCTTTTGATGCCACATCTATCTTATATCTCTATCTATCTATCTATCTATCTATCTATCTATCTATCTATCTATCTATCTATCTATCTATCTATCATCACTATACCACAGCTTCATGTTTCTTTCAAGGTACTCATATCAAATTTCAAAGGCCTTTTCATCACATGGGGATTTATTAAATTCAACTGATGACATATTTTTGTATCTTCTAAATTTGGGGCACTGGCATCACAGATTGAGCAATCTCATTTCCAAACACTGACTTTGTGTTTTCATCTCTTGGTAAAAGTTGTCTGAAATTCACTAATATTCCTTACTATATTCCTAAACACACGTGGTTTCCATGAATGAATGAATGAATGAAAAGCACATATGATGTGTTTAACCATAGGCCAATCTCTGGGGACAGAAGTACAAAACCACCAAAACGTGTAAGAGACCTGTGGCCAGGGAAGGACATTTTGATTTGGGAAGTCCCAGTGATAGTGAGTGTAGTTATAGGGGGCTCAATGGATACCACCTTTCCAGAAGCAACAGTTGAATTGATTTGCTTACTTTCTTTATGAGTTTGCAATGGCTTACTCTCCAAATAAGACAATATGATTCCAAAGTAGTGGTTCTAAAACTCTCAGGAAATGCAGGTGATCTAGAGAATGTGGCAATATGATATTTGCTCAGAGATGGCTGGGGTGGGTGTTCAGATGTGATGTGAAATAATGGGGTCAGCTACATATAAATGTGCCTTGTGTATTCTTGCTGGCTTACCCTCTAATTGGGGCAGTATGATCCCTTTATGAGGCTTCTGAAGCTAAATGAATTTGTTCAGGGCCTGGTCGCAGAAGGTAAAGTGGTCTGAGTGATTAACACAAAGACAGCTGGTAAAGAGATGGCTGCTGTTTCTTGTCCCTACTCTGAATTTGCATAGTTTCCACCTAGGTTCATGTCCTTATCACCTTTTACCTGGACTATTGCAATAACCTTATAATTGTTTTTTTCAGTCTCAAGGTTCTCTACATTATAATCTATCCTCCACATAGCAATATAATTTTCCTAAATCACATGTCTGATCCTTTCTCTTAGGTTCCTCAGATTTAGTTTTCTCATCTGTAAAATGGGGATAATAACACCTTCTACCTCACAGGTCAAAGAAGATAACATATGTAAAGTGTCTTGCAAACCATAAAGCTCTATCCACATGCTAGCTGAAATAATAATAATGGTTATTATTATTATTTACTACTACTGTTGCTCATGGATTCCTTGGGTGTGTGTATGAACCTCTGGTTAAGAATATCTGAGTTAGACAATGGTTTTACATCTGTAGGATGCCAGACACTTGAAGGAATATGTAAAAATTCTCCCCGTTATTCAAATATATTTCCCAATAATCAGCTGACTGATTTGTCGTTTCTCCTTTGGTGCCATGTTGCCATATCCACCCAATGGCAGCAGGGAGCACTAGGTATTTCTTTGGGGAGGAAGGAGGTGGACAGCTGCATCAGTCAGACAACAACACTATGGACATCCTTGTAATCACAGTGTTCTCAGCTGATTATTTTCCATGGCGCTAAAGAGCTGTAATTGAGTTCTTTGGAGGAAGGGCATTATGTAAATGCAAAATAATAACATTATAATAATTTCCATTCCAGTCAGTGCAGCCTTGAGATGAAAGGGGAAGTGGAATGATTTTGCTAGTTTGAAAAGCTCTTTGGAAAAACAGGCAAAGCTCATATAATACTGTTAGAGGGGGGAAGTGTCTCCAAAGAAAGAACTGCTTCTGTCTGAGCCCTGACCAGAACAAGGAGATAGTTTTTTGGAGAATACTTTTGGAGAGCCTTCATGTAAGAGCACATACTTTTCTCTAGGCAAAATATCACTGTCAGAGGTGACATTATCTGTGGGACAGATTTGGAGGAAAAATAGGAAAAATAATGAGTCAGTATGGTGTGAGTAGAAGGATAGCCTTGGCATCAAAGAGGATCTGGGTTCGAGGTTTACCCTCGATACACACTGACTGAATGACACAGGGACAAATCATTTAACTTTTTATTTCCCAGGCAACTCTCTAAAACCATATGATCAATCAACCAGTCAGTCAACACTAATCAACTATCATTTATTAATACACTCCTACTTACGTGCCAGGCACTTGAAATACAAGTGCAAAGAACAAAACAATTGCTATTCTCATACTACAGCATGAATATAAGGTAGTTTTGGGAGGAAGTACATGAACGGCCGGGGACATCAAGTATGTCCCAAGTAGAAGGGAGAATGAGTTAAGTCTTGCAGAAAAGCAGGGATTCCAAGAGAACCAGGTGTGGAGGGAGTGAATTCTAGGAATGGGAAAGATATGATTTAAAGGCATGGAGAAGAGAGATGGATAACCCTGTACAAAGAATAGAAAGCAGGCCAGAATAGCTAGGTCACAGAGTGCTTGGGAGGGAGTAATGTGTAAGAAGACTGGAGAGTCACTCAATAAACATTTATTGAGCACCTGCTATGTACCAGGCACTCGAGACACAAAAAGAAGCAAAAGATACTATCTGCCTTTGAGGAACTCACAATCTATTGGGGAAGCCAATAAACAAATAAACATGTGCAAACAAACAATGTACAGGAGGAAAAAGAAAATAACTCAAAGATGGAGGGCATGGGAATCATAAGAAGTTAGTTAAGGCTTTGTGCAGATGATGGGGTTTTAGTTGTGACTTGAAGGAATCCAGGGAAGCCAGGAGGCAAAAATGGGGAGAGAGCTCATTAGAGGCATAGGGGAAAGAAAGAGAAAATGCCTGGAGCCAAGAGATGGAGTGTTCTGTTCACTGAACAGAAAGGAAAGGTAGGAAGGGGCCAGGACATGAAGAACTTTAAACATAAAATGAAAGATTTTGTATTTGATCCTGGAGATCATAGGGAGCCACAAAAGTTTATTGAAGAGTGGGATGGCATGATCAGACCTAGGCTTTAGTGAAATCACTTTGGTGACTACGCAGAAGATAGACTAGAGAAGGAGGCTCGTAGTAGGAAGACCAGATTCTAAGTTATTGCAATAATCCAGGTAAGAGGTAAAGCTGGTCTGAAATAGGGTGGTGGCTACATGAATGGAGAGGAGGGGATGTATGTGAGAGATTTTGTGAAGGTAGAAACAACAAAATTTGGAAATAATTGAATATGTGGGGTGAGTGAGTGTGAAGAGCCAAGGATGATACCAAGGTTGTGAATCTGGGTGACTAGAAGGATGGTGGTACCTTTGACAATGTCTTAGTCATTGTATACACCTTTTCCTAGTGCTGTTGATTTTACTCTGCAACAGTTGATATGTCACCCTAGGTTTCTCTGAGTCTATGCCTTTAATCATTTCTCATGGCTCAGTAATATTCTATTATGTTAATGGACCAAAATTTATTCATCCATTACCAAGTTGATGGGCACCATTTTGTTTCCAGTGCTTTGCTACAACAACAAAAGTGTTGCCGTAAATATTTTTATCTATTAGACTCTTTTCATCTGTTTCTGGTGTCTCTGTATTATAAGCCTAGCAATGGTATTGATGGAGCTAAGATTGTACATAGTTTAATGACTTTTTAGTCACGGTTCCAAATTTATTTCCAGAATAGATGGACAAAATCATAACACTAGTCCATTATTCTTCATGTCCTTCCCTAGTCTCTTTAGTCATTATCATTTTCTCTGTATTTGCCAATCTGATAGGTGTGAGGTAGAACCTCAGAACTATTTTAATTTACATCTCTCTTATCAGAGGTGATTTGGAGCATTTTGTATGGTTATTGATAGTTTGCCTTTCACTCCTTTTTTCTTTTCTTTTTTGCTTTTTGGAGGGAGGAAGACTGGGCAGTTGGGCTTAAGTGACTTGCCCAAGGTCATACTAGTATGACATGGCTAGTAAGCGTTAAGTGTCCGAGGTCAGATCTGAACTCAGGTCATTCTGACTCCAGGGCTGGTGCTCTATTCACTGCACCACCTAGCCGCCCCATTGTGTTTCATTTCTTGAGAACTGTATGTCTATATCCTTGGACCATTCATAGATTTGGAAATCTGCAAAGATTTTCAAAGCAAACATTTTTACTATTTCAAGGAAAGTGGAGCCATCTCACTTGGAAACTAATATCAGTCCCAGATGTATTAATAGACAAGAAATCACTCAAGAGAACAAAGATGGGAAAAGCTGGATTAAACTAAGTGCACATAGAAGTGATCCATGTTAGAGGTGACACATATGAAGGTGTTGAGAGATTAGTTCAAAAGATATCCAAAGGAGGGGAAGAGACTAAAGACATGGAAAAAAATCATGGATCTTATTCTATTGTAAAAAGGTAATTCAAAGAACATCAGTAACTACTAATCCATATGCCTACTTTCCCATACACTGAAGGAATCCTTGGTTGACAGCATTAGTAAGAAACAGACTTTCAGGCTTTTACAAACAGCATTCCACAGTATAACACATCTTTACTGTCAGATAATTGGCTGAAAGATATAGATAATATGAAACCTATTCAGTTTGTTATTTTTCGATTATAAAAAAGGATATATTCAATAGAACAAGACCCTGCTCTATGGGCTTTCTCAGTAAATGCTAAAAAAGCCATTTGCTAAGGAAAACCTATTGTTAAGATTGTGCCCTTGTTAGGTGGATAATCTATTGAATTTATGTGATTTTATGGGTTTAAATGTATGGATCTGCACATATATGATTATATAAATCCGTATCAACATTCATATCTCTATATATGTCATATATCATGTCATATCATCTCTCTGTGTCTCTATGTCTGTCTGTCTGTCTGTGTCTCTCTCTGTCTCTTTTGGTCTTTCTCTGTCTCTGCCTCTCCCTCTCTCCAATATCATGAGAAAGCCCAGCCACTAGTCACAATGTTTGCTCTCCCCTTCCAGATTTCTCCCCAGCCTTCTCCATTACCACACTGGTTGCTCGGAATCCTCAGGATTATTTTTCTGAGTTGGGATTCTCATTGCGTTCTTTAAACTTATATTACTACCCACTGCTTTTGTTTTAGGAGGTGATACTCCCCATAATCTTCCACTGTCTTTCTTTGTGTGATGTTTTAAATGGGTCTATTTTCCTAAATCACTAAGCAGATCTCTCTGCTTAGCAGGCAAGCCAAGTATTTGGTCTCTTGATCTCTTTGTGATGACAAGTGATGAACTTGATTTAAATGCTTGTAAAAATTATAACAATTTGGAGCCTTTTTTGATCCACATACTATATCTCACCATCAAAAACTTGTTTAAAAGGGTCAGGATTAAGTTGTTTTTGATGTATATCCTAATTTTTCTCATTTTTATTCTTCTATCTTTGTAACTAATTTTGAACTTTAATCCGAGAAGTTGGTGGGTCTATACAGACAGATGATTTAGGCATGACTCCTTGAAAAAGCTATTTATACTTATTGCCTCTCTTTCCTCTTGTCTCACTCATAAATAAACCCTTTGCAATCTAGGATCCTACCACTGAAACAGCTTTCTCCAGAGTTACCAATAATCTCTTAATCTCAAATATGAAGATCTTTTTTTTTTCATTCCTAATTCTTTTTGAGCTGTATTTGATTTCATTGGACACCTTTTCTTTTTGGATATTCTTTCCTCTCTGGATTTTTGTGACACTCTTCACTCCTGATTCTTCTACCTTTCTGATTGCTCTTTCTTAGTCTCCTTTGATCATCTATGTATCTATCTATCTATTATACCCTCTAACTATGGATTCTTCCTAAAGATCTCTTTTCTTCTCCTTTCATGCCCTCTCTCTCTTCCTTCCTTCCTTCCTTCCTTCCTTCCTTCCTTCCTTCCTTCCTTCCTTCCTTCCTTCCTTCCTTCCTTCCTTCCTTCCTTCCTTCCTTCCTCTCTCCCTCTTCTCTCTGTTTCTTTTTCCATTTCTCTCAGTTTCATCCCCCTATCCCCACTCTGTCTCTCTTCCAGTCCCCACCCCCTAAATTTTCTGATTTCCCTCCTTGAAGGAAGGACTATGTCATTTTCTTATCTTTGCCTAGAACTTTTCATAATGCCTTATACATAGTAGGCACTTAATACTTGCCCGTTGCTTAAGGATGGTTGTTGAATCAAATTTAATTCAAGTCATTCCAAAGAACTGATCAAATTCCCTAGCTGGCTAGGGATATAGATCTAGCCTCATCTATTCTTAAAGATTAGTGATTCTCAGAGAAAATTGACATAAGGGAATAGGAAGGAAAAGCCAAGATCTTTTTAAAAAAATTTACTTTTTTATTTTTCTTAAATGCTGCCTTTATTTTTTGGGGCCCTGAGTACATATGCGCCATGTATAGCTTTATATAGCTAGGACTTCCTGGAACTATTTTGGAAAGAATTCACTAAATGAGGAGGAGGATCAGTTGTGGCTTTTCCTGTTTGTTTGGTGTGCTCAAATAAGATTCTAGATGAACACATCAGGCACTCTGAACTTATTCAGATTTCAACAGAAATTTATACAACCCCTGTCCCCCCAACACAAATCAGATAAATAACACATAGGTCGCATAGAAGCCGGCTGCCTAAGCTGTTGGTATCAGCCATAGCCTACTGGACTGAACTAATGTTTTCATTTCTTACAGATGTTTGATTAAAGGAGAGTAATGGATTGGTTTGGGTTGTATCTGAATTAGTTCACCCACCTCTGATTAGAAGTCCAGAATACAGCTTTAAAAATGGAGAAAAAACTTTCTTCCTTAATTTGTTATTAACAATCTGCTTTCCTTTCTGATTTGCCTTTTGGAAGTGGACAGTCATCAGAAAGGATTTGAACACTATCTTGAGTCAACTCTTATTCTGTACTTCAGAGGTATTTGAAATATTTGTTTCTCATATTAACTACATACTTCTTTGAATAATGACAAAAATCACAGTACCCTCTGTGTACTCTGTGTGTTTAGATACCCTCTGTATCTAAAAGAGCATCTCCCAGAAACTCAGTGTAACAAGGGCTTAATCAATCTACATATATTTGTAAACCACGATGCAGAACAAAGGCTCTGGGTTTGCACGAACTGGGTCCAATCTTTGTGGTTTATAATTTGCTCTTTTTGTTATTTTGATTTGTGTCCCTAAGGTTCCCTCCCCCCAGTAACTTTGGAATTTGGCTCGTTTTTCTCCTGGTGTATGCTCATAAACATCACAGTATAGCTCATGTCTAGGCCTATAAAGAAAGGTAAAAGGGCCTTTGGATTCCATACAACACTTAGGCTAACAATACATTGAATTTATGAACTTTCTTCCTTATTGATGTTCTTTATTGATGTATTAACTTTCATGAGATGGATTATAGTTCCTCCTAGCCCATAGAGATGGTACGGATGAGTGGGTGCTAGTTTTTCCTTGTTATTATTTTCTGTCCAGCCTCAAATGATTATCAACTTGACTAAAGCCAGTTGGAAATGAGGATGATGTAAAACCAAGAAATATGAATAATTCCCAGAGAAGTAATAGATAACTTCTATTATTTGTTTATCTGCCTAATGGGGGTATATGGAGTGTTAAGGGAGGGCTAGCACCTCTTGGCTGTCCAAGACCTTTTCAGGGCTGCTCATCTACCTTTGGTATCCAGTCACCCAACTCTTACCTGTGGTTTGAAGAAGCTGTAGCAGGTGTAATGGCAACACCCCAGTAAAACCATCTTGGCAGACAGGCTAAACTGGGTTGAGGGTAACTGACAGACCTCAAGTCCATCAGTGAGTTAGGGGAATGTCTACCACAAGCATGTGAAGACTTCCCCAACAGAATGGGCAGATGAGATCAATGTGTTCCAAACGCCATGAAGGTGGCTGAAACAAGTGCTCAGTCAGACATCAAAGATGCCAAGGTCATCCACTGCATCCTGGGCCATCACCACTTGTCCTGACTTGTGTCTTGCCACTGGATTTCCATGACTCTGGAAGAGAGAGTGGGGTCGATGGCTTTGTGCAACTCTGCCTCACTTAAATCTGCTTCATGAGCAAGTCAAGACATCACCCCTGATGTCACTGGTCCTCTTCAAAAATGAAGGACAAATAATAATCTGCCTAATGCCTAATGGTAGATGGATTTATTTTTAATTTTAAAAAGTCAGTGCTTTTGAATTGTAATATTGATGCCAGAGGATTATTCTGTTCAGTAGAGAGATTTTCCACAGGCTTCTGGCTATGGACTCAGACAAGTAATAGTGTGGACTTCTGAAAGGTAGTCTCAGTCTGGTATCTCTTACACATCAGTGATTGTGGAACTCCTTGTGGTGGGGTACCTTTCTCCACCAAACACCCATAGATGCTAGGAAAGTCAAGGCCATCAAAAACTCTAAATAGTCATAGAATCATAAATCTAGAACAAAAAGAGACCTTAGATGCTATCTAGTCCAACCCCCACTTTTTACATATGGGTAATTAAATCTTTTTTCTCCAGAGCCAACATCCTTTCTGCTGTACCATGTGACTCTTCTTCTTTTCCTCAGTGAATCAGAGATCACACAGCTCCAAGGTTTTGCATGTCCTGGACATATTTTCAGAAGCTCTGGTTTTGAGTTTTGACTTTGCCATTGACTTATCATGTGACCCTGGGCTAGTTGCCTGATATCTCTGATCCTCAGTTTCTATATCTCTAAGATAAGGACATTGGTCCAGGTGTCCTCTAAATTTCCCTCTCTCTATACCATCCTATGATTCTTTGAGAGAAGGGTTTGTATCTCTGGCATTGTACAGAGGGCAATTGTCTGCCAGGTGCCTTGTTAGGGCCCCACCAAAACCTCTCCTTGAACTCTCCCCTCTCACACATGACTCACTTTGGCCACCCAGGCCTCTAGACATAACATAGGATTCCTGCTGTGTGGTGGCATTAAATAGGGGCAGGAAATTAAAGCTTTACTAAAAACAACAGCTGAATTCCTGTCTTATAAGGTAATAGGATTATTAGTACAGAATGGTAACAATGAAGCACTCTGGGAGAAGAGGGGAATAGCAGCAATACCCTATGTACAAAGTTGATCACAAAATTAATGTCCAGGACCCTTTGATGAATTAGCAGGCTGGAATCCCCTTTGAAAGGGAAAAGAGCCACTGGCAGTGCATTGCTGCCTGTTTTCCTCCAGAACTGTAAGAACTATACATCTTGGTAAACCAGTCATCTCTAGAAATTCTTCTGCATATGTTTAGAATGGAATGATTAACTTAAAGTCAGATGGCACAATAAAGTATCCTCTAGGGCAGGCTATCTCCAAGGGAATGGGGCAAATGCTGTCTGCCTTCTAGGGAGATCATAACCCATTGGGTGCCAAGAGTATGACCAAATATTAGAATTGGAAGATGAGGAAGAGAGATTTCCTGCTGTTGACTTCTGCCATAGGTAAATGTCACACTCTAAGTCCGCCATCTTGGTGCTTTTGTATTGGCTGTACCTCATGCTTGGATGCTTTTCCTCTTCATCTCTACTTTGTGGAATCCCTGGTTTCATTTAAGATTCAATTCAAGTGCTGCCTTCTGCATGAGGCCTGTCCTAGGTTCTCCCATTTACTACTAGCTTATCCTTCAAGGTTGTATCTGTATTTCATGTAATTAACATAATATAATGTAATGCAATATAACAATATAATGCAATATGATATAATATAATAATATAATGCAATACACTATAGTATAATATAATGTTAGGCAATGTAATGTAATGTAATGCAACATAATGCAATATAATATAATGTGATATAATATATCATATCATATAACATAACATAATATAATAACACAATATAATATAGCAGGTAGTACAATATAGCACAATGCAACATAAAAATAATGGCTAAAAGTTAACATTTAATTTATATAGTGCCAGGCACTGTGCTGAGTGCTTTACAATTATTATCTCATTTGATCCTCACAACAGTCTTGGGAGGCAAGTGTTATTATTCCCATCTAACAGATGAGGAAACTGAGGCAAATGGAAGTTAAGTGACTTACCCAGGGTCACACAGATAGCAAGTATCTGAGGTTGGATTTGAACTCAGGTCTTCCTGACTCCAGGCCAAGTACTCTATCCATTGTACCATCTAGCTTCCCCACAATATAATATAATATGATAAAATACATATTGTCTCCCCCATTGGATGTATTAGATGCTTGCTTGCTTGACATGAGAACCACAGATTTTGAAGACCACAGGTTCTCGGAATTGTAGCATGTGGAAGTTGGAAGGGACCTCAGTGGCCCTCTAGTCTAACTAATAAACCAAAGGGATCTCATCTACAACATGCCAAACAAGTGATCATCCAACTTTTGCCTGAAGACCTCTGAGGTGGATGAACATGTTTACCCTGGAAGCCTCCTGTTCTACTTGTGACCAGCTCCAATTATTATGCCTCAGTTGACCTCTTTGTAACTTCAACTCATTGTTTCTAGTTCAGCCCTGTGGGGAGAAAAGAAAAGAAGGAAGAAATTAAGCATTAATGAAGCACCACTGTATGCTAGATATTGTGCTAAGCATTTTACAAATGTGATCTATTTTGATATTCAGGGACTGTGGGGCTAACAAGAGGAGTCCAACCCCTCTTCCACATGAAAACCATTCAGAAACTTGAAGATAGTTATCATATCCCTGACCTAACTTTTCAGAATAGACTTCTGGTTGTACTAAGAAATCTATCACTATCTTTCTTCCATTTGATCACATATGTGACTGCTCCAGGTTGATAGGTGGTGCTAGACTAGGGGTCAGGAAAATATGAGTTCAAATCTAGCCTCAGACAATTTCTAGCTATGTAACCTTGGACAAGTCACTAACCCTTCATCTGCCTCAGTGTCTCCATCATCTGTGAGTTGGGGATAATAGCGGTACCTACCTCCCAGAGCTGTTGTGAGGATCAAATTATATAGCATATGTAAAGTGCTTTGCAAACCACCAGTTAAACAGAGGCACAGTTTCTGTACTCTTGAAACTTAACACTCAAGACAGATAGGAATATTAGCAAAATGAATACCTAATGCAATCAGGATTACCAAACTGAGTCAGAGCTGGAGCCAGAGTGGAGAAGAGTCCATAAGAGATATTGTTGAAATGGAATAAAAAGGACTTACATCTGATTTAATGGTGGGGATGGGATGAGAGAGAAGGAAAAATCAAAGACAACTCAGGTTATGTGGAGACTGAATGATGGGGAGGATAGTGCTACCATCAACAAAGATGGAGAAATCAGAGGGAAGAACTGAGCTCTTCTCCAACATGGAAGTTCCAAGGAGAACTCTAATGAGAGAAGAATAATCAGGCAACTCATTCGTTTGGTCCTATCATTTGATTATCAACAAGAGATAGATAGAGAGAGAGAGAGAGAGAGAGAGAGAGAGAGAGAGAGAGAGAGAGAGAGAGAGAGAGAGAGAGATAGAAGAGATAGATAGAAAGATTGCATCACATTGGGCCGTCACTACGAAGGCCCAACTGAGGTTAGCTAGCATGAATTTGTGAGTGACTAAGGACATCAGTAGAACTAAGGAAAAACACAGAAAAGCAAAGGTTTTCTCCAGCAACACTCACTATATAGAGAGTAGAGAAAGCACATGGTTGAAGTTACACATTATTGGAACTGACCGAAGGAAGGATGTGTATGGCCCATGTTCTCTTTGGTAACTATATTTTCTAGAAGTCTATGCATTAGCTTATCAGCTTTCGGGCTGTCTACTTCGAACAGAAGATAGGAATCTTGTGCTGGAATCAGATGTAGAGTTAGGAAACTAGGGCAAGGAGGAGGAGATAGGGATAAAATGGTGTGTAGGCCCTGCCTCTGACAAGATTTGGGTATTTTTGAGCTTTTGGCAGATTTGAATTCCTTAGACCCTCTTTACTGTCAATCTTTCTTTTTCTTTTCTACCCAGTACTACTTGAACTGCTAACATCTAGTTCCTCTAGGGGACAGAATCTGAGAGGAAGTTTATGTTTATCATACCATATGCATCTAACCTATTGACAATGGTTACTTTCACTTGGGTTTCTGAATCTTGTTGCTTATGCTTGACTGCCTTGGAATTTCACTAGTTAGGGACAGGCAGTATGTGGGGGAGTACTGTCCCTCACTGTCTCTCCTAATCTTGGATGCAATTAAATTGGCTGGTTTAAAGCCCTGTTATCCATTTCATGGAACACATTTCAGCCCTAATCCTGGGTTGGAATACATTTGCAATAATTAATTGTACTAACTATTATGGATTTAGGGTTAGAGCCTCTTGAATGTAATTAGCAGATTTCTGCAAAATGGCCTAGCCCTTCATAATTCAAGGATCTGTAATTTCACCAGTGGAAATACTTTCCACTAATGAAGATCACAACGGGGTCTTTGTGAGTTAGCTGTGGTTTAAAAATAAGAGCACAACAACAACATAACAGACAAATGTGCTCACCCGGCCATCAACTTTCTAGTGAAGAACCCCCCAAACAGCTCCACTGGCCATAAGAGCGTAGATTTAGAACTAGAAGGGATTGTAAAAATCAGAGTCTTATCGTTGCACTTTACAGATGATAAAACTGAGGCACAGGATGGTTAAATGACTTGCTCAAGGTCACACAGTTAATCAGTATTTGAGACAGGATAGTAGCTTCAATAGATTAAAATTTCACTAAGACTTTGGGGTCACCCTCTATAGTGTTTTATGGTTTGCAGTGCTTTTTTTTAATCCATTATTTTATTTGAGTCTTACAAAAACTCTGAGGCACTATAGGTGTTAATTCCATTTTACAAATGAGGAAACTAAAGTTCAGTTACTTGCCCAAGGCAACATAGCTTGTAGCCCAGTAAAAAGAACTTGACCATCATCTGGCATCAAATCCAGTGGTCTTTCATCATGCCATACTGCCTCTGCTAACTGAAACCTACTAAATTACCCCACTCTTGTCTCTTCTGCAACTAAAGCAACCTTTATTTAATAATTCTTTTCTCATAGATCCTCGTTTTCATAGAGATGGGAACTGAAAGAGAACACAGAGATCATTGAGATTAACCTACTAATTTTACAGATTAAGAAACTGAGGACCAGAGTAAGCATAGTGACTGGCCCTGAATTACACAGGTTATTGCTACTAAGTAGTAGCAGCTAGGTGTTGCAGTAGATAGAGTGCTGGGCCTGGAATCAGGAAGATCTGAGTTCAAATGTGAAGGTATACACTTGCCAGCTGTGCACCCCGGGCAAGTCACTTAACCCTATGTACCTCAGGTTTCTCATCTGTAAAATGAACTGGAGAAGGAAATGACAAAACACTCCATTATCTTTGCCAAGAAAGCCCCAAATGGAGTCACAGAAGATTGGACACAACTGAAAAAACTCAGCAACAAAAACTAAATAGTGAAGCTGGCCATGGTTTTGAACCACCACTGATTTGTTTTGATTTGTTGTTTTTAAGTAGTATCTCATGAATCACAGCCACACATCACCAGAAGAATATTGGTTTTTAAAAAGATGGGTCTTTGTTTTAGGGGAAAATAAGATAATTTAAACAACTACATACTTCTCAAAGGAAATCTAGCCCATTCTCCTATTCAGTTCTGTCCCCAGCTCATTGTCTATTTTCTGTCTAAGATAAATATGCTATGGATGTTCTCTATGGGTCATCCATACAGCAGTATATTGTTGTTTGGACAATAGACGTTCTTCATTCATTTGATTTTTCATATGTAGATGGTTAGGTTGCATTTAGGAAGCTCTGCAATGTTTTGTGAAAGAATGTCAGCACAATAGAGGAATAGGGAGGACATCACCAGTCATAAGGAATCCGTCTTCAATTTGGACGCTGACAGTGAGTGACGAGCACTTTTGGTGGGTCACTTCATCCTCGTTTTCTCACTTGGTATTAATGATCAAGGTTATTCAAGAAAGGTCATCTCTATTGTTGTATATTTCATTTATTCTTGTATGACTTTGGCATATGCATGGGAGACACCTTATTGAAGGAGAGCCATTAGGAGGCATTTTGCTCTTATGAACCAAATGCATACTTGAAGTCAACAAACAATAAACACAGTGGAACCATGTATGCTCTGCATTTTCAGTTAAATATATAATTGTAAAAATATGGTTTGCTGCCATGAACACTATGTTCAAAAATCTGAATTTGTAAAATGGGTAAATCATGGAACAGATTATTAACATTGCAGAAGAGTCATTTGCTTTACAAAAAGACATCACTATCAGATACCTTTAAGTAGCTGCCTTCCATAGTTTATTTTAAATATGACCATCATTAATAAAAATTCAATGCACAGACAACTTTTCAAGAACCTATGTCTTGTATAATATGAGACAAAGATATACAGACTGTTTTAATGAAGGGTGAATAAGTAATTGTTATAGAAGGCTGATAACAGATAAAATCCGAGGCAAAGGACAATGTGGCACAAGTGAGATGTAGATTTTTTTTCAAACCATCCAGGAAGACAGGTAAATGTGAGATTAAGGGGAACATCCTCTTTTCTCCTGGGTTATAGGGCCTATATTTTGTGCTCTCCATTTCAGACCTGTAATTTTTAATGAAGCCAGGCTAGGGACTAAATTTTTTTTTTTCTGTGTTCTCTTGTTCCCTTTATTTCTATAACTGGCATTAAGGAAGTAATGAACCAGAGTTAAGCCACTTCCCTTCCTCCCTAGCAGTTGGTGATTGAAGGCAAAGACTTCCTTTGCAAGACAATCAGTCCAATTAGTCCAAGTCATCTACATTTTGCTGTTTCTACTTCCTCTCCTTTTACCCTATTCTTTTTTTAATTAAATCTTTTTTTAATCATCAAAATCCTCCTCTCCCTCTTGCCTAGTTGAGAATGAGAGAAAAACAAATCCTGCATTACAAACATATATGGTCAAGCAAAACAAATTTACCCATTGTCCATGTCAAAAAAGAATATCCTTTATTTTGTACTCTGACTTTTTCATGTCTCTATCAGGAGGTGGGTAGTATGTTTCATCACAATTTCTCTGAAATTGTTAGTCATTATGCTTATTAGAGTTCCTAAGTTTTATAAAGCTATTTTTCTTTATAATCTTGTTATTAAAGACTGTTATACTGGTTTTGTTCATTTCACTTTGCATTAGTTCATACAAATCTTCCTAGGTTTCTCTTTAGAGAATTGCGGGAATAGAATGAACCAAATTGACTACCTTTTATGACAATTCTGGATTTAGCTCAGTTCCCTTTCTATTCAATTATGGGTCTAGTTCAATTTCTTTCTTGTGAGAAAACTTTATTCAATTGTGGGAATTGTGAGGAAAACTTTATTACATTGTCTGAACCTAGTCCTGCATAACTGGAAAGTTGGACCTACGTCTACCTGCTGCTTAGAGACCCTTAACTAGAACCTAAGTCTCACTGATCAGAAACCCATGCAGATCCAAAGATTGAGGCAAGGAATTTTCTCACAATTATGCGTCTCAACCCACATATCTTATCTGAAAACTGGCCCCATACTGATCAATCAATTAATTGTATCCATGTTCCTTTGATTGAATACAAATATTTGAGGGAGTGAGACACCTCTTTTTCTGATTTCTGGAAATTTCACCTATTCAGTTTTCCTGATTCCAACTTGGAAAACCCCTGATCTTTCTTCTAAAAGAAGATATTTCTTTCTTAGAAATCAGATTACTTAATTATAGATCCTGTTTTATATCTTATTTATTGTTTTCTTATAATGCATAAAAATCTGTCTCCCCCTGCACTCTGGGTCCAGTACCAAGCCTGGTACTGATTTGTTATAAAATTGGTATATATTACTTATTAAATTGATATGCTCAGAAACTTGAACCTTTGTTTCCTTAGTCACTTCATCTTTCACCCACTACACTCTAAAACCATTTCCTTCATCATTTCTCATAGAACAATAGTATCCCATTACTTTCACATACCATAATTTGTTTAGCCATTACTTAGTTGATGGGTACTATCCCTCCCCTTCTCCAATTTCCAATTCTTTGCCACCACTGAAAGAGCTATGAATATTCTTGTACATCCTTAGAGTTTGTTTTACCTTGGACTATTATAACCTTAATCTACCCTCTCAGTCATTTCCTCTCCTCCTTTCTTCTTTCCCTTTTGTTTCTCTGGTGAGGGAAATGTATTCTTTACTCATGTATTATATGCTTCCCTCTTTTAAGCAATTCAGATGAAAGTGAGGTTCAAATGCTGTCTGCTTTCTCTGCCTACTCCTTCCTCATTTGGATAAATTTCTACTTGTATACTCAAATTATGCAAGATAATTTTTCTTAAAATTTCCCCCCTTTTATTCCTCAGTATATTCTTTTTCTCCCCTCTTTCCATTCTTCTTTTAAGATCATCAAGGCATAACAACCACTCCCAGGCCTTCTGTCTAATTAGACTCTCTCTGTGACTGTTGATGAAGATAGAATTCAGAGGGGAGACATGCATTATCTCCCCATATTAGACTATATGGAGTTTATCCTTATTTAATCCCTAATTATTATTAATTCATATTTACATTTTCATGTTCCTTGTTGACTCCTGTGTTAGCACATCAAAGTAAGTGAAAGAAGTGAAAACTTCTCAGACTATACTCTAAAATCTAGTAAGTCTTTTCATGGGAAACAGGTCCAAGTTCCCCTTCATTGGGAATCACATGATTTACATGGACTAAAACTCACAGCAGTAGGGAGTCACCCCTCTCCTCAGTGACACCTCAGCATAAGATATGTCAAATAAGGACAGAAATGCTTTCCCAGATGTACATTTGGTGATCTATTGTTTCCTTGTTCTGGTACTTGAGGTGGATTGCTGTGCTTAGATTGTGCACCTGACTTCCAGTCAATGGAGGAAAATGGTCAAAAAGGGGTTGGGGGAGAATTCTGCATTAGGGCTTTATAACTGCCATTTCCTATTGTAAATTGCTTCTCCTCTCTGACTATTTGTCAGAAGGGGGGTTGCCCTTTCTCGAGATTGTAATAAACCATTCTTTCCTGCTTCCTACTTTGAGAAGCCTCTGTGCATTATTTAGGTAAGGACAATTCTGGGGTCTCGTCCAGGATTCATCCTTTTGTGAGAGGGTCCCACAGACCCTTAACAAGGACCCGGGGCCAACTGAGGTTTCTTGGGGGTCCTCGGAACTGAGATCAGGTAATGACCCAAAGAGAGGAACTTGGTCAAAAGTTTTTACTCAACTCTGATTTTTTTCATCAGGAATGCTTGGAAGTTCTCTATTTCATTAAGGGTTCATTCCCTACCTGTCCCCCCCCCCCAATATTATATTCAATTTTTCTGGATAAGATATTATCTATCTTTTGCCTTCAGAGCAGAGTCTCAGTTCCAGCTCAGTGTGAAGTCTGAAGAGGAATAATCAGGACAGAAATCCTAGACCAAAGGGGAACTTGCAGTCCTACCACTTTGAACCAGCCAACCTTTCTATCTGGCTGACAGTAGCTGAATCTCGTCTAGTTTAGATAGTTTGCTGAATTCCAAACAGGGTAAGCCTACAGGTATGCTGCTCAGAGCCAACCCAGGTCAGGAACTTGCAGAGTTCAGACCCAGCAGGCAGTGATAAGACTTTGCCCTGGATCAGACAACTTTGGGAATCAGTCAATATACATTTAATAAGCACCTATTACATTCCAGGTACTGTGGTGTTAGTCACTGGAAGTTTGCAGGTCCTCAGACCCTGTGTTCCTGGAATAATTTAGTACTCAACATCCCAAGAAAGCAGCAGCAGGACCAGCATAGATATTTCATCCAGAAGTGAACAAAGCTTAACTTTAACATCAGTTTGGAACCCAGGAAGAATGCTGGAAGAAGGAGTAAAGAAAAGAATCTAAACATAAACAGCTTTTATAGTGATAAGGATGCTCAAAACACAAACCGAGAAGAAGAGAATGAATCTAAAATATCTGCAAGCAAATCCTCAAGGGAAAACACAGCCTTGACAAAAGTTCAACTAGAATTCCTGGAAGAAAGGAAACAAGAGGTTTTAAAGGGAATTTATAATGTTTTTGTAAATGAAAGAAAAACTAGAAGGAAAAATAGAAAAGAAATGAGAACTTTGCAAGAAAGAATTGAAAGGGAATTAATAGCTTGGCACAAGAGGTAAAAACAACTCTGCCCAAGCAAAAAATCTCCTTGAGAGTTAGAATGGACCTAATAGAAGCTAATGACTCTATGAAATCACAAGAAATATTAAAACATAACTGCTCTTTACCTTAGAATTCTACTCTTAAATTCAGGCCCTGAGTCTACTAACTAGACAGAACTGTCAGATGGCACCTGTTCCAGTGTCCTACACAAGTCAAGGGCCCTCTGTATGGAATCTAGGGCATCTTCTCGACTGGGTGCATAGCTTGTCCCTGTGTTGGAATGCTCCATACCAGGCCTCTGGCCAATCCCCATTCCCAGTGTTCACAGACCTCTCAATCTGTCTCCCAATGCCAACAAAAGCTGAAAAAAAAATGACTCAATGTGATTTTTTTCTTGGATTTCCCAATCAGAATCAGGGTAAGCATGTTTTCTAGATTTGTTTGATCCATTTTTTGGGGGGAGAATGGGGAACTTACTGTACTCCTGCTACACTGCCATCTTGGCTCATTCTGAAACTTCACAGACCAGCTTCTGATCTTAACCTTCAACTGAAATTACTCTCTCTACAAACACCAAAGATTTCTTAACTGCCAAATCAAATGACTGTTTCTTAATTTTCATTCTTCTGGCAGTATCTGCTGCTTTTGACACTGTTGATTATTCTTTCTCTTGGACATGATCTTCTCTCTAGGTTTTTGTGACTGTTTTCTCTTGGTTCTCCTTCTACATATGTGGCATCTCCTTCTCAGTCTCCTGGTCCCTGCCCCCTTTTAAAACATAAAGCTCAGAATTCTTTTTATTGCTTTAACTTTGATTTTTGCTTTTGTTTTGAAAATGAGCATTGCGTATTTCAACATCAGTTGATAAATGTTTATTACATATCTATTATTGTACCAGGCACTGTGTTAACATGTAGTGTTGTGATATCATATGTACTTTATGATTGTATACTTTGGTAATAAATTAAATTAGTAATAATTTATGATATATTATGATACATTTATAATTTATGAAATAAAAAAATAAAAATGTACTTCTTACTAGGATAAGTGAATAAATCCAGGCAAATCTACAATTAGCTTTTGTAAATTTAATTGTGATAGTCTGTAACATGTATTGCTTGTCCTTTTCTTCTCACCACTGTTCATCTTATGGTATAAGAATTAAAAAAAATTATTAAGATTTTTTTATTATGTTGACATATTTCTTGTACCACACCAAGCTCTGTGCACTTAACATTCTCTGATTAGTTGTTGGTAGCTTAGTTAGAAGCATCTGGAACACTGGGAATGGAAGTTTGCAATAAAATTTGCAATGACTTCTGTGTTTGCCCACAGAAGGTAATGTTATTTGTCAAGTGATCGGCATCTTTTCCTATTTACCTTGGGCTAATAACTCCTCACCAAGTTCCATCTCTTCAAAGGACAACTTCTAGATATCTTAAGTATCTTTTTTTTTCTTTTTTCTTTTTTTTGGAGGGGGGAAGGCAGGGCAATTGAGGTTAAGTGACTTATCCAAGGTCACACAGCTAGTAAGTGTTAAGTGTCTGAGGCCAGATTTGAACTCAGGTCCACCTGACTCCAGGGCCAGTGCTCTCTTCATTGTGCCACCTAGTCACCCCAATCTTCAGTATCTTTAAGGTCAGATAATTTTGGAAGTCCAGCTCTGTCTCTTTGGCAAGCTTATATTTTTCTCTTTACTCTTAGAACATATTGAAGTTAGGATCTCTCTGTCTCTTGTGGTTGAAGTAAATGGAGTAACTGATAAAAAGGGCCCCACACATACTGATATTGATATCATTATGATAGACCCCCATATTTCTGGTTGCTGCTCTTGGTGGAGAAGGAAGCCATCCCCTGCTGAACACCAAGCCAAGTAACTTGTATTGTTGCTCTTTCTTCTCCTTTCCTGGAACTCCGTCCAGGTCATGCTCATTAACAATGGGTGTCTCCAAAGGGTTTGTCTCGGGCACCCTTCTCCCTCAGTATGATTTTCCTTGGCAATTTCATGAACTCCAATGGGTTTGATTAGGCAGATGAGTCTAAGATCTCTATATCCAGTCTGAACCTCTCTCCTGAGCCCAAGTCTTGTATCTTTGGACATCATGAACTGGATGAAGTGTAGAAATCCATCCCAACATATCCCAAATAGCCCTCATTACTTTCCCCCTCATCCCCTCCAGCCCTTAATGTGTTAAACTTTCCTGTTACTGTCAAAGGCATCACCATCATCCCAGTCACCCAGGCTCACAACCTTAGTGTCCTCCTAAACTTCTCGGTTCCACTCACTCTTCGTATACAATCTGTTGATAAGTCTTATTATTTCTTCCTTCACATTTCTCCTATTATAATGTCTCCTTCTACCACCCTGGTGCAGGTCCCCATCACCATTTGCCTGGACTATTACAATAGCCTCCTTATTGGTGTGCTCACTTCAAGTTCCTCCCTGTTTGGGTCCATCCTCTACTTAGATGCCAAAGTAATTTTCTTCTAGCACAGGTCTGACTATATAACCTCGTTAAACCTCAATGGCTTCTTATTCTCTCTAGGATCAAATAGAAAACCCTCTGTTCAACATTTAAAACCCTTTACAACATGGGCCCCTACCTACCTTACAAGTCTTATACTTTACTCCCCTTCATGTACTTTATGATACAGTGACATTGGTCTTGCTGTTTGTCCATTGATGAATTCTATGCCTTGCTATGCCCAGTTTCTAGAATTTTCTCCTTCTTTACCTCTGCTTCTTTTCTACTTACTTCAAGTCTCAGCTCAAATTCCATCTTTAGTTTCCTGGTCTTCCCTACTGGTACCTCCCCTTGAGATTACCTCCTATGTACACTGTATGTACATGATTGACTACATGTTGTCTCTCTCATTAAATTGTGAGCTCCTTGAGGGCAGGAACAAGACTTTTGCCTTTCTTTTTACAACAAGAATTTAGCACAGTGTCTGGCATATAGTAAGAACTTAATAAAAATTTTCTAATCAACTGATTCAGTGAATGTAGGTACCCCAAAAATAAAAACTGGGTCTTTAAGAAATCTATTCCAATGCTCAATGAATCCTTTTGTTTGGGGGTGACAGGGCAAATGAAAGTGCCAGGTGGTATTATAAAATTTAGCCCAACCCCGCATGTTGCTACAGGCATAGTTTCCTTAAACAAAGAAAATTGTGGAGGGGGTAGATATAAGGAATGCGTTTCTCTATATTATTCAAGGGAATAGTCAGTGAAGGGTGTGCTGGAGTGAGGCTTCTTGTTAAATTTTCAGTATAAACAATTATACCTTGTAAATTGGCAAATGCTACAGATCAGAGCTTGAATTATTGTTTTGTTGATTGTCTAGACTTAATAAAGTGATGGAGAGCATTTTAATAATGCAGATTAAAATTAAATGTGTGTTGTGAGCACATTTCTCTTCCTCCCAGAGTTGGTTAAACATTTACCAGCACAGCATTGGTCATAGGTTAGTGCTAATATGGTGGGCCCCAACAGGACATCAACAAAGTTTCACCACTGATCTAGATCACATAGTGAGGCCTCTTTAATAGTCCAGTCATCAAACCTCTCCATTTCTGCCCATTCAGTGAGATTGTAATGGAACTACTGTGCTCTAAGAAATGATGAGCTCAATGCTCTTGAAAAAAAAATAAAACATGTATAGATTTGCACAAAATAATGAAGAATGAAATGAGCAGAAGCAAGAGAACATTATACACAGTATAAACAATATTGTTTTAAGAACAACAATGAGTGAATAAGTCATTTTGACTATTATAAATGCCCAGATTAACGACAAAGGACATATGAAGGAAGATGCTATCTGCATCGAGAGAAATAATTGATAAATAGAAGTATTTATAGAATCATTTTACAGACATACACACACATACACATACACACATACATTTCTACCTGATGATAGCCATTTCTGGGGGGAGGGAGACAGAATGGGGAGAAAAGAAAGTTATGCAATAACTTTTATTATATTGAGAATATATCTTATATATATAAGATATATGTGTATATATATATATATATATATATATATATATATATATATATTATATAAGATTGGAGTGGATAGGTGGCACAGTGAAGAGAGCACCGGCCCTGGAGTCAGCAGGACCTGAGTTCAAATGTGGCCTCAGACACCTAATACTTACTAGCTGTGTGGCCTTGGATAAGTCACTTAGCCTCAATTGCCCTGTCTTCCTCCTCCAATATTATATTATTATATATTTTAAAGGCATAACAAGTTGCAATTTCATGTACAATCATTTTTTTCTATTCTAATATGTTATGGAAATGCTTGTTTTATTTAAGTTCAAAATAAAATTAAAGAGTTCTAGATTCTATATTAATGAAGACTTATTAATTCCTCCCATATAAGGAAGCCTCTTAGGCTATCCAAGCAGCTTGAAACTCAGTCCGCTGATAGGACTGTCCAGATCCTTCTTCCTTTAGAGGCTTACCAGAAATTTTGTTGAGCTTGGCAAAAAGACCTGTAGCAGACACAATACCCTTTGCCCCAAAAGGAGGGTTTAGTGAATTTAGCCTATCTTTGTATGCATAAGCTTTATGTCACTAATTCTGTGCCACTTAGTCAGCCCCTTAGGACTTGTAGCCCTCACATAATGGATTACACCTTTGATACCATGTATGTGAAAGTAGTTTTAAAATCTGTGAAGTACAAACCAGATACAAAGAATTTGGTAGCAGGCATAATGGTAGGAATCAATGAAATGGAAGAAAAGCATTTATTAAGTATTTACTATTCCCTGGGGACACAGATACAAAAGCTAGGCAATCTCAGACAATGAGGAACTTAGGTTCTGATGGGGGAGACAACCTTTCTAGGGGAGTGATTGCCAAAGGCGTGACTCAATAAACGGCAGTGTCTCCTTGGTACCTCCAGGTCTTCCTCTGTTTTGCTTTTAAAACTCTTCATAACCTTGTCCCCCTCTATGTTTTCAATCTTCTCACACCTTACTCCTCTTTACATATTCTGTGATCCAGTGACTCTGGCCTCCTTGCTGTTCCTCACACAAGATGCCCCATCTCCTACCTCTAAACAGTGTCTTTTCTATCCTCCGTGTGTGGAATGCTCTCCTCGCTCATCTTCGCTTCTTGGCTTGCCTGACTTCCTTCAAGTCTTGGTTAAAATGGTACCTTCTTGAAGCAGCCCTGCCTACTGCTAGTGCCTTCCTTCTACAATTATCTCCAATTTATCCTGTCTATATCTTGTTTGGACATAGTTGTTTGTACTTCCTCTAAAAAGACTGTAAACTCCTTGAGGGTAGGAACTGTTATTGTCTTTTTTTTTTTTTTTGTATTCCCAGTATTTAGCACAGTAGCTTGAACATAGCAGACACTTAATTATTCTTGTTGACTTTGACTTGATCCATGTAGAACCGAAAGGGAAAAAATTTATAAGCAACTTTGATCTTCACTTGAGAAAATAAATCAAAGTCAGCTTCTTGGCAGGTGCCAGGCAATTTAGAATTGGCTGCTATCCTCTATACAAGGCATTCTTAATCTGGGGTCCATGAGCCCCAAAGGAGTTTGTGGATGGATTGCAAGGGATCTGTGAATTTGTTTGAGGAAGAAATAATATCTTTATTTTCACCAATCTCTTTTTATTTTAAAAAATTTTTCCAATTACATGTAAAATTTTTTTGACATTCATTTAAAAATCTTTGAGTTCCAAATTCTCTCCCTCCCTGACCTCCTCCATCATTTGGAAGACAAGCAATTTGATATAGGTTATACATGTATTTTCACCAATCTTTAATTACAATTTAGCATTTCCCTTAATTATGAAAGTAGATAACAAACCACAGTAGTAATGGGCTTCACTAAACTGGCAAAGGACTCCGTGACTAGAGAGGCTAAGGGCCTATGCCAGTGTGATCTTTCTTTCTTTTTTTTTCTTCCTTCCTTCCTTCCTTCCTTCCTTCCTTCCTTCCTTCCTTCCTTCCTTCCTTCCTTCCTTCCTTCCTTCCTTCCTTCCTTCCTTTCTTTCTTTCTTTCTTTTTCTTTCTTTCTTTCTTTCTTTCTTTCTTTCTTTCTTTCTTTCTTTCTTTCTTTCTCCCCTGAAACCAACCAAATAAGTCTTCACTTATTTCTCCACTATAACTTTATAGTTAAGTGTCTATCTGGATCCAAACAGCCCAGCCAAACTGAGGTCATAGATCAGATCCTTTTTATCTTCCTTGTTATCCAACCTCAAGGAAATGAAGAATTATTCCAATCCCATATTTTCATTCCACCCAGGGATTCTAAATGGTTCATCTGGAAGCAGAGTTAATATATAACCCTTATCTCTTCACCAGTCAGCATCCCAGAACCCCTGAAGAGGAGAGGGCATCATTAATTCATTTTAGAGATGGGACTTTTCTTATACAAAAGAGGAAGCTGAAAAATCATATTTGATGCAGCTGTCACAACACCAACTCCAATATGGACCCAGATTTGTACAGAAAGTGGCAAGTAATGTATATTTCTTTCCTTCCTGTCTCCAGGCTGCTACTAAAAAAATCTTCTAACAAATCTTTTTTGTAAATCTTTGCATATATCAAAGCACAAATCTTTTGGCTTTCTCTTTTTCTCCATTCTAGTGTGAATGCTGGTCCGCCATATAGTCATTCGTTGGGATAGATATTTGCCACCAAATGTAGAATTGAAAGGAGATGGCGGAAACTGATCATTTCTCCTCATTTTAAAATCCCTTGAACTCACAAAGAGATTTCTCATTCCAATTTTGTAGTGAGTTTCTCTAATTTAATCTGACACTTATAAACTGTATGACTGGGGACATGCCACTTCGCCTTTCAGTTAGCTTTGACAATTTCCCCACATATAAAGCAATGGGTTGAGACTAGATATTCTCTTTTATGACCAGATTTCGTATGACCCTATTATGATCATTCAGAGACAGATAAGCTATAATTTTCCTTCTTAGTAGACAGAACAACACCTAGGGTAGGGCAAGTGGTGCTTTTCTCCAGAATACCACCCTTGTACCCCTTCTGCAGCATAGAAACAATTGGACTTAGTTCTTTTTTGTTTTGGAGGAGGGAAGGCAGGGCAATTAGGGTTAAGCAACTTGCCCAAGGCCACACAGCCATTACATGTTAAGTGTCTGAGGCCGAATTTGAACTCAGGTCCTACTGACTCCAGGGCCAGTGCTCTATTTACTGCACCAGCTTGCTGCCCCGAACTTAGTTCTTTATTAGGAAAAAAAATATTGTTAAAATAGAAGTTTAGCAGTTAGCAGGCTTGTTGCTATATACCAATTAGGCTTTTCCTTCAATCTCTCTTTCTCCCAGCCAGGTTTATTGGCCTTCATAGGAGCAGTATTGAAAGGTCCCAGGGTCTCTGTCTCCTTCTTCCCCTCCCACTTTAGCATGGTAACACAAAGTATTAAACCAAATTTCCCTAGGTACAAAAATGTCTAGTTGTAATTATTTACAGAGCAGAGGGCAAGAGAAATGAAAGACTTACTAGTTTCAGAGTGATTTATTTTAGAAATAAAGAAGAACTTCCTAACAGTGAAGGACCCTTACATGTCAGGATGCTGACCATGACAGTTTGGGAAATATCCTTTAAGGGTGGGGAGAGGATCTTTAAAGATGGGACCAGTTCTAAGTGGGGTCCACTTTGGAGGAGTGAAGAAAAATTAGTCATTTTCTTGGATTACCCATCAATCATCACATTTTGTGATCCAAGGTCATGACAGTGATCCTCTGACTGTCACTAAAACCCTGCAAAGGTATCTTTGAGGAAGGCGAATGGGCTATGTTCCAATGAGAGTCATTGGTTTCTGTGCCATCAGCTGGGCAGCTCTCCCAGAATGCCAATGTGCAAATTGCAAGATGGAAGAGTCCTGTTTTCTGTAGCTTCCCCCACACAGCACCACTCAGCAGGGCCACTCCTTCTAGCCTCCATCAAAACCTAACTCTTGACCATCTCCCTGGGTCCTGCTATTTCTCTATCTTTATTATTGGCCTTATGATGGAATAGTTTAATTTAGTCTCCATGAAATGCCTTTACATTATACTACTGTTTTGGATAATTTGTACTACATACTGTCATCTATTTTGGAAATTTTAATTTGGTAAAGCCCTTTGAAATGCTGTTTGCATGAAAGATGCAATACAGAAGAAAATTGTACTATATTGATTTCTCTGGATCTAATTGGTCTCTTGAGTTCTGTTGTATTTGACCTTATCTGTTTTTCTCATGTATATTTCCAAAAATCCATAGAATTTTAAATAATATTTTATGTCCACATAATGCTTTTTTTTGGCCAGATTGTCAACATGACATTCTCATTCTATAGAATCATTGTCATAGTGACAATCCCTTGGGACAGGGGAAATATTTTTGTCCAGGAAGCAGAGTTTAGTTTCTAGATTCTAGAGGACAATAGAGGAAAAATGAGTTAAAATTATCTTCAACTATACAAACTCTCTGGGACCATGTAGATATGCTATAGAAATAGTGAGTCTGTTGATACTGTATTGACACAGTGTCCAAACAACTGGTTTCAGTCAGTTCAGAGGAAAATTCAATTAGATTCCTGTCCTGTAGATTAAACAACTAGTTAATTGAATTTTTTCAGGCTCTTAGCAGCTTGGATAGGGGTTAGAGGGATGTTCTAATTGAGAGTTGAAGGGGTTAAAAGAGGAAAAAGAGGATATGATAGTGCTTCTATCTGCCTCCTTCCAAATCTCAAATATATTAATGAGAACATAGAAATTTAGAGTTGTAAGGATGCTTAGATATCATCTAGTTAAATCTTCTCATTTTATAGTTGAGGAAACTGGAACCTAGGGATTAGAAGTAATTTATTTTAAAAATTGTTTTATTTTTATTTTCTCTATTTCCCCAAGTGGCTTAAAGTCTTTGAAGTTTATTACTTTATTCTTGTCTTTTTAATTAATTTCTCTGTATCTACTATCTTGTTGAACTTCAAAGCAACTTTTGGAGGCATGATTATTTCCATTTTTCTATTTAAAGGTGAAGATTCTAAGGGCAAGGTAGGTCATATGATTTTCCCCAGGTCACATGCCTGGCAAGTGTCAGAGATGAAATTTGAATTTAGACCTCTATGTCTTGCTTGTTTTATAGATGAGAAAACTGGGTATCATTGGGGTTAAATGCTCTTGTCATAATTACAAAGCAGTAAGGATTAAATCCAGAGTTTAAACCCAGCTTTCCTAATTCAAAGTCCAATGTTTTTTCTACTACATGACACAAAAGTCATCTACTGTTCCATGAACACAGATAATGGCAATGGAATCAAGATCTTGTGGAGACTTGGCATCCAATTCTCTTTTTTTGTGGGACTCAGCTCCTTTTCCCCCAGCATGCTGCCTTGTACAAGGATGAGTCTATGGAGGTACAGATGGCAAGAGTTATTTGGGAGTGCTTGACTGTAGGTTATTAGCCAGCATGCTCCCCCATCCAAACTCTTTAGACTGGTCTTCAAGGTTCTTTGAAATCTGACCCAAATTGATTTGCTCAAGTTTCTAATCTTTCATCACGCCATTCCCTTGCATGGATCCTCTATTACTGTCAGGTTGGTCTACTCACTGTTCCCTTGCCCTTTTTCCACTCCCTAACCAATCCCATTTTCCCATTCCTCTACTTTTGTTCTAATTGTTAGTATAGACTCTTCTTCATTTATCTCAATAATACCTACCCCTAAAGGCAGAGGTTGAATTTTGCCTGTTCTACGAAACTGTCCTGGCTATATACTATTTCTCCTTATGAATTTATTATCTATACTTAGAAATCATGGCATGTGAATATTAGTTCAAATCATTCAAATCATGAACTCCATTATCTACCTATTCTGAAGATGGTCTGCTTTCTTTCTCAAAGATTTTGGCAGCAGGTTCACTATCTTCCTCTTCTTCCTAACTTCTGACCTTAGAGTAGTAGACTTTAAAGTCCATGTTGATGCTTCCTCAAACTCCTTATCTTTCCCATTCTTCAATCTTCTTAAATCCCA
Source organism: Petaurus breviceps papuanus (assembly GCF_028583685.1). Classification (NCBI taxonomy): domain Eukaryota; kingdom Metazoa; phylum Chordata; class Mammalia; order Diprotodontia; family Petauridae; genus Petaurus; species Petaurus breviceps. The sequence goes on from NW_027187317.1 coordinate 95,729, forward strand.
CCACCTACTCCTTCACACCACATCAGTGACTTAGAGGGATGGTCATATAACCATGTACCCATGAGTATTCTACTTCCTTGGTCTAAAGCACTGGCATTTTTCTACTTGACTATAACTATCACTCTATTTTTTCCCTGCATGGGGTGTTCAGAGAAGACAAGTGCCTCTGGAGTGAGGGTTTGCTGAAATCATTTTAGGGCTTCCCATTCACCTTTGGTGTCCACATATCACCTAATTCTTGCCTGTGCCTCCAAGGAGTTGTAGCATGTTCAATTCAGCAGATGGGCCAAACCAGGTTGAGGGTTACCAAACAGGCCTCAGTCCCATCAATGAATTAGGGGAACGTGTACTCCAAGCAAGTGAGTTCCCCTAGTAGAATGCTTGGATAAGAACAATTTGTTCCTAACAGCTGAAGCAGGTGTTGTGGAGTGCTTAGAGCTTGGTCAAACATCAAAGATGCTAAGGTCATCCACTTCATCCTGGGCCATCACCAGTAATCCTGGCTTTTGTCCTGCCAGTGGACTTTGATGACTCTGGAAGAGAGAGTGAGGTTGGTGACTTTGTGCAACCTTATGTCACTTAAATCTAATTCGTGAGCAAGTCAAGACATCACCCCTTGATGTCATTAGTCCTCTTTGAAAATGGATGAACAATTGCAACAATGCCCTATTTCTTCTCAGTCTGCTCTTTGTTCTTACTGTGATATTTATTCCCTCTATGCCTCATACTAATATCTCCGACTCTTGTCCTTGCTATGATCTTTTCTCCCTTCCCATTTCAGCTTTACAGTTAGTTATTTCAACTCTACAGTACCATCAACTTTCATATCCTTTGATCCTCTCTCCTAGTTCCAATCAGGTCATCCTATGTCAAACCCCAACTTTTGATCACTTCATCCATCTACCTCCTATGCGTGTGTTGCTGAACAGACTTAGAGAAAGTCACTCAACAATGCTGCTTGGGAACTCTATCACTTTTTATTATCCAACTTCTGCTGGGTCCTTACTACATCAGGATAATATTTTTATTATTCCCTAATTGGCTCCCTGTCTCACGCTCCATAAAAAAGTATCCAAACTGTTTCTTCCGTCTTCAAGTCTCCCACACTCCTACTCCAGCTGTTGTCTAGGCTGAATACTTCACCTCTTACTTTACTGAGGAAACTGAGGCTAGTAATTGTGGACTATCTCTTTTCCTCTCCCCTCATCTCAAAACTCCAACTCCTCTTGTCCATCCACTGATCATGAGATGTCCCATGCTAAGGTGTTCCACGTGTGCCTTGATCTCATCTCCTCCTATCTTCACCAGCAGATTGCCCACTCAATTATTTCCTTCCTTTAATTTTCAGTCTCTATCTATTGGTTCTATTCCTATTGCCTTCAAATATACTCATCTCCCCCATCCTTACAAAACATTCATCAGATACTGCCATTGCCTCAGGCTATCCAATGTCTTTCCTCTCTCAGTCAAGTTCCTAGAAAAAGCCATAATATTCAGTGGGCACTTCATCTTCTCTCATTCACTCATTCTTCAACCCTTATAATCTGGCTTTTGACCTTATTGTTCAAATGAACCCACTCTCTCCAAAGATATCAATAATCTCTTAATTGCATAAGATTTTCCTTATCTTATCTGGCCTCTCTGCCATATTTGGCACTGTTGATTACCCTCTCCTAAATACCCCCTTCTCCCTGGGTTTTTATGACATTGTTCTCTCTTAGTTTTCCTCTTAACGATTTAACTTTCCCTTTTGAATCTCCTTTGGTTTATCATCTGTATTATACTTCTTAACTGTGGTTGTTCACCAAGGTTTCTATGTTATCTGTGTGGCTGAACAGATTATCCTATCTCTCTCTCTCTTCCGATCATCTCAGCCACTTCCAAGGGTTTAATTATCATCTTCATGAATGCCTTTACAACATGTCCCATGTCAAACTCCTCCTTTTCACTCACGTAACTACCACCTTAGTTCAGACCCTCATGTTTCCTCTAGATTATTGCTAATCATATTGATAGTTCTGCTTCAAACTCTCTCTCTGGTCTATCCTCTAGAAAGGAAAGAAATAAGCATTTATTAAGCACCTAGTATATAAGCTCTTACAAATATTATCTCATTTGATCCTTACAGTAAACCTGTGAGGTAGGTGCTATTATTATCCCCATTTTAGAGTTGAGGAACCTGAAATAAAGAGAGTTGAGACTTGCTCAGGGGTCATGTAGCTAGTAAGTGCCTAAGACTGGATTTGAACTCAAGACTTCTGGAGTCCAGAATTCTATTCACTGTATCACCTAGCTGCTTCTACACAGCTGTTGAAGTGATTTTTCTTAAGCACAGATTTGACCATGTCCTTCTCTTACTCAATAAACTTCATTGGTTCCCTATGGCATCTAGGATCAAATATAAAATCTTTTATGTAGTTTTAAAAGTCCTTCACAACCTGTCCCCAGGCACTTCCAGCTTTATGCCATTTAGCCAAACTAGAACATCCTCTCTATTTCTCACCCATGGCACTCTCTTTGCTGTTTCCATGTATTTTCACTGGCTGTGCCCCCATGCATGGAATACAATCCCTCCTCTACTTGGCCTCAGAGATTCCTCTCTTCTTTCAAGACATAGCTCCAGTACCATCTTCTATGTGAATCCTCTCCTGAGTCTTTAAGATGCCAGTTCCCTTTACCACAATTACTTGGTATTTGACTTCTCATATTTATTTGTATTGATTCTCTGAATTTTTATTCTGTATATAGGCATTTCTTCTCTCCCCTGATAGAATGTAAGCCCTTGAGAACAGGGGCTCTTTCATTCTTTGTATTTGTGTACTCAGTGTCTAGTACAGTGTCCGACATATTAGAATAGGCTCTTAAAAAATGTTTTAGTTTATTTGGAGGAAATGAGGATGTTTAGCCTAGATAGAATTGAAAATTATCCCCATCAATTAGAGGATGACTGAATAAGTCGTGGAATATGATTGTGATGGATTTCTATTGTGCTTTAAGAAATGATGAGAAGGATGCTTTCAGAGAAACCTAGGAAGATTTATATGAACTGATGCAAAGTGAAGTGAATAGAACCAGGAGAGCATTGTGCACAGTAACAGCAATATTGTAAGGATGGTCAACTATGAAAGACTTAGCTACTCAAAGCAATGACTCAAGAAAATTTCAAAGAACCCATGATGAAAAATGTTACCTACTTTCAGAGAGAGAACCAAAAAACTCTAAATGCAGATTGAGACATACTTTTAAAAACTTATTCTATTTTGTTTGTTTTCTTTTACAGCATGGCTACTGCAGAAATGTTCTGCATGACTACACATATATAATCAATATCACATTGCTTGCCTTCTCAAGGAGGAGACTGAGGCAGGAGGGAGGGAAAGAATGTGAAACCCAAAAAAATGTTAGTTTTTATATGTAATTGAGAAATATTTAACTAACTAAATAAAAATAATTAAAAAGAAACAGAGTACAGTGATGCTAACACACACATGTAGGGTAAACATGGCAAAAGCCAAACTCACTACTCCTGGTTTTTACTTTTTTATTACTTCATTACTTTTACTTTATTACTTTTATTACTTCATTACTTTTTGAGTACATAGCCACCAGGTTTAGGGGGTGCAAGGTGTATGCTTCCATGCTTCCTCTCTCATAGGGATAACTTTCTGTATTCATCTGTGTCTGTGTTTGTATTTGTTCTTCTTGGGTTTCTTTCTGTTCTCAGACAGATGCATTGTCTTCTACTGGACCAATCTCTCAGACAACATAGTCAAAGTAGGAGAGAGAAGGAAATGAAAGGGAGGGGTGGGTGTAGGAGACAAGGGGAGGGAGAAAGTTGGAAATAGGGGAAAAGAAGAGAGACAGAGATGGAGAGGCAGACAGAGACAGACAGAGGCAGAGAAAAAGACATACAGAGAGAGAGAGAGAGAGAGAGAGAGAGAGAGAGAGAGAGAGA
>NW_027187317.1:99783-103612 GCF_028583685.1 Petaurus breviceps papuanus
GAGAGAGAGAGAGAGAGAGAGAGAGAGAGAGAGAGAGAGAGAGAGAATGAAAGAGTGAGAGATTCCCTAAGATGATTCTTTTTCAGGGACCTAGATCCATCTCTTGAACTTTGAATTTTCCAACACCAGATGGCTTCACTTTTGGACTGACTTATGTTGAAGTTCTTCCATTATTCAAAGCCTTCAGAAGTGTGACCACATGTAATAGTAATGGAATATAAAGATCCCCCTGTATTGGCTTGGTTTTTGGTTTGATTGTGTTAAAACCCAGAGCTTGTGAATCCCACTTGTGGGATGGACTTGTTGACATGAAAAGAGAGGGCTGAACTGGGAGGAGCTGGTGACTTAGATTTGGGGAGACACGAGAGGCAGAAGAACTTTTTGGAAGCAGCACCTTGGAGGCAGAGAGAGACTGAGAGGATTGCTGAGGGCCACTTTGAATTGCCCAGGACTTTTGAGAGCTGCCACCCAGAGCTACCAAGGACTGAGGAGACATGGCTGTTATGCTGGTACTTTGTCTGTCTGTTTTGATGTTTTTTTGCCAGATTTTTCCACTGGTGAAAGACAGTGGTTTTGTTGCAGAAGTCTTGGAACCTTGCTGTTGGTTCAGAGCTCCTGAGACTGTTCTGCAGATAGAGAGTGAATTCTTGAAGACACTGGCAATGTATCTTGTGGACTTGCTAGGCTTTGTCTCCCCAGGAACAAAGATTGCTGAGAACTTGCCTTGTGTCAAGATGAAGAAAAGACCTCTCTTTGGGTATTAAATGCTGTGATTAAGCTTGTGGTAACTCTGGGGTAGATGGCCTATTCAGTTGTAATCCAAGGGTGGGGAACTTTTGACCTTTTTGTGCTCTGTGATTAAACAAATGAATGTACTTTACTTATGATTGGAAACTAATCTCCATTTGAGAAGAGGGGCTTTGTGATAGAATAAATGAATGTACAGCCTAGGGGTGGAGTAGTATTTAGAAGAGGGACTTTGTGATTGATTAAATGAATGTAATGTCCAGGGGTGGGGTAGTACTTGGAGATTATTTAATCACACTTGGTAAATGCTGTATTTTGAATTATGCTATATTTTGATTCTGTCTGTTCTTAATTTGTCACTGAATAAAACAGAGAGCACCTTTGCTGGCATTTTGAACCTTGGGAAGTTGCCTTTGCTTGGCATTACACCACACCATTGGTCAGCCAATCAGCTATTCCCTTATTGACCTAGTCTGAGAGGTTTACACTTCATAAAGAAATCATATTTGTGAACTATTGTATTTATACATTAAATGATTCATTAATCTTTTACATTGATAATGTTGCATCAAATATAGTCATTAGTTGAGGTAACATTAGTTGAGGAACTACTTCCTTACACATAAGTTGTCTCATTTAATCACATCTGAACATAAGGAAAGACTTAGACTTCTTAGCAATTAGAGATTTTCCATCCTGGAATCTGAAACACTGGAGGGAAGGGTGGTAAGGGTAGTACTGGCGACTTCCTTGTCAGTGGAGGTCTTCAGGACAAGTTGGAGGACCACTTGCCAGGGATATTGTAGAGGTGATTCTTGCTCTGGGGGTGGTTGGATTCTCTGACCTATGGGGCACCTTCTAACTTTGAGATTCTGATCCACTTCTTTGATACTTGTATCTTGCCTTTTATTATTATTCTTACTTTACTTTTGCATCTTGATTGCAAGCTCTTTCAAAACAAGGACCACATCTTATACTTCTTTGTATCTGCCATAGCACATCTTTCCTTGCAGATCAATTGAGTCAATACAGGCAGTAACTTAAACTCTTTTGATGACCTCTGGTGACACTGCTAATCATGGAAGTCTTCTCTCTAGCAGATCTCAATATCTTTATGTCTTCTGGGATACCTGAACTGTTCTTTATGGACTGTTAACATCTGTTTAATTTGTTTTAGCACAAAACTGTAGTTCTGACTTATACAACCAATTTTGCAGCCTTACTAATTTTATTTTACTTCTGATGAATAAAACTCTCTATCAAAAATGGATGTGAGCACCCCTAGTTTGGGTCTTTCCTGTCATTGCTTCCTCAAGTCTGGAAAAGCTCATTGACATTGCTAGTAGAGTCATTACTTCAGTTTTACTCTTGTCCAGTTTCAATCAGTTCTGTAAGACTTTTAGTGCTCTGCTTTGGGGTCTGAAAACTAAATGTGATCATTTACCTATCTACATCTATAGGTTCAGATTCATATGTGCTCTAGTATCTATTTTTGCTAATCAAGAAGTATGTGGGAGCGGCCAGGTGGCTCAGCGAGTAAGAGCACTGGCTCTGGTGTCAGGATGACCTGGGGATCAAATCCGGGCTCAGATACTTAGCACCACACTAGAAATAACTGGCCATGTAACCTTGAGCAAGTTACTTAACCCCAATTGCTTATTAAAAAAAAAAGAAGTATGTGTATGCATATATGAATAGCTATGTGTATATGGATAATGTTTGATAGATGAATCTATAGATTTATAATTAATATTTTTATATATACACACATGTATATATAGCTATCAATATTTATCAATTTATGAATTCATTGACTTAGCTATTGATCTATCATTTATCCACCTATTTATCGGGATCTCTCTCTCTATGTTACCTTGGCCTTGACTTTACTAGTGTCCTCATTTTTTCCTCCTTTGACCCTATGTCATTACTGATTGGATTAATGATCTCCTATCTGACCTTAAACTCTGATAATAGTGTGTTCCTTAAGCCTTTCCTTAACTACTTGGATTTCTAACAATCTACTTCTGACCTCAGATGATACATGAGTATTCTTGCAATATTTCCTGGCTCTCCCTATCACGGCCTAGTGCCTGACTTCCATTCCTCAATGGAATAATAACTAATAACTGACATTATGATTCTTCCATCACTCACAGACCTTGTAGGTGAGCAGGAAAAAGGTAACCCCTTCACTTTTAATTTGGGCATTTCCAGTAATTTAATCAGGTAAGGAAATCCTTCTTCCCCCAAGAAGGGATGTATCTGTTCTAAGTGGAGCATCTTTGGGCAAACAAAGTGTGGAGCTCCTCCTCAGGCTTGTTCATGACTCATGTCATACCAAATTTATGCTATTTTCCCCTGAAAAAAAGTATAGCCTAATACAACTTTTTATGCATGTGAGCCTGTGATAAAAGTTCTAATCTTTTCAAAGCATGAGAAATTTTAATGCAGCTTGGGAAAATACCCTAACATCCTTGATTTTCCTGGTGTGCTTCCCATCTCTCGACAATGCAGAGCTTATCTTGTAAAGGCAGCAGATGCCAGAGTGACGCTTTTCAGACCAATAAATGGAAAAGGTTCCCTCCCCAGCCACTGAATTTCAGAGCAGTAGCCACGTGCTGAGAGGAGGACTTTATTGATTTGGATGGTTGTTCCTTTACTGTCCTTAGCCAGTTTGTATTTTATGCAATTTGTCAAAGAGATGTTAGGTTTTCCAAGGACAGCATGAGAAGGGAAAATAATACATTTGTAAAGATCCTACTAGGAGGGAACTATATTTCATGGTAGGTGACATCAAAGCTATAAGTAAGAATTTTTGTACCTGGGCCAAGAAGCATAAAATACTCCTGGGGCTAGTGATATAAAGAATACCTTCACTGGAATGGCAGTAACAGACAGAGAATATGGTACAACAACATAAGTCTACTACTGTGGGGCCAGTATGGAAAAAATTAGGATGGGTCAGAGGAAGAGTTCATTTTACTGCTGTTCCATGGGTTAAAGCCCCAGTCATTCCATCCTAGTTAAAGGTCTGGGTGGTATCTATTCCCCACTTTACTCACTAAATTCAAAGGGGAGA
>NW_027187317.1:108612-151381 GCF_028583685.1 Petaurus breviceps papuanus
TCTCTCTCTCTCTCTCTCACACACACAGATAGTAGAGATGAATTAGTTTCAGAGTAGAACAAGAGAAGACTAGGCTGAATTGCCTGTGGGAAATCAAGGTTCTTTTACTGACATCAAGTTTTCCATAAAACTAAAAGCCTATCTCTGGAATACTCATATTTTACTGGTGTTGCTATATTGGTAATGAGACATGAAATGCAGTTACCTCCAAAGAACTAAAGATGACCATCACAGAGAGGGAAATGGAGAGTCACATGATGAGGGTGGGTAAGCTATAACATATACTCACAGGGAAGTGGACGAATAGCATGTAGTTATATAATTAGGGTACAATTTAATCTTAATTACTCGCACTAATGGAGGTAAAATATCAAGAAAGATCTAAAATACCAGGTGGGAAAAAAAAGTTTTTATAACTTAGAAATGTACCTTGTATTAATTTTTTTGTGGTGAAGACAAATGATATATGATGTTGGGGAATTGCGAAAGAAGAAAGGATGGGTTGGCCAGATGGCAGAAAACGAGGAAAATGGGTGGACTACCAGAAGAACCTGTAATCTTTTCTTAAATGTTCATTTTAATTCCTTAACCATTAAATGTGATAGCACTGTTGACCAGCAACAGAAGACTGTGGCATTTTATTTAATGCTCAGTTTTATAGAAGAGGTAAGAGAGAAAAGGGTAGTTTTACTTTCGAAGACAAGTCATTTGATTTAGCCAAGCTGGATCTCACAATGGAGTTGAGAAGCAAAGCAAAGGAATGAGTGTTAGGCTTTCACCAGCCTGGCAAAAAGCATACAAAAATATCTGAGCCTATGATATGTCTAGATGCCGTCTCTTTGAAGGGCTACAAGAGGCAGTAAATTAAAAGCATAATGTTGTAGGTAATAAAATTCACTATTTCAGGTATAGATTCAGGACTTTCTCACTGCACTTCAAAAACTAACCCTCTAAGGGGGAAGAGTACAGCTGAGCCAGACAGCTAAGTTGTCCAATTACACATACACAAGTGGACTAGACATGTTGCCATAGCAACCTATTGACGCTTGCTTGCAAGATCTCCTCCACTCCCATGGCTAGACAAGTATGAGGCAATATTATCGTCGTAATCCTTGCCATTGTTATTATTATCATAATAATTACTACAATCACCACTCCCACCACCATCATCTTAGTCAGTCATCATCATCATCACCACCACCACCATCACTATCGTCATCATTCCTTACTACAAATGAGAAAATTGAGACTTTAAGGGATTTTCCCCAGGCTGCAAAGTGAGATTAGAATCCAGGTCTTTTAATTTTCAACCTTCTGAACTTCTGGAGAGGTCTTTTTTGTTACTGTATCTAGGGATGTTGCTCCAATAACAACTTCATCATTTTAGCATTTTTAAAAAGGCATTTTTGAAACCAGAGGACAGTTGGGAGAACATCACAGTTCCTGAATTGGGGCCAGCCCTCATTTTGGAGTTGTAATTAAGATCTTTCAGAAAGGAATTGTAGCCAGTGGAGTTTAAAGCAGGCTACAGACTGTGAGGCTTTCTGTTTGAAGATCCAAAGGGTAAAATATTTTTCAAGAAATGAACAAAGCAGCTGCCACCCTTGACCAGATTCCAAAAGATTCCTCATATTGTCAGCATTTACAATTTTCTTTATTTGTGTTCAAATTAATTTCCTTCACTTTTTCTCCAGCCTTTCTAGTTTGAAATACTGCCAGGGAAAGGAGATAATACTGTCTTTCTTCACATTCCCTTCTCTGGATACTAAATATCAAGTCTGTTCTACTATGGGGTAAAGGCATGCTAGGGACTCTTAAAAAACAGTTTGTTGGTAATAACATGGTGTATCCCTTCCTCATCACTGGTGACTGAGTGACCAGTGATCTTAGGCTACTTCTATGACGCTGGAGGGATTTTCTGCCCATTGTAATAGGGACAGGGGAGTGAAAGAAGGGCCTAATTTTGACTTTATCCCCTAGCGTTCAACTCCAAGATAGTTGGATGACCTTGGGGCACAGAGAGTCAGGAACTACCTGAATTCTCCATGTAGATTGATTCAGTTTTTTATACTCAACATTTTCTCAGCTTCCTTAGTTTTTTCTCACCTGTGATTCAAGACCTGGAGGGTGGAACAGTAAATTCCTCCCAAAGCCTTCCTTAGTAGGGGCTCTGAATTTTTTTAACTTTCCAAGTAAATTTCCATTGCCCATTAACAGCTCTATTTGGTTTCAACTTCACAGAAAATCGTGTCTCTTAGTGAATACTCTATGTAGCCTCCCCCATCTCCCTGCTCTTTCCCTTCCCCCTGCTTTTCAGCCTCCTTTTGTATCTTTCCCCATTAGATTGTAAGCTCCTTGAGGGTAGAGATTATATCTATTTTTCTCATTTTTATCCTCAGTACTTATCACAATGTCTGGCACATAGTAGGCACTTAATAAATGTTGATTGAACTGAATTGGATTCTTGCTTATTCATGGATCCTCTAACTGCAACTAGTGAAGTTCATTATTTGCATTAGATTAATTATGCCTTTAACTATAATTTTGAATAATACAGCATGTCCTTGATTTTTATGCTAATATAATCACTACCTAGGCATGCAGGCAAATACTACTAGTCAGTATTGCTAGTGTTCTCTGCTTTGCATCACAACAAGGTGAAGTCAAAGTTACAAGTTTCTTCTTCACCTAAACAAAGAGAAAGGAAGAAAGAAGGAAGGAAGGAAGGAAGGAAGGAAGGAAGGAAAGAGAGAAAGAGAGAAGGAAAGAAAAAGAGAGGAAGACAGAAAGGAAAAGAGAAAGAGAATAGGATAGAAAGAAAGAAGAAAGAAAGAAAGACAAAGTCGGGAAAAAAGTACTATCCTAGACTGGGTCCAGGGATGTAAGGTTCTTAGAGTCAGGTAGATTCTTTGCTTGGCAACATGAGAGATTAGGAAAGGAAATGAGTGGGTCTGTAGACCTTCACTTTTTGGCACCTTTGCAATGGAAAAGCAGCAGGGGTGGCCTACCATCAGAAAGTCTGCCTAAGTGCTTGGCCACTAGGGAGCTTAAAAGTTGTTTAGTCTGACCCTCTTATTTTACAGATCAGGGAACTAAGGTTCTAGATTAAGTTGAATAACTTGACCAAGGTCACATAGATAGCAAGCAGCAGAGCTGGGGAGAGGTGGAGGGCTATTGTTTTCATTTTCTCAGAATGACAGAAATATAAAGGAAAAAATCATGAATGAAGTATACTTTTGAAAAATAAACTGTCCGTACCTTTCCCTCTAGCATGCCTCTGAACTTGAGTATCTCACCTCTCTTATTAAGCTCCCTTGACACCTTCCTCTAGCACACATCTTTTGCTCCCTCCCAAGTCAAAGTCCTGCTGTCACCCAGCAGGGGAACAGGCAGAGAAGAAGTGACTCACTTTTCTTATGGGATCATAGGATTTTAGAGTTGGAACATACCTTAGAGATTCTCTAATACGACCTCTTTCATTTTATGTTAAAGAAATTCAATCCAAAAAAGTGAAAAAACTTCACCAAGGTCACATAGGTAGTAAGTAACAGATTAGATTTGATCCCTTACATTAATTTCAATCACTCTTGTTTTTTTTTTCTTTTTAGTGGAGAGGTGGGGTGGGGCAACAAACTAAGTGCCTACACACCCTTGTAAACTCCTAACTTATTAGAGCGCTGGCATTCTAGGAATGTTTTTTTTAGTTTCTGTCATATAATTATGTCTCTATTAGAAATATCAGTAGATGTTTTCACTAGGAGAGAACTTTCCCTACCCCATAGCCCTCTCCTGATGCTCAGACAGTGAGCTAAGGGATCATGGGATCTTATAGTTGGAAGGGACTTCATGGAATATGTAGGACTAACTTCTGTATCATTTTTGACAGATCAAACAATCAATTAATAAAGTACTTATTAAATATCTCATATGTTCCAGGTCCTATTTGGGGAGGATGGGAGCAGACAGAAATGAATCAGTCTCTGATGTTGAGAAGTTTCTATTTCATTAGGGGAAACAACACATATGAATAGAAACAAAAAAAAATAAATTATAGGATATATAAGAGGGTCATTCAACTTTTGTTTGAATACTACAGCTCTCAATACCTCAGGGAAGCCTGTTCCATTGTTGGACACCCTTCACTGTTACTGAATTATTCCTTATGAGCCCAAATCTGTCTCCCCCTAACTTCCAACCAGTAGTCCTTGTTCTGTGACCTGAGACAAAATATTGTAGGGGAAGAAATATTGACTCCAGAGTAAGGAGATCTGACTTTGAATTCTAGCTCTGATACTTACTCTGTGACCTTGAACAAATTTCTTGACTTCTATGAGCCCTTATTTTCTCTTCTGTGAGACAGGAGTGAGGAAAATATGTTATATACCATAAGGTACTACCAAAATTCAATTACCACTTGCTATCTGAAACCCTGAAAAATAAATCCACTACTTCCATATGACATCTCTACAAATATTTGAAAGCAGCTTTCATATCTCCTAAAAGTCTCTTTTTGAAGCTAAATGTTCCCATTTCCTTTACCCATTCCTTATATTCAGGATGAAGGGGGTAAGTGAAGTAGGCAGCTGTCCATGACAAGAGACACTTTTTTAATGCTATCTTTTAGAAATGCATCATTTTTCACTGATAGAAAATTCTACTCTTCTCAATATGTAGGCATTTATTTTGTGATGAGTTCAAGCCTCTGAAAGCCTTAGGCCTCTGAAAGCTGCCTCCAGCAGAGGCTTGGGCAATGGGGAGTGATATAATAAGGCACAGTTTTCAAATGCAAGACAGCTCAATTTTCAAACCTTTCCTAAGGCCCACACATGTCTGGTCCTAACTGCTGGTATGACACAGTTTTGCAGTCTCTTATCATCTTAGTCACCCTCCTTTGGGAATTCTTCAGTCTGTCATTGTCCAGCTTAACATGTAAACATGATTATCTATCACTCCAAATATGCTCTGCTTGGTAGAAATAATAGGGAGATCATACCCATTCTCCCTCCTCCCATCCCCATGATGTTCTCTAGTCATTGTTTCCTTGGATGCAGGATAAACTGCATTTTAAAATCTATCTTGAAAATTTTTCTAAGTCAGGTCAAAAGGACAGAATTGTAAAGCTGGAAAGACCTTGTGAATAACACAGGATACACCAAGTTGCTTGGAGAAAGGAAGCTTGGATTTGTGGAAAGAGTGTGAGATCTAACTTCAAATACCAGATCTACTACTTCTTAGTGGCAATATTGGCTATCAGATGACCAGTTTACTTATCTGTAAAATTAGAGTGTTGGAACAGAGGACATGTCTAGTGTCCTCTAGACACATCTAATACCATTATTCTATGAACCTATGATTCTGACAAGTGCAAAACCACCTTCCTAGTAGCTTTATTCATTTCTGTGGGAAGTTGACTCTATTATGTTGTCAAATGAAATTGCCAGGTTTCACTCTCCAATTCATTATAGGTGGTGCAATGGAAAGCATGCTCGACCTGAAGTCAGGAAGACCTGAGTTCAAATACTGCTTCTCTGTCTGCCTAAGTTAACTCATCTGTAAAATAGGGAAGAACCAGTACCTAACTTACCAGGTTTTTATGAAGATAAAATGACATATTTGGAAAGTGCTTTGCAAACTTTGAAGATGTTTAAAAACTTTGCAAACTCTATAAATGCTAGTTACTATTATTGCTACTAATTTATTCTTAAATTATTCTACCACCTTCTTAATTTCATGGGCAAACGCATTCTATTCATATTCATGCTTATAATTCTTATGCTTGTTTTCTTCTCCATCAAATTCTATTCTAATATTTCTTCTCTTTTTTTCACTTATGCTTTAGAAGAAGAATTTTTAAAAAGAGAATGGAATTAGCAGCATGTATCGGTAGTTGATTGCTTAGAATAATTTAATCCCCGTCTTCTCCGTTTTCTCCTAGCCCTAATGCAAATCACCTTTTTCTTTCTGTAGCTATAGCATGTTTTGCTTATGGCTATCTTTTTTTTTTTCTTTTTGGAGGGCAATTGAAGTTAAGTAACTTGCCCAATGTTATATGGCTAGGTTTTTTGTGTGGGTGTTAAGTGTCTGAGGTGGGAACTGAACTCGGTCCTCATGAATCCGGGGCTGGTGCTTTACTCACTGTGCCACCTAGCCGCTCCTGCTTATGGCTATCTTTGTCTCAATTATACTGTTCTCATCCAATTTTGCTTATCATCCTTCATCTCTTACTACTCTTCCACTTAATTTATTTTATTTTTACCATTAAAGTGTTATATAAGTATGCATGTAACATCTCTCTCTCTCTCTCTCTCTCTCTCTCTCTCTCTCTCTCTCTCTCTATCTCTCTAACTTTTCTTTGCTTGGCTTCTACTAGAGTGAGGTTCATGTGCTCCTCAGTTCCCCAGTATTTGAATAATCTTCTGTGGTATTCACTTCTAAGAAATGGTAAATTCTTCCTTCCTTTTCCCTTAGGATCTTCCTTTTCTCTCTTTTTAAAACACTCAATCATATCCCATACTTGGTTCCCTCACTGACACTTGGAGATGGTGGAATTCTGAAAGGACAACAATTTCTTCTCTTTTTATGATGTAAAATACTTGATTATAACCTAGCTCTTTCAAGTTATTCAAACTTGTTAACTATCCCTAACTTTCTGCTAGTTTTCAAAGATACTCCTCAACTCTGGTTTTCTAGGTAGAACTATTTGGAGTAATTAATTTTGTCAAAATCCATTTTTCCCTCTTGTAGAATTATACTTAATTTGCTCTTAGGTATAAGTAATTTCCCTTTGCCTTTTGAGATAATCACTTTCAATATTTTTTTTTCTTTCTCATAGCTGACATCATATTCTTGTGATATTAGGAACAGGTTCTTTAGTGTATGATCTTTCTCTTTATAACTACTTACAATATTTTCTTTAACCAAAGAACTCTTAAACTTGACAATTATGTTTGTGGGTCTTTTTTGTATAAAGTTTATTTCTGGTGGTGCTCTTTGCATTCTATCAATCTATACTTTGCCTTTTGATTTAATTTTTCTGGGTAATTTTATTTTGTCATTTCCTAAGCTAGGGTAGTCAGGTTTTTTGTTTATTTGATCATGATCTTCTGGTGATTCTTCAATTATCTCTCCTTGCCTTGTTTTCCAGACCAATTGTTTCTGATAGCAGAAATATCACACTTTCTTTAGTTTTGCTCTAATGAAAGGGTTCTTTTTTTTGTCCTTTATTAATTTGTTTGTTTACTTTTAGTTTACAAAATTCAGTTCCACAATCCCTTTAGTTCCAAATTTTCTCCATCCCCCTCTTCTTCCCTTCCCCTCCCCCCATGGCGGCATGCAATCAAGTATAGGATCTGCAAATACTTTCATATTAGACGTTAGTCAGGTTGTAAAGAAGGATTATAACCAATGGAGTGAACAATGGGAAAGAGAAAACAAAACCAAACAAGAAAAAGAAAGAGCAGGCAGTTTGCTTCAATCTTCATTCAAACTCTGTACTTCTTTCTCTGAATGTAGACATCTCTTTCCATCATTAACCTTGCATGGCTGAGAAGAGCCCAGTCTATCAAAGTTGGTTGTCACACATACGTTGTGTCTATAATTGTATACAAAGTTCTCTTGGTTCTGCTCTCCTCACTCAACATCAGTTTGTATAAGACTCTTCAGGTTAATATGAAGTCTGTCTGCTTCTCATTTCTTATAGCACAATAGTGTTCCATTACATTCATATGCCGCAACTTGTTTAGCCATTCCCCAATTGATTAATGCAGGGGTTCTTAATCTGGGGTTCATGGAAGGATTTCATGGAGTATGTGTACTTCTATGGGAAAAAATTAAATATTTTCATTAGCTTCTGCCTGAGATTTAGGATTTTCTTCCACAATGAATTTGCAGCAAATAGATAGACAAGAAAAAAACCCAAGGCATTATTCCGAGGTGTCCATTAGCCTTCATTAGACTGCCAAAGGGGCCAGGACACACAAAATCATTAAACCCCTGCTCTAATCTAATATTTGTTATTTCAGTAAAATTCCTTGAATTCTAGGGTTCCATTTCTTCCATTCTGTTTTTTCACACTGTTACTTTGCTAAAGTTTCTTAGTTTCTATTCTAATTTATCTGTTCCATTCCTTATTATTTCCTTCAGTTCCCTTAGGTCTTTAACTAGTGTTAAAGTCCTTGTGGCCAATTCATTTTCCTTTCTGGTAGTTTAGTTGTAGTTATTCTAGAGTTAATTTTATCCTGGAATTTCTTTTCCCATGAAATTTCTTCAATGTATCAGGCATTTTTCATTGCTTAATCATTTCCTCAGTTACTGTTCATTTCCCCTATTCTCTGAGGGCTTAACTCCCGAAATTCTTCCTATGTAGAGGTTGAATCACTGTTGATTGTTGTTAAGGGAAGACAGTGCTAAGGTGACTGATGCCCTTGGCAGTTGTCTGCCCCACCTGCAGTTATTTCTAAACTTGCTTTGATTCAGTAGTTACTGGGGTAATGCCAAGCTAAGCCATTAGTCTGGAACCTAGAGAGAAGACACTGGGGGAGGAGAAATATAGTAGAAAGTAGATAGTATGGTGCTTTGCTGCTTTAAAAAATATCATGCAGATTCTACCTTGAGGGAATTTCTTTATACTCATTTTATCTTTCTTTGACTTTGTGGGGCATGTCTTATTGATTTGGGGTTCATGGTCGAGTTTGGTCAAAACTGTTTGGTCTTCATTATTGACAAAAGTTCTGGCTTGTCTGCAGGCATAGTATATGTGTAGTATCTTCACACCAGTGGTTATTAATATTGCCATTGGGCCCAAGAAGAACAAATCTAATCCCTCCTTGTGACAATCCTTCAAAATTTCTTTCCTTGTGTCTCCCATGTAGTGCTACATAGTCTCTGAGAGTACTTGATTTATGTGCCATGAAGTAGGAAGGAAAGAAATAAACATTTATTAAGTACCTACTATGTGTTAAACACTGTGTTAAATGCTTTACAAATACTATCTCATTTGATTCTCACTTATAATAAACTGGGGAGGTAAGTGCTATTATTACCCCCATTTTACAGTTCAGAAAACTGAGGCAGACAGAGATCAAGTGATTTGCTTGGGGTCACATAGCTGGTAAGTGTCTGAGGCCAGTTTGCATTCAGGTCCTCCTGACTCAAGTCCAGGGCTTTATCCAATATGATAACTAGCTTCCTTTAGCAACAGAAGCTATTAAGAAAGAGAAATATAGAGGTGGATAGGTGGTACAGTGAATAGAGCACCGGCCCTGGAGTCAGGAGGACCTGAGTTCAAATCCAGCCTCAGACACTTAACACAAAAACTAGCCATGTGACTCTGGGCAAGTCACTTAACCCCAACTGCCCTCCAAAAAGCAAAAAGAAAAGAGAGAGAAATATATTTCTCCTCTATTCATTCCTATGCTCCTTCTCCATCCCTACCTTTTAATTATGAAACTTTGAAAAGGTTCGTATTAGGGGTTTTTAACCTTATTTGTGTCACAGACATCTAATGCAGTCTGGCAAAGCCTGTGGAACTCTTCTCAGAACAGTACTTTTAAATACATAAAGCACATAGGATTATAAAGGAAACCAATTATTTGGAAATAAAAATGAATTTTTCCCATTCAAGTTTACAGACCCTCTGGAATCTATTAAATGATTGGGATTCCTAGATTTAGAACCTGTAGTTCATAAGAAATTTAAATTCTCTAGAAGGGTTTGACAGTTTTTCACTGCCAGTATGCTAATTCTTATGGGGGAATTCCTGTGACTCAGTGTTGCTGTTTATGCTTTCTTTCTATTAGTTTTCCCTAGGGGTAGGCTAGACAAGTCCATTAAATAGGGAGTTCCAGAAAAATTAATAAGAAAAAACCCAACAAAATCAAGGCTTCTAATTCCTTCCCCTCCTCATCCTGCTCTCCCAGATTCTATTTTCTTTCAGAATATATCTGGCAAAGGAAGAACTGATGAGTTTACTTCTCTCCTTTCCACCCCCTCCTCTCTCTCTCATTCTTTCCCTCTCCTTACAATTTAGATTTCCACCTAGAGGGTGTTGGAAGGCAAGAGTGAATGAGCTCTACAGAGAGGGCTCTGTAAATTTCTATGATGCCAGGCCACAAAACTAAAAAAATCCAGTTGCAGCAAATTGGCACTTCTTCCCAATCCTACTGCATACCTAGAGAAGAAGTCCTTAACATAGGGTGTCTAAACTTAAAAACATTTTTGATAACTTAATTTCAATATAATTGCTTTCCTTCATAGTTTTGAGTACTTTTAGGCGTTGAAAAACTGTATTGTCAGGAGAGTTTCATAGGTTTCATCAGCTGGCCAAAGAAGTTTAGTCACAAAAAGAGAGGAGGGAACCCTCCCTTAGAATTAAAAAATTCCAAGTTAGTCAGTATCTATCAGAGTTTGGACCTGTTCTGAGATTTCTTTTTTTTTTTATAGAAAACAAACATAATTTATTTGCATAAAATTAACAAAAACCAACTGGGCTGCATATTACTTCTTTTCTTGAATGGACATCTGGGCAACAGCCTTCTGTGCTTCTTCTGCAACATCGGGGAGGCTGGTGGATACCATCTGATGATACATTCAACCAGTTCTTTTGCTCTAATTCTACAGTGGTTACTTCTGAAAACTTGCACCTCTGCTTTTTCGGGCTTTTCACCATCCTCCTCTTGATTGAATAGATCTATTTTAATCTGAGCTCCCAAAAGGGTCTCCATGGCTCGAATTCTGGATCCTTTTATCCCTATGAGGGTCCCTACGAGCCGAGCCTCCACCAGGAACCACAGAGGGCCTTTTTCTTGGGGCTTGGGTCTCGGTCTCCGAGGACGAGACTGGCTATAATCTTTGTGAACATGCTGGTTACTCATGATGGCCTTGGAACGAAGGTGAAGCAGACGAGTTCTGGGATTTCTAAGAGGGAGGGAAAATACTTATTACCTTCCAGGGTTGATGCTTATACTCATAGTAAGACAGAAGAAGCTTTTGAGACTAAAACACTCCATAATACTTTCTTCTATTTCTCCCAAGGAAGATGGTTATTAATAGCATTGATCCAGTTCTATAGAGGATAAACCCAAAGGACAAGAATAAGAAAGCAACTTGTCTGAGACCATCCAGGAAATCTGTTACAATAGACCTGGAGCACTTGACTCTAGATTTCTCATTGTGTTTCTGTCAGTTGCAGATAGATGAATATTTCCCAATTCAGAGACAAACTGAGAGACTGGTGAACCCTAGGGTGGATAAGCTTATTTTCTTCCCAGGGCTATGCTAGCTCACTTGGAGAATTAATATTATATTCAGATGGAAAAGTGAGTCCATTTCTGCATGAAATGAAATAATGGAGAGGCAGTGTAGTGTGGTGGAAAGGATGCTAGATTCAGAGTCACAGTACCTGAATTTAAGGGCAGCTAGGTGGTACAGTAGCTAGAGTGCCAGGCCTGGAGTCAGGAAAACTCATCTTCCTGAGTTCAAAACCTGCCTCAGACACTTACGAGCTGTGTGACCATGGACAAGTCACTTAGCCGTGTTTGCCTCAGTCTACTCATTTGTAAAATGAGGTAGTGAAGGAAATGGTAAACCATTCCAGTATCTTTGCCAAGAAAACCTCAAATAAGGCCGTGAAGGGTCTGACATGACTGAAACAACTACCACTTAAATTCAAATGGTAGCTTTGACACAGTTTCTGTGTAACCTTGGGCAAACAACTTTTTTGGGCTCTAGTTTCCTTATCTATGAAATGGAAAGATTAGATGATCAGTCAAGTCCCTCATAACTCAAGATTCTATGAATGTTTAATAGTAAGTCAGATAGGGCAAACCATGAGGAATCATAGAAGTTTGGTTGGACAATCACTTATTACATGCTTGTTATATGCCAGACCCTGTGCAAAGTGCTGGCAATACAAAGACAAAAATGAACATAGAACATACCTTTGAGAATTCAATATTGCTTGACCACCCAGCCTAGTTCATGTCTGAACAAGAATCCACCCATGACATAAGTGAGAAGTGGTCATCTAGTCATAGAATGCAAAGACTTTCAATGAGGGGCAATCCATGACTTCCCAAGGCATGTCATTGACTTTTGAATAACTCTAGTTATCTAGAATTTATTTCTTAAATCATTTCTAAATTGCCATCTCCACAACTTCCTTCTGTAATACCTGGGGAGCCCTCTTCATGTGTAGGCCCTGCTGAAGGGTTGTCCTGGGCTTGAGGTTGGGTATGGGTCATCATCAACTCCAAATTGCTACTCAAGATTCTGCACTGTTCTCACTTGTTCAAAGCAAAAGACATTAAATTTAGTCAGCATAGCAAAATAAGTTATGTCATGAATGAAAAACCTTCAGAGACATAGTTTCTGGGTAATTAACAATCAATTTATTAATTAGGCTAGCTAATAATAAATTGATGGTCAGTGGTTTCTCTTGGCAGTCAAATTCAAAAGATAAGGAGACCCAAATCAACCCTTATTGGTGGACATTTAATGAGAAAGTGAGCTAGAAGTCTTCAGTTCTTCCTACTGAGCAAGTGGTTTGTTTATGAGACTCAAGAGCCTTCAGCAATCTGGACAGGAGAATCCATCTCCATCCATATCATCTCTGGTTGATTTTCTCCTTGAGCTGGGTCACCCTAAACTCTAATAGAGAAGGCACAGGGACAGGGGCTCATTTCCTTGGGGCAAGAACTAGTCTAGGCTGCATTCTTTTTATACTCTAAACAGAAGTAAGGTTTCCTAGTTGGGTGGGGTCCCTGAGGATTAAATTTAATCTCAGTTAGCCTTGTCCTTCAGAAACTGATCTTCCATGGGAGCTGAGCCTCAGTGAAGAAACAGATGAGAAAAAAACTGGATCCTAATTTAACAATTGGTCATTAATATAATATACGACATAATAGAAAAATAATTTCTCTTAATTAAAAGATCTCTCTGCTTCTCTACTCCCATAAACATAGGGTTTTACTCTTCCATAAATTACCACACTACCTATGGAGACAAAGATATTCAGGT
This sequence comes from Petaurus breviceps papuanus, assembly GCF_028583685.1. Lineage (NCBI taxonomy): Eukaryota > Metazoa > Chordata > Mammalia > Diprotodontia > Petauridae > Petaurus > Petaurus breviceps. Next base: position 121,627 of record NW_027187317.1, read on the forward strand.
GACTTGGGAACATGTACAATGGGCCACTTACCTTCCTGGAGTCAGTTCACTGCATCACGTGTGGCCAGGGAAGATCTCTCCTTTATGCTGCAGAGTTGGTTATATTGTTGAGCAAGCTGCTTTCTCCATTAAGTTGGGAGGCTTCTGCTCATCCTGACATTTCACTCTCTGCTGTGTGTCTCTGCTAGATTTCTATTTCATCTGTGTGGCAAATTCATAATTGCTACTATTTTATGCTACCATATATTGGTCTTAGGCTAGTGTGATAGATTAGAATGATTGCCCTAGAGGACTACCTTTAGCTTTTTTGTGATTCTTCCTCCTTGTCAAATGCTTTGCCAAAATCTGGGCAAACTGCTTTTGAAGTGTCCCCTGATTTACTAGTTTAATAAATCTATGGGGCTTGGTGATTTGAATTCAGCCAAGGTCAGCTAGGTTGTCCTGTTATAATCTCCCAATTTATCATGTTAGCTATATTCCTTCTGTCTATTGTAATCCAAAGATCATTGCCAGTGCGAACAGGTGCAAAATCAGAACTGAGAAGTTCTACGTTCTCAGCATCCTTTATTATAACACCATCACTCCCTTTACTCCCCAAACTTCACAATTTCACAACAATTTCAGTGTCATCCAGTCTTGGAACCTTCTTTCTTCTCCAGTATGGTACAGTACTAGTCTATATTTGAGCCTCTATTATTCCCTAGGATACCACCCCATGTCCCTATTGACTTTTCTTCTCCTTATCTTTCATTTTCACCATCAATTCTCCTAAATGTTAGAGCCTCTGATGTTCTTAAGTCTATGCCATAATTTTGTATGATTTTATTTTTATCCTCCAACACCTAATTTTATTTCCATGGGATCAAAGATTTAGAGCTAGATGGGTCCTAGAGGTCACTGAACACAACCACCTCATTTTATAGAAGGGACTGTGAGGTTAAGGGGCTTACTCAGGGTCACATAGCTGGTCAAGTCACTTAACCCTTTAAAAAATATCTAAATGGATTGGTGAGTTCCCTGTGTATCCATTTTGGTTTCTTTAGACAATCTCCCCTTTTCTTCCTCATTAGCACTGTCTCTCTTTTTGCCTGAAAATTTAGGCTTGAGAATTCCCTGTCTCACTTGGTCTAACTGCTCTGTAAAATGTTGGTCCACAATAACTTTATTATATATTTAAAAGGAATGACAGCAAATTATACATGATAGATTTGTAGTTTCATGTGTAATTATCTTTTCTATGTTATGGAAATGCTTGCTTTACTCCATAAATTAAAAAAAAATGTCAGTCCATGGGACCCTGCCTCTCTCCTTCTGAATGCTTTGAAAATCACTTAGTTGACCCATTCCACCTTATTTTCTATCTATGATACTTTGAGGAATGTTTTAACTTTATAGCACAGAGATGGGCAATATATGGAATCCAGGTAGACCTTAGTATGCCTCCAAACAAAAAGACCTCTGTCCAAAACAACACATGAATTTTGTAGTCAAGGAATTTTGTTTAGGGCACATGGGACTTAAATTTAGGTGGCAAATTATTTGGGTTTTTTCCCATTATTAAAATTTTGACTTGACAGATACTAGCTAAAACAAACACTTCCATATACACAGTAACAGAAAGGAGGACCATTCATGAAAATGAGAATCTCTCATTTTCTTCAGTCTACTCTTCTTTTACATTATATAATAAATCCAATGTGTAACTTTCAAAGGGTGACAGCTCATTTGTACCAATGAAACGTGATAGTCATAAGGGTGGAGCTGAGTGAAGGGATTGGTCAATTATAGATCTACCCAGTGGTGTGATGGTAAATGTTTAACAATCAACTCTGAAAAAAGAAATGAACACAGGAAGTACTTTTAAGTTTACACTGTCTTATTAACATTTTCTCCATCACTTTCTTGAGTCTGGACCAGAGATTGAAAATAATGTCCAGATGGCCAAATTTGGCTGCTGCTTTTTTTTGTGTGTGAGCTTAGAATTACTTTTATGTTTAAAAATGAACTGTACTTAAAAAATTGTATTTTGTATTTAAAATTTATTAAATATGATTATAAGTAAAATTTATTTTAAAATGTATAAAAACCATTTTTATCTTACACTTTTACAAAAACCACAGAGTTTAGGGTGGATTTGGCCCTAAAGTCTGCTCACATTGGCTGTAGCATAGCCTTGGATCACCCCTGCTCTGGGAGGCAAGGAAGTTTGTCTAAGGGAGCTGGATCATGGCTACAGCTAGGTTTGTTGAAGGTGATGCTTACTTCAGGGAGCACTACAGGTCACATTCCTAGGCTATTGATACCAGCTGCTAAATATAATCCCCATTTCCCTCAGCCTCAATCATCATTTTATTAGTTCCCTAAGTAGTAAGGCTGAATCCCTGTCTTCCCTGTTGTTTCCACAGAACCATGACCTCCATTAGCTGAGCAGGGATGGAGTATAATTTTAAGCTAGCGTTCCCTGATTCTCCCAGCATGCTGTGCATGGAGCTCTTTCCACCATCATTAAACTATTTAGGCAAAATAGTAGCTTTTAAAGGAGTCAATTTTAAAATTAAATTATCAATGTTTCACATCTCTGTCCAAGTGGACAACCTTATGTTATAAAGTTTTGAACTTTATTTTGATGACTACCAAGATGAATAATACTAAACAGAGATGAATAGGAGCTATTATGGCCAATTATGATTTCAGTATACACTACAATCCTGGTGAGAATCATGTGACTATAGATGTCCAGAATGCTGTGAGACATTGAACTTGTAATGATACTGGAAGAAGGTATGATGGTCATCGGTGATACTTGAGGAACTGGACAAAAATCAAATGGATGTGTAGCTGAGAGCTTCGGACTTTCACTAAAGGGAATCCCAAATGCATGGGTGAACCTTGTTTCATTGAACCAATCTTCCTTGCCCCACTGTTACTTGCAGGTGACTGGCAGCCAAACCATGTAACTAATGAAGGACTATGAAAAATGATGCAAGCCTCAGCACAAGGAAGTGATCCTAAAAACCTTAAATTCTAATCAGCAGAAGGCACCCTACTACAGAGTCAATGGCAAAAACTAGAACTATTCAATGGAGTACTGTATTGGACTCTGACTTACCTCCTTCATGGAACCAAGAAGCAACAGATGCTAGGCAGAGCATGCCAGTTAATCACTATGAATGCCTTGCATGATGACATTGGGCATATGGGTCAAGAAAGGAGTACAGAGTTGGTAAGAAGAAGATTTTACTTGCCTAAGATGGTCACAGACAACATCAAGAAGTGTGAAACATGATGATGTGTACAAGGAAAACTTTATCAATTCTTGCCACATATTTGGAAAATATAAGCACCAGAAAGTCTTTGGAACTTGTTTGTATTGACTTTCTATCTTTGGAAGAAGACAGCAAAAATATGTCCTCTCTTAGTGGTGTCTGACCATTTCAACAGGTCTAAGCATATGAACCAGAAAACATTTGCTGTTGCCAAGGTATTCTGGAAAAGTACTTTTCATTCTATTTGTTCCCTCCCAGAATCTACTCTGACCAAGGCAGAGAATTTGAGAGCAAACTTTTCAAGCAAGTGTCAGATTTCGCAGGTATCAAAAACTCAAGAATTATTTCTTCCCATCCACAGAGACCCATAGCTTGAATGTTTCAACTGCATCTTATTGAATATGTGGGGATCTCTGAGAGCCCAACAAAAAGCTCAATGGAGTCAACATGTCTCATTTATGGTACAGAGATGTGGTAGAAACAAAATGTGATCTATGTGGCTAGAGTATGTTGTTAAAACCAACAACAGAAAGAGTATGGCTGAGAAACACTGACATTCATGAGACTTCCAAGTTGGCCTGACTGATGAAAGGCTAACCTAAACAAAGTCGTTGAGAGACTAGGAAATCTGCATGTTTCCAGAATAGCTCCAGAAAACAAAAGAAGCCTTATCCAGACTATTCACAGCCAACACCTCTTGCCCAAAGAAGAATTAGACTTTTTAATGACAGAGAAGAAATATGAACACTCACCTTGGAGAATATTGAGCAAAAAAGGCCATCTGCCAGGTGTACAAATATTGTCTGAATAAGAAGGAGCGCTGAAAATAATGTCTCCAGGAAAGGAGACTACAATGTAGGAGAACTAAACCCAGAGACAACTTCTTTCTTGCCCAGAACTGCTGCTGCAGGGACTCCCAGGAGACATAGACAATTCATGGAGAACAAACATACTGAAAGCCAACTTGCCCCTTATGCCAGCATCAGGAAATAGAGATATGAGATATAGATAAAAAAAAAGTCTCTGATGATCCTGATGTTCACTTCATACAATCAATTAATTCAACTATATAGGAACAGAGACATCAGCCAGTGACAAGTGAACTCAACCCAACAGACCAGACACTACTAACTTCTGGTGTTGTAGGTGAACCTGAAGAAGTAGTTACATGTGTATCTAGGTGACATTACTAGAGAGTAGCCATATGAAATTTGCCTTTCATGTAATTACACATATTTATTAATGCATTTGTTAATTGCTTAATGTTTGAGCATTCTTGATTATAATTTTGCTGCTATGTTTGAGTTATACAAATGCCTATTAATGGTTTCCACTCCTTTTTTTTTCTTTTTGGCATACACTAATGCTTATAGTTATCTTTCTTATATAGACCTGTTGAGAATATTATCATTATAGTTAGCAGCCTTTGCTTTGTTAGTTAGCCATGCTTTGATTTGTTGTTTGTGATTAATGGCTATTAATTGGATGAATTCACACTGAAATGAATATTTACATTTGTTGTTATTCTGTTGTTTCAGCCATGTCCCATTCTTTGTGAACCCATCTGGGGTTGGCAGAGATACTGGAGTGCTTTGCCAATCCCTTCTCCAGCTCATTTTACAAATGAGGAAACTGAGGCAAACAGGGTTAGGTGACTTGCCCAGGATAACACAGCTAGTAAGTGTCTGAGACTGGATTTGAACTCACATGCCACTTTGACTTATAAAACGTTTAAGAGAAATAGCTTCTGGGTAATTAATAATTTTATTAATCATGCTAGCAAATAACTAATAAAAGGGTCAGTGGTGCTCTGGAATGCCAAAGACCTCTTATGGAACCCATTCAACACTTATATGTTTTTAGAAGAGTGGGTGTTCCTGAGAGTGGTAATTAACAAGTAATCAACAAGTTAACAAGTAATTGAGAAAATGAATATTATAATAAGAGATGGGCTTATTTTAAAGAGGGCCTGGGGAATGTGACTCTGATCATTCAGTCTTGGTCAAAGAGACTTACTATACCCATATCACCCCATATAGGGTACTCATTCTAGACAAAAGGGGGAATCCATTTTTTTACACCTGTCTTGGTAAAACACAATGAACTAGAATCTATGGATTCACCTAAATTAAAATTTCCTTACCTTTTGAACAGATTTGAGTTTTTCCTCTCTTTATCACTCTTGTACTTCAAAGACTACCTGAATAACCTACAGGGGTTGATTTCTGAATGAGGAAGTAGAAAAACCTTAGTACTAATTCAATAATTGGCTATTAATATGAGAGAAATAATCATTTTTCTCAGCACTTAGCTGCCAGATATGAATGTACTCTTAATTGTTTTGGTTTTTTTTTTGGAGGGCAATTGGGGTTAAGTGACTTGCCCAAGGTCACACGGCTAGTTTTTTTGTGTTAAGTGTCTGAGGCCGGATTTGAACTCAAGTTCTCCTGACTCCAGAGCCAGTGCTGTATTCACTGAGCCACCTAGCCACCCCTCTTAATTGTTATATACTATGGCTATGTGTGTGCTTAAGCTGTGCACATTTTATATCCTTCATGTAACTCTTAGGTATGTTATCACTGAAGGAATTGATAGGGTGATCATCTATTTAATGCATCCACTGTAACTGTATATAGGGAAGCTTGACCCCTACCATTGTTCCCAACTTCCAGTCCTTGCTACCAAACAGAATACTGAGAGTAGACTCTCCCTCCCTGAGCCAGGGATGTTCTTCTCTACTTGTTTGAGCTTAGGAATTTTTTATCCCATCCAATGCTGAAAACCTCATTTACTCTAGGGTCTTCTATTGTCTACCATAATCTGTGTAACTTTTCCTGTTTTCTTTTTACTTTGATAAAGCTATTTGTGATGGTCTTTTGTGTAATCTACAGTTGGTTGGGAGGGATCTGAGATGGTAATTTTAAGCGAGGAATTTTTGATTTCTTAGAGTGATGAGGGAAAATGACTTTTATCCTGAGCCTCAAAGTAGTATACTCCTGGACAATCAACATCTGACACGTGGTAGATGGATACCATTCTAATCCAATATCCCTCTTGGAGGCAGGTAAGGGAAGGAACAATTGCCCAGCCAGGTGGTCCTGGATCCTATTTGCTTTTCTCAGCATGCTGCTAGCACTGCCTGTTTGATCCTCTTCTTATTCTCCACAAAAGTAGAAATCACAATCTCCCCTGGAGATGGGATAAACCAGATCAGAGATCAGATATTTTTACATGCCACACACAAGCCAGCTGTATCTTTGTATTATGTAGCCCAGCCACATATATTTTATTATGCATTAAAATTATCAACAAACATTTATTGAGCATCTGCTCTGTGTTAAGTGCTTTTTTGGGCTCTCTTTGCCTGCTTTTAATCTCCTATGATCCCAATTCTAGCTAACCTTAATCCTTAATCTATTGTGACTCATGAGTTTCTGAGGCACAGAAGGACCTCTCTCTTTCTGGTATTTTTTTTTTTACCAGTCCTGTTGTCTGTAAATGATCTCAGCTGTCACTAGGACTCAGTAGTACATCTTAAGACCCTGAAGGCATCAATCTCCTTAGTCCTAAGGTCAGTAATGGGGACTAAGCTTTGCCTGTGGGAAGCCAAGGGCAAAAGCAATCAGAACAGAGGAGAGCAGAGAATAGAGTAGAGGGGAAATAATAATAATGATGCTGTTATTGGTAATAGAAGCAATAATAATATCTGACATCTGTATAGTGTATTAAAATATGCAAAGGACTTTTCAGTACATAATTGATAGATTGTTCAACTTGGTAGGGAGATCTGGGTTCAAATTCTACCTCAGGCACTTGTTAACTCTATGTGACCCTGGACAAGTCATTTAATCCCCTCTGCTTTTTTCTCACCTATAAAATGGTCATAATAACACCTTTAGTGCTTAGGTCTAAGGTTGTTGGGTGGATCAAATGAAATCATGTATATTAAGTACTTGTCAAACCAGAAAGTGCTGTTATTGATGTCAATTACATCCCTTAAGCCTCATAATAATCCTTTTCAGATGGACTGCAGGCATTATTACCCTTATTTTATAAATAATGCTTGTGAGAGACCTTGGGAAAATGATGTAAACTTCTTTCATCTCTGGCCTAAGTTGTAAAATGAAAAGTTTGGATTGGATGGCCTCTCAGTTTCCTTCCAGCTCTGGATTCTATAATTCTATGATTCTGTGAATTTTGATAACAGGCTCAGAGAAGTTCAGTGACTCCATTATTGTCACACAGCTAGTGAGTGAGAAGGCATGATCTGAGTGCAGATTCTCTTGACTCAGTGTTCAAGGCTCTGGTCACTTTGCCAAAAGGGAGAACAGGAAGGATGTTGGGAGAAAGGACAAAAGAAAGAGATTCCTTCTTCATGCTGAGAGAGGATTCATCCATCCTTAAAGCAATAATTTGTCCACCTCTTCTACCCTGGTCACCTAAGAATTGCCCTCATGGAGGTGGGGAAGCATGCCAGGTGTCAGAAACAGCCAAAGTGAGCAGGAGCTCTACTTTCCTGTAAACCCTGGCTATCACCTCATGCCCTCCATTCCAGGTTCTAGCTCTCTTGCCTTTCCTGCTCAGAATCCTAATACCAGGAAGGTCATTCAGATCAAAAGCGATGAGAATGCCCAAGGAGCCAGCATATTGTTTACTTGAAACTCAAGGCAGATGGAGAGCTTCAGAGTAGGCACCCCTGTAGCAGCTGAGCTGCCAGCACAGGAAAACAAGCAAAATTAATCAGCTGCCGAAAGGGGAGAGATGTCCTGGAGGGTGGAAGCTGTTGGAGCCATGTTTCAGATCAGGAGCCGGAGGCTGCTGAATTCATGCCAGGAGGAAGGTCTGAGGAGACTGTGGATCAGCCCAATAACAGCACTTTCTCAGAAGGGTCTCCATTCAAGCTGTCCAGGAGGCAGATGGCAAAGAGTGGCATGAACAGAGATGGGCTTAAAGATGCTTTCCACTTACCCACAGATCGGGGGGAAGATGACTGTTGGGACTGTGCTGCTGTTGCTTCAGTTCCCTTATCACAGTGGCACCACTATTTGGCATGAACATTTTCCTTGTTGGTTCTTAACTATTCTTGCAACTCCTCCATCTAATTAGTGACCAACTCCTGCTGATTATGTTCCTGTAGTAACCAACTGCCCCTCCCTCAGCTCCTCCTTAGGATTTCCATGGCCATCACTCCATTGCAGCCCCTCTTTCCCATTTTCTGGGCTATTGCTAGAGCTACGTGCTAGGTCTTCTTTCTTTAGCCTCTGCCTCATACATTCCAGCCTTTAAACCGACACTAGAGAAATTTGCTCAGCTCTAGTCATTCACTTCTCTGCTCGAGAATACCTTATTGGCTACCAAATAAAGCCCAAACTTGTTAGCCTGCTGTTCAAAGTCTTCTTTGCACCAGGTTGCTTGGTATTCCATTTTGTTTCATGGTTTCCCCAAATGAACCATTACTTAACAGCACAAAACCTAGTAACATCCCTTAAGGGATACTCCCTTGGTGAAGGCCACACTTGCTGCAAATGCCCACTATCTGACGTCAAAGTCTGTTGCTAGGGTGTTGAAGGTGATCTGGGTGAAACAGAAGGCCTTTGCCCACAGTAGGTCACGGGGAGAGATTGTTCTGGCTCTAATTTTCCACTATCATTTGACAATTCATAAGCTCTTTATCCATTGAATTAACTAACTTTTCATCAGATTTGCCCATAAATCACCACCATTTTGCTATGACAGCATGCATGAACTGTAGTACAATGAGACCAAAGGTATATGTATGTGTGTGGGTTTATGCCCACACCCATGTGTATGAATTGGTTCATGTGGGTTGGGTTTTCCCTTACTTACAGACAGCGTTGATGTCATCCCCTGATTCAGAACCAGTGCCTGTCACAGTCATCCATAGTCCCATATTCAACAGAAAATCTTCCCCAAATTTTTGATGAAGAGGACTTTCCTCATAGCAATCAGTCAATTAACTAGCATTTATTAAACACTCACCATGTGCCAGGACATGCTATCAGTACTAGAAAAAACAGTCACTGCCTGCAGATTCTCTGTTATGACCAGAGGAATTGGGGTGGGGGATGGGGAAGCAAGGGACAAAGTAATTTGATGCCACATGGCATTCATCTCAAAGATGAAAAGAGATGTATATATTTATGGGAGCTTACTTATAGTACTTATTCATTTACTAATGAGTAATCAAGATATAGGAAAGCAAAACACAGTCTAACCCTGTGAGCTCCCTCAGTGGAAAGGGTCTAATTTAATTGAATCCAAACACCTGCTTCTCTCAATCACAGGTACATAACTGCCTCCTGAGGCCAGGACAGGAGAAAGCTACAGCTGATGCTTATGTTACATCTGAGGGTGTGTGTGTGTGTGTGGGGGGGTGTTTGCTAAACAGGTATTTGACTGAACTGCATGTGTATTTTTTTATTTAGTTGACTGATCAACTCAGTCACAGAATATTAGAGCTGGAAGTAATATTAAAATGATCTAATTCAACACAATTCACTCTAATTTTATGGAGGAAGCAACGTAGGCTAAAGAAAAGTAAAATGATTTGCCTAAAGTCATATAACTGGTAAGTAGTCAGGCTTCTAACATGACTTATTCCACCTCATTGGTGGTTCTCAAACTTTCTGACCCATTTATACTCTTAAAAATTATTGAGTATTGGGGCAACTAGGTGGTGCAGTGAATAGAGCACTGGCCCTGGAATCAGGAGGACATGAGTTCAAATCTGGTCTTAGACACTAAAAAAACAAACAAACAACTAGCTGTGTGACCTTGGACGAATCACTTAACCCCAATTGCCCTCCAAAAAGAAAAAAAAATATTGAGGACTTCCAAAGAGCTTTTTTTTTAATGTGGATTATAGTTGTTAATATTTACTGTATTAGAAATTAAAGCAAATTGTTATTGTTATGAGGATAGTTTTGACCTCATGCACCCCATGAAAGCATCTTTAGGACCCCCAGGAATCTGCAGACCACACTTTAAGAGCCAAACTGGCCCTGTTGGTACATCTAAACTCATTGTGTGTAGACAGACTATTTGGCAAAAAAAAAAACACACACAACCCCCCCCCCCAACATTTGACAGTTTGGGTTAAAAATAGGTAGTCTAATTGTGGTTGTCTTAACAACCACTTTGGGTCATTAAGGTAGCTGAGTTGGATTGACTGTTCTGCAACCTGATCAATTACTTTGCTCCACCTGCAATCTTTAAAGCCAATGGATTTTACAAACTCGGCCTCTATGTCTTTGTACCTCTATTTCCTGTAATGAGAAATAGTGACACCCCTCAGTTATTTTCATTAAGATGGATGGGTTGGTGATTCCAAAGGCCTTGGGGAACTTAGTCTAGAAGTTTCTGACTGACTAGAGTCTTGTGGATAAAGATAAATAGGATATTCTAGGGGGGCACAGATCCAGAAACACAGCAAAATAACAGAATTCTCTTTTCTGGCTCTGGGTCCCAATACAAGACATTTAACCTGACAATACATATAGTGGAAGATCATGGGGACTGACTTCCCAGTTTGTGTGTAACTGTTACATGGAATGTCCTAGGAGTAGACAAGTCTTTTAAGCATGAACATTAGTTCATTTGGCACAGTACCCATCTTCAGAGCTATTCGTTTCCTAGCCCCAGCTTCCCCATTTTGTAGAAAATATATTCTCATTGCAAGCTGGCTGGCTATGAAGTTATCCTAGTGCCTCTGAATTTACTTTTGTCCATGGCAGAGTATACCAACAGGCCTTAGTATTTCTTTGGTTCTGCTTAATACCTATGGGCCCAGGGCTGAATCTAGCAATAGACAGAATGTCTTCAACGAGCATTGATAAAACACCTACTATGTGACAGAGGCAGCTAAGTGACTCAGTGGAAAGGGCACCAAGCCTGGGTTCAAATCTGGCTTCAGACACTTACTGGCTATGTGACCCTGGTCAAGTCACTTCACCTCTATTTCCTGATCTGTAAAAAAGATCTAGAGAAGGAAATGGCAAACCACTCCAGTATCTTTGCCAAGAAAATTACAAATGTCTTGTCCAGATTTACTTTGCCATTATGTTTAAAAGACCAAACTTGAACCCAAGGTATCCTGATCTTGAGATTTCTCTTCAGAAACTATGCCAAATTCTCTGACCCAGGTATAGTGAGTTTAATGAATGCTCATTGAGTTGAATTCAAGGCTTTCCTGCTTCATGACTGACTACCTAAACCTCTATCTTAATCATCCTTGCCTTAGCACAATGTTCTGCTCACAATAGGTACTTAATAAATGGTCATTTCCTTTCTACCTCCCACCAACCTTTCTTAGCTTGTTCTTGTGCATGCTTAGACCTGGACACCTGCCTGACCCTTCCTGTTTATCTGGATCATTGGCACCTTCCTTCCCTGATCACTCCCATTTCATTGTTGCCCTGATACCATCATGACACTGGAGACAATGGAAGTTTTGGTCCCATATTTAACTTTTCCCATCCCAATCCCCTTTCAGTGTGGCAGACTTCCCAAGCTGAGTCTGGGCAGCCTTTTCTTATGAATTTTCTAGTACCTCTATTTCTTTTTCATGGTGCTCTTTGTCCCGTTGACCTCCTGTAGTATTTTGTGGATCTGTATGTGGAGATTGTGTTGTTGTTCACTCATTTTTTTTTTCAGTCTGACTCTTCATGACCCTTTTGAGATTTTCTTGGCAAAGATTCTAGGAGTAGTTTGTCATTTCCTTCTCCATCTCATTTTACACATGAGGAAACTGAGACAAACATGGTTAAGTGACTTGCCCAAGGTCACACAACCTAGTAAGTGTCTGAGGTCATATTTGAATTCAGGTCTTCCTGACTTCAGGCCTGGCACTTTATCCACTGTACTACCTAGCCATGTGGAAATGGAACTGTCACATAAAAAAGCAAAGATAAAAGTTCCTCAGCTATCTATTCCCTCAGAAACCAGATCTTTCATTACATCATGGAACTGGAGGATCATATTCTTTGTATATTTCCAAATGGTTTAACTAGACTTCTATTAGTCTCATCTATAGACTTTCTTCAGTTCTAACCCTCACCCCTACCCTGTCTTCCTTCCCATACTCCAATATTTCCCCCCTTAATAAATTGTCTGTAAATTAGTGGGAATGTAATCTTTGTGGTTTTGATTCATTCACACTCAGAGAATCAAAATATTGATTGCAAGGAGCCATTTGATACCCCTGAAGTCTCTGGAGCCTTCTTAATGAGCTTTACAAAGCATTTTGTTTTGTTCTGGTGACAGAAATGCTATTTTTTGTTGCATAGTAATCAACCTATTCGAAACACACAGATTTAGAAGGGGTTAGAAAATTGTTCAAGGGGTGAGGGATGGGAGGGTGTGTGTAGGAGACTCACCTATATGTAGTTAGTGGTCCTGGTCAGCTGTGAATACCTAAGTGAGGGAAGGTTAGATGAGGGATACTATCCCACACCTTTTCAGGAAGGCCTGAAATTATCCTTTCATCTTTTACATTTAGGCCCATGGAGAAAACATTTTTCTTTCTTATTTCTCAAATAAAGATGATGCATAGACTCCCTCATGCTATTTCTTCTTTCTCTCAGTGTAAACTCTCTAAATGCCCATTTTTCAAAGAGTCATAGGTCAATGGTGGGTTAGAGTAGGTAGTACCAAGGAAGGATGATTTGTCTTGCCTCGTGAAATTCCCATGACTCGAGGCAGAGAGTGGACCAGTATAAAATGTTCTAAGCTGATGAACTGTAACGAATTCAGCTTGTTTCTCTCCTTCCAGGTCCCCAGGGTACTTATCTCCCAGGAAGTTGGAGGGGAGACAATTCGCCTTTTGCTCTGGTATCAGGGAAGAATAATGAAGGGCAGTGAATCAGGGGAGGAGATGGATTCTTTCCCCCTGAATAAGCCACAGAATCCTCACCCCTGAAGGGTTAGGGAGATCTGACTGCTGATCTGTACACTGGAAAATCAGACAGTTCCAATCAAAAGGGCACAAGTAAGGAAATAAAATACCTACATGAGAAGATGAGCTTCATTTCATCTGTCAGAATATTAACATTTTGTGTGGAATATCTTTCTTGTAGATACTCTAAGCATTGTCAATCTCTATGAAAGAAAAGGAGAGAAGAGAGAATCATCTCATTTTCCAGATGAGGAAAGGAAATCAGAATGGTAAAGGAATGGACCAGGTTCACTTGGAGAAATTCTGGTCAAACTGAAAAGGGGATTTAGAAGCTTTGACTCCATGACTACTGATTTTCCCATTGTTTATGCATTCCTCTAAAAATTTGGTTGAGTTGTCAGATGAAGGAAAAAAAAAACCTTAGCGGGGGCAGAGCAAAGATGGCAGAATTAAAACAGGAATTCCATATGGCTCCCACTCCAAATACCTCCAATACCTGTAAAATATGACTCTAAACAAACTTTAGACTACAGAACCCACAAAGTGACAGAGAGATATAAATCTCCGGCTGAAGGCAGCCTGGCAGGCCAACGGGAAGGGTCTATCACACCACGCTGGGATTCAAGCACAGTCCCATGGGAGCTGCATGGTCTAAGACGCAGGCTGGCCTCGGCTAGTGGTATAGACCAGCTGGAGTAAACTTCAAGAGGGTAAATCACCAGCAGCTGTGGTGGTTTCCAGATCCCTGGAATAACCTCGAAAGAGAAAGTAAAAGGTCAGTGGAGAACTCTGTTGGAACTGGGTGACAGCAGAGCACAGTCCAACCCTTGCCCCTAGGGTGAGAGGTAGAGGAGGCACTTGGCTGCCACAGGGCTGCCTCCAGAGCTCCTGGCCTACAGATCATAGGGGGAACAAGTGTCCATTCAGAGGGTAATTGCTCTTGCTTTGAACTTTTTGGATCTGGATTGTGGTCTTGGCGGGTGGTCCTGGGGTGTGTGTCCAGTGGGCCAGAGCTTGGGGTGTCTGTAGAGAGGGCACCCTCCTCATAGCTCTGACAACACCTGAGAAAACCCCAGCAACTTGGGACATAGCTCTCTGCAATCTGGAAGCAGAGTTCTACCATGGCAAAGAGCCCAAAAATCAAGTAATTGGCTGGCAAGATGAGCACGCAAAGGAAGCGCAATCAGACCATAGAATGCTTTTTGGGGGACAAAAAGGATCAAAACATGGAGACAGAAGAAGTCAAAGAAGTCAAAACTCCTGCATCAAAAGCTTCTAAGAAAAATAAGAGTTTGTTATAGGCCATGGAAGAGCTCAAGAAAGATTTTGAAAATCAAGTAAGAGAAATGGAGGAAAAATTGGAAAGAGAAATGAGAATGAAGCAAGAAAATCATGAAAAGTGAATCAACAGCCTGCTAAAGGAGGCCTAAAAATACTGAAGAAAATAACACCTTAAAAAAAGATTAACTCAAATGGCAAAAGAGGCCCAAAAAACCAATGAGGAGAAGAATGCCTTAAAAAGCCAGATTTGCTAGATGGAAAAAAAGAATCTCAAAAACTCACTGAAGAGATTAATTCCTGCAAAATTAGTTTAGAGCAAATGGAAGTTAGTGACTTTATGAGAAATCAAGATACTATTAAATGGATCCAAACAAATGAAAAAAATAGAAGGCAATGTGAAATATCTCATTGGAAAAACCACTGACCTGGAAAATAGGTCCAGGAGAGATAATTTTAAAATTATTGAACTACCTGAAAGCCATGACCAAAAAAAAAGAGCCTAGAAACCATCCTTCAAGAAATTCTCAAGGAAAATTGTGCTGATATTCTAGAACTTGAGGGCAAAATAGAAATGGAAAGAACCACTGGTCACCTCTTGTAAAAGATGCCCAAAAGAAAACTCCTAGAAATATCATAGCCAAATTCTAGGGTTCCCAGGTCAAGGAGAAAATATTGCAACCTGCTAGGAAGAAAAAGATTGAGTATTTTGGAAACACAATCAGGATAACACAAGATCTAGCAGCTTTTACACTAAGGGATTGAAGGGCTTGAAATATGATATTCCAGAGGTCAAATGAGCTAGGACTAAAACCAAGAATCACCTACCCAGCAAAAAGTGAGTATAATGTTTCAGGGGAAAATATGGTCATTCAATGAAATAGGGGACTTTCAAGTATTCTTGATGAAAAAACCAAAGCTGAACAGAAAATTTGACTTTCAAATACAAGAAGCAGGAGAAGCATGAGAAGGTAAACAGGAAAAGGAAATCATAAGGAACTTATTAAAGTTGAACTATTTACATTACTACATGGAAAAATGATAATTGTTAGTAACTTGTGAGACTTTTCTCAGTATGAGGATAGTTGAAGGGAATATATATATGTATACATACATATATGTTTGTATAGGAGGGTGTATGTGTGTACAAACACCTATGTGAGTGTGTGTATATGTATGTACATGTATACATAGACAGAGGGTACAGGATCAGTTGAATAGGAAGGGATAATATCTAAAAAATAAGAGGTGAGAGAGGAATATAATGAGAGATGGAGAAAAGGAAAGATAGAATAGGGCAAATTATCTCATATAAAAGAGGCAAGAGAAAACTGTTACAATAGAGGGGAAGAGCAGGAAGGTGAAAGGGAATGGGTCAACCTTACTCTCATTGAATTTGGCATAAGGATGAAATAACATACACACTCATTTGGGGATCTTACTCTACAGGAAAGTAGGGGGGAAGGGGATGAGAGAGGGGATGATAGAAGGGAGGGCAGATTGGGGAAGAGGGTAGTTAGAAGCACATATGTTTGAAAAGTAACAGGGTCAAAGAAAAATTTGAATAAGTAGGGGCGGGATTAGAGGGAGGGAAATAATAGTCTTTCAAAATATAACTACTGCGGAAACATTTTGTGTAATGACACATGTACAACCTATATTGAATTGCTTATATTCCCAGTGGGGGGTGGGTGAGGAGGTAAGAAGGGAAAGAATCTGGAAATCAAAGTTTTAAAACCAAATGTTTAAAAAATATATATATTTTTTACATGCAACTGGGAAATAAGTTATACAGGCACTGGGGTATAGAAATCCATCTTGCCCTACTGTTAGAGGGGGTATGGGGAAGGATATAAGAGAGAGCAGATTGGGGGAAGGTATATTCAGTAGGCTTGCTATCTTGGGGTGGGGAGTAGGGGAAAGAGGGGGAGCAAATTTGTAATTCAAAATCTTGTGGAAATGAATGTTGAAAACTAAAAATAAATTTGAAAAAGAAAAAAATGGAAAAGAAAAAAGAAAAAAAGCCCACTTGTTTGGTCAAATTTTCAAAGTCCAAATGAGTCAGTTAATGTATTAGATTTTTTGTTGAAGTAATGAAGTAAAACTACTATATCCTGTTATTCTAAACTACCTATCTTTAAACACCTGAAAGACTGTCATGTGGAAGTGATTAGACTAATTCTGTTTGGTTCCAGAGAACAAAATTGGACCAATTGGAGGGAGAGGGAGAGAGAGACAGAGATACACACACAGACACAGAGAAAGACTAAGAGAGACAGAGAGATAAAGAAAGGGGAAGAGGGGGGGAGGGGAAGGGAGAAAATTTTAGATTTTTATAAGGAAAACTTTTTTAAAATTAAATTTATGTTTATTTTTAGTTTACATAATTCATTTCCATAAGATTTTGAGTTACAAATTTTCTCCCTGTCTTTCCCCTACCCACCACCCCAAAACAGTGATCCTACTGTATTCTCCCTCTTCCAATTTGCTCTCTCCTATTTCCTCCCCCATCCCTCCTCCAACTTTCTAGTAGGGCAAGATGGACCTCTATACCCCAGTGCCTGTATATCTTATTTCTCAGTTACATGTGAAAAAAAATTATATATTTTTAAACATTTGATTTTAAAATTTGAATTCTAGATTCTTTCCCTTCCTCCCTCATCACCCCACCCTTACCGGGAAGTTAGGCAATTCAATATAGGTTGTACATGTGTATCTATGCAAAACATTTCCATAGTGGATATATTGTGAAAGATTGACTATATTTCTGTCCATCCTATCCCACCCCCCACTTGTTCTGTTCTCTACTTTGATCCCATCCCTTTTCAAAAGTGTGTGCTTCCAACTTCCCTCCCCCCAACCTGCCCTCCCTGCCATCATCCTCCCTCTCATTCCCTTCCCCCTACTTTCCTGTAGTGCAAGATACCCTGTTTAGTGTTTATGTCATTCCCTCCCTAAGCCAAATTCAATGAGAATAAGGTTGACCCATTCCCTTTTGCCTTCCTCTTCTTCCCCTTCATTGTAACAGTTTTCCATTGCCCTATATGAGATAGTTTACCTCATTCTGTCCCTCCCCCTCTTCTCTCATTATATTCCTCTCTCATCTATCAATTTCACTTTTTAAGTATCATCCTTTCCTATTCAACTGGTCCTGTGCCCTCTATCTATATATAACTGTACACATATATACACACTCACATATGTATTCATACACCCATATACCCTCCCATATAGAAAATATGTATGTATGTATGTATACATATATATACATAAATTTATATTCCCTTTATTCTCATACTGAGAAAAGTTTCATAAGTTACAATGATTATTTTTCTATATAGGAAAGTAGTTAGACATTGATAAGTTCCTTATGATTCCTTTTCCCTGTTTATCTTCTCATGCTTCTATTGCTTCTTGTATCTGAATGTCAAATTTTCTATTCAACTCTGTTTTTTTTTTCATCAAGAATGCTTGAAAGTCCTCTATTTCATTGAATTACCATATTTTTTCCTGAAACATGATACTCAAGTTTTGCTGGGTAGGTGGTTTTTGGTTTTAATCCCAGCTCCTTTGACCTCTGGAATATCATATTCCAAGCCTTTGATCTCTCAGTGTAGAAGCTGCCAGATCCTATGTTATTCTGATTGTATTTCCACAATATTCAAATTGTTTCTTCTTGGCAGCTTGTAATATTTTCTCCTTGATCTGGAAACTCTGGAAGCTGGCCATAATATTCCTAGGAGTTTTCTTTTGGGGATCTTTTCCAAGAGGTAATTGGTGAATTCTTTCAATTTCTATTTTTCCCTCTGCTTCTAAAACATCAGGGCAATTTTACTTGAGAATTTTCTGGAGGATGATTTCTTGGTTCTTTTTTGATCATGATTTTCAGGTAGTCCAGTAATTTTTAAATTATCTCTTCTGTATCTATTTCCAGGTCAGTGTTTTTTCCAATGAGATATATCACATTGCCTTCTATTCTTTCATTTGTCTGGATCTGTTCAATAGTATCTTGATTTCTCATAGTCACTAGCTTCCATTTTCTCCAATCTAATTTTGAAGGAATTATTCTCTTCAGTGAGCTTTTGAGATTCTTTTTCCATCTGGCAAATTTTACTGTTTAACGCATTCTTCTCCTCATTGTTTTTTTGAGCCTCTTTTGCCATTTGAGTTAGTCAATTTTTTAAGGTGTTATTGTCTTCAGTCAGGTTGTTGACTCTCTTTTTATGATGTTCTTGCTTCATTCTCATTTCTCTTCCCAATTTTTCCTCCACTTCTCTTATTTGGTTTTCAAAATCCTTCTTAAGCTCCTCTGTGGCCTGTAACCAATTCATATTTTTCTTGGAAGCTTTTGGTGCAGGAGTTCTGACTTCATTTTCTTCCTCCTGTTCCATGTTTTGATCCTTTTTGTCCCCCAAAAAGGAATCCAAAGTAGGACTGCTGGGCTTGCCTTGCTTCCTTCGTTTGCTCATGTTGTCACTCAATTACTTGACTTTTGAGCTTTTTGCCACAGTAGAACTCTGCTTCCAGAGAGGAGAGCTTTGTCCCAAATCTCTGGGGTTTTCTCAGCTGCTGGAACTATTAGTTGGCTGCCCTCTCTGAAGCCTCCACGGGCTCTGACACCTGGTCACCCACTCCAAGACCTCCACAGTAGACAGTAATCCAGATCTAAACAGGTTAAAGCAAGAACAATTACTCCTCAGAATGGTTGCTTGGTAACCCTACAATCTGCAGGCCAGGAGCTCTGAAGTAGCCACATAGCTGGGACTGCACAGCTGCTGCACCTCAGCCCCTTCTCCCTCCGGGTGGCAGAGGCTGAACCGCACTCCTGGATGCCCTGTTCCCAATGTCCACTGACCTCTCACTTTGTCCTTGGCATTTATGGATTGATAATTCTGGAAACTGCCACAGCTGCTGGTGATCCACTGTCCCGAATTCCCTCAAGCCATGGCTGGTAGGGCCACCCTGGGGCTAAAACCATGGGCTCACACTGGGCTGGGATCTACTCCCAGCATGCTGCAATGGACCCTTCCTGTCCACCTTCCGGGCTGTCTTCAGTGGGAGATTTGTTTCTCTGTCACTTTGTGGGTTCTGTAGCCCTAAAGTTTGTTTAGAATAATTTTTTATAGGTATTTTTGGTGGTTATGCAGGGAAAGTGGGTAGATTTCCTGCTTCTGTGCCACCATCTTGGCTCCAACCCCCTAGAAAACTTCTTAATACTTAAAATTGTCCAAAAATGGAATGAACTCTTTTATAGAATTTCCAGTAGTGGTCTTTAAACAACTAGGTAGCACTATGGATTGAAGACTATACCTAGAGATAAGAAGACTTTCATTCAAATCCTGCCTCTCACACTTAGTAGCTATGTGACCCAGGGTAACTCACTTAACCTCTCTGTCTCATTTTCCATATCTGTAAAAAGGATATAATAATAGCATTTACCTTCTAGGATTGTTGCAAAGACAAAGTGAAATAGAATTTGTAAAGTACTTTTCAAACCTTAAGCACTATATAAATGCTAGCTATTATCAATCACTTACTTGGGATGTATTTAAAGCTTCAGGTTTTAAAAGTGGCTATTTTTTTTTCTTTAGGGGCAGAAAAAAATGTGTCTACCTTAACACTCTCCTATTGCCACATATTTCTACATTCTTGGTCCTATGGAAGATAAACTCCCTGTGATTTTATTTTCCTGATCCTGGGGTGTGAGAGTTTATTTGGCTCTGAAAACAAACAATATGACAAGGCAGACAAAATCAGAGCTGAAAACAGGAAAGGACAGAGGTATAGAATATAAACAAGGAGAATTAACAACTCTTCCATTGTCACCTCCCTTTTAACTTGAAGATATCTAAGATGTCAGAGGATTGCTAATAGGCATTTTAGTTAAAATCAGTTTTATTGAAATATACACTTTCAATTAAACTCAGTTCACTTTTCCATGTTGGGTACATTTGGTGAATGGAGGTAATTAGATAACTTTTCTACTTCTAACCCTATGTTTAAGTTTTCTTTGTTTTTGGAGGCAGGACAGTTGGGGTTAAGTGATTTACCCAAGGTCACACAGCTAGTAAGTAGTAGTCCAAAAGTTATAAGCTTCCAAAATTGAAAAATAAAAAACCAAACCAGCCCTTATCTTCAAGGTTTTGGTAATGATTAAAGAAAGGTATTCAGCAAAAATACATTCCCAGAAAAAGAGAACAACTGTACCAGCAGCTGATATTTTTTCTGGGGATAGCAAGAAAGGAGTTAGGGTTCATGTTTCAGTTTGACATTATATTATTTAAAAGATTTAGAGCTGAAAGGGATTGAAGAGATTCAATTCCCTTAATTTATGGATGAGGAAACTGAGACCTAGAGAATTGAAATGATTTATCCAAGGTCATCCAGGTAATCAATAGACCAATGATTTGAAGCCAGGTGCTCTGATTCTGCTGCATTCGACTACCTCATGAGTCCCTTGTCTATATGGCATCACTCTTTTAAGTATTTCCTATTTTTCTTGTCTATAGATTGTTTAGTATATATTTGTTTGCATGCTATTGCCCTTATTAGATTGTAAACTCATTGAGGTCTGGGACTATCTTTTGCCTTCTTTTTTATTCCCAATGCTTAGCATCGTACCTTGTACATAGTAGACACTTAATCAATGACTGATAGATTGATATGTTATAATTTTATGACTTTGATTCCATCCTTTGTACTGATTCTGCTTATGGTGGGTACTGCACATAAGGACATGTGAGTTAGAGAACAGGGGTTATAACTGTTTGTATACAAATGTGACTCAGGGCAATCACCGTGATACAACACTTTGTATATTCTTTCTACTAACTACCTCTGTGACACTGGTTGAGTCTCTTCACCTGAGCCTGGATTTCCTTATATATGTCAGAATAAGTAACTTTGGTGGTTCAGTTGTTTTTTAGATGCGTCCAACTCATTGTGACCCCATTTAGGGTTTTTGTGGCAAAGATACTGGAGTGGTTTGCTACTTCCTTCTCTTTCATTTTACACATGAGGAAACTGAGGCAAACAGGGTTAAGTGACTTGGCCAGGTTCACATAGCTAGTAAGTGTCTGAGGTCACATATGAGCTCAGGAAGATGAATCTTCCTGACTCCAGGCCTGGCAGTCTATCCACTGTGCCACCTAGCTGCCCAACCAGTCTCCTAGAAGTTGATTATCTCTAACTTATGCTGTATGTATCTTATTTGTAGATAGATTTGTGGCTTTCTCACTAGACTGTGAGCTCCATGATAGTAAGGACTGATTTGTTTTCTTTTTTTCTTTATTAACATACTCAGTGCTTAGCACAGTGCCTGGAATACAGTAGGTACTTAATGAATATCTGTTGATTGATCGATAAGAGTTGTGTGAATCGGAAGAACAGGGAGGCCAAAGGTAATGGGCCAACCTTACTCTCATTTAACTTGGCTTAGGGAGGGAATGACATGCGCACTAAATAGGGTATCTCACCCTACAGGAGAGCAGGGGGGAAGGGGATGAGAGGGGGATGATGGAAGGGATGGCAGGCTGGGGGGAGGGAAGTTGGAAGCACCCACTTTTGAAAAGGGAAGGGATCAAAGTAGAGAACAGAACAAGTGGGGGGTGGGATAGGATGGAGGGAAATATAGTCAGTCTTTTACAATATATCTACTATATTAATGTTTTGCATTAGCTACACATGTACAACCTATACTGAACTGCTTATCTTCCCAGTAAGGGTGTATGACAAGGGAAGAGGAGAATGAATCTAGACTTCAAAGTTTTAAAATCAAATATTTAAATATACATATATATTATTAATATTATTTTACATGTAACTGGGAAATAAGATATACAAGCACTGGGGCATAGAGATCCACTTTGCCCTACTGGAAAGTTGGAGAGGGTATGGGAGAAGATATGGGAGAGAGCAGATTAGAGGAGGGGATATCCTGTGGGACTGCTATTTTGGGGAGGTGGGTAGGGGAAAAATAGGGAGAAAATTTGTAACTCAAAATCTTGCGGAAATGAATGATGTAAACTAGAAGTTAATAAAGCATTTGATAAAGAAAAAAAGTTGTGTGAATCAAATGAGTTAATACATATAAAAGCAGTTTGGACTATATGCATATGAATTATGTAGTACAGAATGCCAGGTAGTCAGTTACTGAAAAAGCATTTATTAAGTACTTACTATATGCCAAGCACTGGGCTATTCCAATGTCAGTGGTTAATACCATATTCCATACTTGCTTTTTACTACATGGGTGAAAAATGAATGATTTTTGATGAGTGTTTTCATTTATGAACATGACCTAGTTCAGTGGCATTACCATTAGTTAATGACTTTTGCTTCTTCCATTTTAACAAGCAAGCCTAAAATTTTCTTTCCACTCCTGTTCCTCATTTATAGCCTAATCTTTACATTTTGGGTATCCTGGATTTCAAAAAGTTATAATGGTCTCAGTTATAGCTCAGAGTTGCCTAATCAAGAAGGTCAGTTGTAATCTGGGAATGATCTGGGACTTTGTCTGCAGGTGGGAACTCCCTTCACCCTTGACAAATCTTAGAGATTCACCTTTGACTCAGAGAGGTAAGGTAATTTGCCCAGTATCACACAGCCAACAAGTGTGAGGGGCAGGATTTGAACCCAGATCTTCTTACCTCCCACCCAACACTCTCTCCACTTGGCCTCTCTATAGGGCTATGAAATAATTGCACACATTTCTGATGTGAATGGTCTTAGTAATCTTGTCCATTATTCTTCTAATCCTTAGGAAACTGCAAAGCCCAAATAGCTTTTGCATTCATCATTGAAACCACTTTCATCTTCCTTTCCCAGCTGACAGGCTTTAATGGGAAGGGGCCTAGCTTTGATCTACCTTTTACTTTTTTGTTTGTTTGTTTGGGAGCTGCCTTGTTCTTCCCTGCAGAAAGACAGGGTTTTGTTGGTAAACTCACTAGAGGCAAACTGCAAGGAGGAGGAGAAGGAGATGAAGCTGATTCTTTTAGTTCTTCCTGTCATGCTTTCTAAGTAATTTTCTTCATAGGGACCTTAAATGCTATGGGATCGTCCATTCTCAGCAACTCCTCTTAGAACTGGGATTCTTTTTTTTTTCCTTTTTGGAGGCGGAAAGGGAGAGCAATTGGGATTAAGTGACTTGCCCAAGGTCGGTCACATGGCTAATAAGTATTAAGTGTCTGAGGTCTGCTTTGAACTCAGGTCCTCCTAACTCAAGGGCTGGTGCTCTATTCACTGCACCACCTAGCTGCCCCTAGAACTAGGATTCTTTTTTTTTTTTTCCTTAGGAACTAAATACAATATTTTATTTTATTGTTTTTATCAAATGCTTTATTAACTTCTAGTTTACATCATTCATTTCCACAAGATTTTGAGTTACAAATTTTCTCCCCATTTTCCCCCAATACACCACCCCATAGCAATCCCACTGGATATCCCCTTCTCCAATCTGCTCTCTCCCATATCTTCTCCCATTCCCCCTCTGACTTTCTAGTATGGCGCGGTAGATCTCTATGCCCCAGTGCCTGTATATTTTATTTCCCAGTTACATGTAAAATAATAACAATAATAATTAATAATAATAATATATTTAAACATTTGATTTTAAAACTTTGAATTCCAGATTTGTAGAACTGGTATTCTTAACCTGGGTCCATGAACTTATTAAAAACATATTTTATAATTGTATTTCAATTATTGTTCTCCTTTATAATCCTATGTATTTTAATTTATGCATTTAAAAACATGATTCTGACCTCTAGATTGCCAAAGGGACCCATGATATCAAAAAGATTAAGAGCCCCGTGGCTGCCTCCAGTCAGAACTTCATCTGTTTGTATAAGAACAAGAAAAGCAAAGGATAGGGAAATGAAACATTTGCTGTCCCTGTCAAAGGCCAATTCCATTACTTGGCTTCTACTTCTTTCCATCCATCCAAGGCTATTCCCCTGTCTCTGCCCCATCCAATGACAACTGACATTTGTCCAAAATCACTGAATTCTCTGTTCAGCTGAGGCAGTCTTCTTGCTTTTGTCCATTGCTCACTTCTTCACTCTTCCATATACTTTGTCAATGCTCTTCACCCCACTTAAACCTGTTCTTTTCCCTTGGCTCTGCCATATTCCTTATTGCCTTTCAAACTCCTTTGCTTAAAGCACACTTTTGGCCAAGTTCTCTTTACCTCATAATGGAAGTCTACAAGATTTGATATAAAGGATCCTTTCAGATCTGTACTTACTTTGGCCCTGGTGGTTCACAGTCGTTGACATACAGTTCTGTAATCGCAACTCACATATATAGAGTTGAAAAGGAAATTAGAGGTCATCTAGTCCAATGGTGTCAAACTCAAATAGAAGTGAATCTCTGCCTGTTGCAAAGTAATTTAGAAAATCCTGAATTTAACATTATCTATGTTGTATTTTTATTTATTTTGTCAAACACTTCTCAATTACATTTTAATTTTATTCTGGTGTACTCAGAAGTTACTTTGGCAACTCTTATTAGTCCAGCCCCTTTATTTTACAGATGAGAAAAATGAAGCACATAAAGGGTAAGTGACTTCCCCAAGGTCACACAGGTATAGGTAGTAGAATTCAGATTCAAACCTGAGTTGCTTGAGTGTCATGAGAATTTTTCTGGCTTGCCTTTGTTGCTGCCACTTGCTTAAGATAGAAAGTCACATGATTAGCCAGGATCTGCAGAATTTAGCCTCAGATGATTAAATTAATTAAATTCAAACTTTAGCTCAGATGATTAACTGGTTAGTGATGAAATCATTTTTGGTCCAGTTCTCTTTCTCTTATCGACTCAAAATGAGAGTGTCAAGTCATAATAAGAGCTAACATTTATATAGTGCTTGCTGTGTGCCAGGCACTGTGCTGACTTATCTCATTTAATCCTCACAGCAAGCCTGGGAGGTAGGTGTTATCACAGTTGAGGACACTGAAGCAAATAGGGGTTAAGTGACTTGTCCAGGTTCACTCAGCTAGAAGTTCCTGAGGTTGTCTTTGAACTAGGATCTTCAGTTTTAATGTTCTACAAATTCCAGCTACATCCCCAGTGTTTATTGACCAGTTTATTATTTTACCTGATATAGATCTTTCCCTTCTGCTATCTGCTCTTTGATGTGCAAATCTTTACTTTCCACTTCTGCCTTTTGTAAAATCCTATTGTATGTCTCCTGATTATGTAACTATGACCTATATCAAGTTGCTGAAATGACTGCTGAAGGTCCATTGGTTTTTTTATATCATGGGTCTATGCTCTGAGCATATAATAAACTGGTTTTTAAAATATTTCTCTGTGTTGATAAGCAGAACCTATTAAGAAATCTTTGGACAATTTTTTATATCACAGGTAGAGGGTCTAAACCTTGTTGGCATCATAGACCCCATTGGCGGGAGTCATAGAGTTCTTTACTTCCCACCATAAACAACTTGTTTGGATTCTCAATATCCATTTGAATTTGTGGATCTCTGACACAGCTGGAATTACAGCTGAATCTTTAGTGTTGTCTTTTTCAGAGGAGACATTCTAAGCATTCCCATAAAATATACAATTAGAATTATATCCCACATATGGTTCAAAATCCGACTTCAAATAGCAGGTTTGGTGCTGTTGGCAATAGATACCAAAGTCGTCCTTCCTTCCTTCCTTCCTTCCTTCCCTTTCTTTCTTCCCACAAACATTTACTGAATGAGTACTATGTGCAAAGCCCCATGCTAGGTTCTGTGGGGTGCACAAATTAAAATAGAAACAAGGCAATCCCTGTCCTCAAGGGGTTTATATTCTAAGAAGGAAATTGCAGTTTGTTTTTTTTTCAATCTCTCTGCTATCTACAGTTCTTCAATTTAGCTATTTAATCAACAACTTTAGTTATCCATTAGCTCTAGAATTAGGTCTAAGTTGTTAGCATTTCTATAAATTGCCCCATTAAAACAAACTAGTTGAATCTGTGCCTGGGCTCTAGATTGGGAATAAAGATTTAAATATAACTATGTCCCTGGGTTGCCTTGGGTTTCAGGGACTCAATTTAGGTTGTCCTAGGCTGGTGAAACATGCAACAGTCCCAGGGTAACAGGTAAGCTACTGAGTAAATTTCGAATGAGGCTGAAAATGTTTTTTCAAGTTCTCTTCCCTTTGTCAGCACAGAATGATTGTGTTGTGGTCCCAAGTAACAGAAAGATCTTAATGTAAAGTTTTGTGAAGCTGGGGTCCAAGACCACTTGCTTTCTCTGGAAGCCTTTGGGTAAATCATGACTTCTCTGTTCTACCTATAAAATAATAATAACTAAAATATAAGAAGTATTTGTGGTTAGAAATGTTACTACTATTACTACTATTATCTTTTTTTAACAGATGAGGAAATGGGCTCAGAGGTTAAATGATTTACCCAAGTTTACTCAGCAACTAAGTGAGAAAACAGGACCTCAAGTCCAGGTGTTACAGAGGCACTAATTCCTGAGTTGGGTCTTAAGGATTTTAGCAAGTGAAAATTGCAGAGTTTGCAGGTTTGTAGCCAGCACAGCATTAATGAACCAAGAAGCAAGGAGTGACCTTCAGAAGCAGCATTTGAGACCCAGGCCAGCAGTAGCTTAGATGCAGACTCATCTGCCAGTCACGATGAATCTGGATATGAACTTGGTGGGCCCCAGGTTATGTAGGAACTGAACCAAGTTTTGAGCTTACTCTGTATGAGCCTCCCCTTCCCCCCACCCCCTGGAGTTTATGCACCAAGGTATAAAAGGAGAAATTACTATAGTCTCTTGTTGCTTTATTTATAAATAAATATCCCTTTGTAAAAAACAAGGGGGGGGGAGAAGACAAAGAAACAAAGATCAGTGTAAATCAGAGGTGCTGAAATCTTGAACTAAGATAATGGAAGTGTGAATGGGAAGAAGGGAGCAGATGTGAGAGAAATGGAGTACCTAGAGTCCATTCATAGGACTTGGCAATGACTGGATATAGGCACGAGGGAGAAGAGAAGAATCAAAGATGATAACACGTTTTAAAGCTTGGGTGACAGTAAGCTGCTGGCGTCTTTGACAGACTTAGGGAAATTGTTGGGGGAAGGTGGTGAATCCAGTTTTGGATATAATAAGTTTGAGGTGCTGGTGGGACATCCAGGTGCAAACAGGCATTTGGAGACATAGCTTTAGAGCATGGGAGAGAAATAGAAATTGGAGAAATAGAATAGCAGTTCATTTGCACAGAAGTGATAATTGCCATTTGAGTTTCCCCAAGGGAGAAAGTACAGAGAAAGAAGGTCTGAGAACACTCACATTTAGAGGGATCATAGATTTAGGGCTAAAGTAGCCCTTAGAAGTCATCAAATCCATCTCCCTCAT
This sequence comes from Petaurus breviceps papuanus, assembly GCF_028583685.1. NCBI lineage: Eukaryota > Metazoa > Chordata > Mammalia > Diprotodontia > Petauridae > Petaurus > Petaurus breviceps. Next base: position 149,436 of record NW_027187317.1, read on the forward strand.
CTTACAGATGAGGAAACTGAGGTCAGAGAAGTGAAATGACTTGTCCAGGGTAATACAACTGAGAAGTTGCTGAGACAGAAATTCAACAAGTCCTTCTGTGCCCTGTCTATTATGATGTGCTGCCTTTCAAGTAGAATTAGATGAAGAAGCAGAAAAGGAGACCAAGAAGGCTTAAGCATCAATCCAGGTAAGTGGAGAGTAGAAGAGAAGAGTTATAGCAGCCAAAGAAAGACTAAGAATCCAAAAAGAGCAGATAATCGCTTTGTGACCCCATTTGGGGTTTTTGTGGCAGAGATACTGGAGTGCTTTACCATTTCCTTCTCCAGCTCATTATACTGATGAGGAAACTGAGGCAAAAAGGGTTAAGTGACTTGTCCAGGGTCACACAGCTAGTCCCTGAAGCTTATTAACAGTTTAAATTCTGCAGGGGGTTAACGTCTGATGCAAAACTATCTACTTAGTTTCATAGGAGCCCCACAGTGCATGACCAAATCCTTGCCACAATTTAAATAGATTTCCTGTTGGAATAAACGTCTAATGAACCCCATGGCTTTCAGTTTGACCAAGTACTTGATGCATTTAGTGTAAAGCCTCTTATTGTTTGATTAAGTCATTGGAAGTGTTCAGGCCTTGTTCAAAAAGATCAAACTATATTCCTACCTGATTGAGGTATTGGAGAGCAGTATCTTGTAGTGGAGTGGAATAATTATCTGGATTTATTTCCACTCTTATATATTTATATTATTTTGTCCAGATTCTAAATGTTGTTCAGTGGTTGTTCTCATTTAAATTATTTAGCTTTCTTTTCCTTACAACATGTGCAACTATTTCGAAGCAGGGATTATTTCTTATTATTTTTACGTGAGTTACAACATATCTATATGGCGCACCACTGATGCTTTGTAGCTATCATTCCATACCATCAGTGGGGTGCATTCTGAAGTTAAACCAAACATGGTGACAAATGCTGGTCCTTGGCAATATTTTAGGGAGACATCTGAAGAAAACATGGCACTGTATTTTATGAGGTCATTTTCATATGAACATTCATTCTACATGCTAACTCTAGCTCATGTAGAATGTGACCTGTGAAAAAATGGGTGTCAGATTGACTTTTTCAGAGGAATTCAAGGATGCTCAAGCCATGTGATAGGATTTGTCCACAGCCTCCTTGTAAAGTTGGGGCTTGGGGATTAAGCCTCCCCTTCCGGTCTTTGCTTAGCGCATATTCTACTCTTTTTACAAAAATGGAACGTTCAAAATACAGTCTACTCTTGATTATTTGCACAAAGGAAGAGACTGTTGGGCTAATTTAGAATAGCGGCATAGTCAAACGTGGTTTGTACTTTGTATTGCAAAGTATTTTATGATTTTCTTTCCAATGATTTTTCTCCCTATTTAGAGGTTTGAGTGAGGCCATACTGATTGACTCAGCAGTGTAATAAGACATGCAAAATTATTGTCATATTTTAACTTTGAAAGTGCTTTATCCATTACAAAGTGCTTCCATATACATCTCATTATCTCATTAGTTAAATTATATTCAACAAGTATCTATTGAGTATGTGCTAAGGGGTAAGGTGTTGTGCTAGAAAATGGGGCTATGAAGACAAAATAAAACAGTTATTGCCCTTAAGGAGCTTACATGATACCGAGCAGGGGGTAGCATGTGCACAAATAAGTAAAGAGAATATTTTCAAAACAATACAAAGTAATTCCAAGCGCAAGTGAACCCTAGTAATTAAATGGATGGCCTAGGAATTGGGACCCAAGCTGTGCTTTGAATGGAGTGAAGGATTCTGGGTGGAAGTGACTATGTTGCCAAAGTGGGGAAACATTGGTTCAAAGGTATAGAGATGAGAGGAACAGTTAGTAATTGAATATGATCAGAACTCTATGTGTGTGTGTGTGTGTGTGTGTGTGTGTGTGTGTGTGTGTGTGTGTGT